>NC_134581.1:123894642-124201071 GCF_037038515.1 Microtus pennsylvanicus
CATGTCAAGTTTGTTACTGGTGAGCAGGCACTGTGGTTTTATTGCTACATTCAGTGTTCACTTTCAAAGTCACTCTCCCTTCTTTGAAGGCAGTGTCTCACTCTGTAGCTCAGATTGGCCTGGGACTGATCCTGCTGCTATGGTCTCATGATTGCTGGGACAACATCAGTGCACAGCAAAGCTTCCCCCTTAGTTGACCATCACACTACAGTGAGTTTTTAAATAAGATTTTTTTTGTGTACAAGTGTTTTGCCTACATTTATATATATACGCATAATGAGTATGCCTTGTGCCTGTGGAGGCCAGGGAAGGCATCATGCCCTTTGAATCTGGAGTTAGAGATGGCTGTACTCTGCCCCAAATGGGTACTAGGAACCGAACCAGGTTCTCTGTAAGAGCAGCACGAACTCTCAACCACTGAGTCATCTCTGCAGCCAGCTACATTTTCATCGACTCTTTATATTTTAAGGTTAATTAAAAACTTTTTAAAGAGAGAAATTAAGAGATACAAAAAGACTTTTAAGAAAGCAAGAAGAAAGGATCTGAGCTGAGCTTTCCTTAGACAGTTGGAAACTCACAGGAACGGACCAGGAATCTGAAAGTATCATGAAAACCATCACCATCGGCCTGAGAAACTCTGAGTCAAGCAAGGAAATGTGCTTAAGCATGCGATGCGGGAATAGACGAGGGGCCGAGGGAAGGGAGCAGGGAGCGCCTGGGATCAGCCCCATGGGATCTAGGGGGCCTAGCACTGTCTGCTCTGCAGGGCTGCTCGAGAGAGAAGATCCAGAGGCTGAGGCAAGATGAGGGCCTAGCAGGACTAGCAGGAAAGAGAAGGCAGGGCAGAGGGGCTGCTGCACATCAGACAGGAGCATCCCTGGGGACTAGGGACCAACTCGAACCGACCTCAGATTCAGTGCCGCATTACCGAGTGGCACACAGAATCTTCTCCACTCGGCAGCATGCAGACGAACACAAAGATTATCTATCCCAGCTGCATCATGTATCATCATACAGTTGAAAACCCTCAGCCAGGGTCACGTCTGGTTCTCCCTGACAGCAGAAGACTATTGGGCTCAACTCCTGCTCAACTCAGGGTATGCTATCATTTGTAAACATACAGCTGTCACCCATGACTTCCTTATTTCTATTTACTTGTATATCACAAGAAAACTTGGCCAACTTCTGCCTGTACGCTCTTTGTAATTAGACTACTGCCAGTGGACAAAACTGGATTATTTCCCTTTTTGTACTTCAGTAGCTGGCTGGAGCTCTTAGGAAATGAGAACCGTTAAGCTGCAGTCTTAATAGTTTTTTAGTTTCAATTTTCTTTCTTTCCTTTCTTATTAAGTTTTGGTGCTAGGGATCAAACCTATATAGTTCTTGATGTAAATGTCCAGTGTAAAATGTTATGTGCAATTCTTCACTTTAGAAATGTATTATTTGATTAAATATGAGTTTATGTATACTGAGTCACGTCACATTAACACACTAGTGTTAATTTTCTGTATATTAAAACTGAACAATTTCCTATTTCCACTTTGAGGCAAGGTCAACCTCTCATAGCCCAGACTAGCAACAGAGTGAGTATACACCTGAGACTGGCTGCAGACTGGGTAGAAGGTGGAGGGTGACCCTCTATCTCCTTAGTGCTAGGATTAGAGGTGTGGCCGAGCAGGCCAGGTTTGTGGTGCTGGAGCCGGAACCGAAGGGCTGCTTCCAAAGCACAGAGAACTGAGGCACACTCCTGCTGCAGCATCTCAGAGTTTATTCACAGCAGACACATCACTAAAGTTGGGGGGGGATATGGTCACTGCTTTCTCCAGTCAGCAACACTTGCCAGGTTCTCTTTTGAAGCTGTGTGACTGGAAGCAGAAATGAAAGAACACACCCACAAAGAACAGAAAAACGCCTAGAACCAAATCTGGACAAGAGGGGCTCGTAGGAGAGGGAGGAGGGCAGTGTGTGCAGGGGATATGCTCAAAGCACTGTAGACTTACATGAAAGCAGCCAAAACAAACAGGAGAACATGGCACAGTAGGGAAAAGTAAGCACCCAGAGCGCTTGGATTGGAATTTGGTCCTAGTCATTCTCTAGCTCAAGCATACCTTGGGCAAATTACTGTTATTTTAAAATAGAGTAATAAGTATCCATATGTTAAAGGGTTGCTTTTAAAAATAGATTTATTTTCATTTCTAATTCTATGCATGTTTGTCTATGTGGCAATATGGGCATATGTGCAGGTGCCCATGGGTACCTAGAGCTAAACTTTTACAGGTAGTTGCAGGCTGCATGGATGGGTGTGGGAAACCAAACTCAGATCCTCTGCAAGAGCAGTGTGTGTATCAGATGAGCGCATGAGTGTAAGGAGGACTGATCTCTGGGTACTTGCTACTAACATTATTAGCCAAGTCGCACACCTAATTCCAGCAGGAAGGTCTTTATAGCTTGTATTTCAAATTTTACTTCACAAGTCATTTTGATTTCTTATTTTCAACAAAATGTCATTTTGAGCAAAAAAGTATTTTTCTCACTAGAGGAATTTTACCTTCCAAGTTTTTGTCCTTCTCCACTAAAAGCCTTGAAGCGCAATCTGGGTTTTATGTACTCTTGGTCTTGATGATCCTCCATATCCAGATTCACTTGGCTGCCATGGACCAGTCTCTGAAGCTCCAGGGGAATCTCTCTTAAAAGAAGGGAGAGAAAGTTTTAGTTAAGATTGTTAAAAAAACACTCACTACTCCACTGAGATGACTGCAATTAAATCACGAGCTACATGCTAACAAAAATTTCCATGGTGATTGAGGGCCACGTAGTTATTCTTTCTTCAGGTTATCTTACACTTTGAAAACTTTTATACTTTAAACGTATGAGTGTTTTGTCTCTATGTATGTACATGTACCATGTGCATGCCTGGTGCCCCTGGAGGATAAGGCCCCTGGGACTGGAGTTTCAGATGGCTGTGGATGCTGGTCCTCTGGGAAAGCAGCCAGTGCAGAGCCATCTCTTCTAGTTGGTCATGCTGCTCTTTAGTGACTCCTAGATAGAAATGTTTTGGGTAGCACAACAATCTTGGAGTACATTTAGAAAGGCACATTATAAGACATCAATTGATACTTAAATTAGCATAAGAAAATTCTTATATAGCTTAAAAGTTAACTTAAATATTTTTGAATATTTTTGGTTGTTTCTTTGAAATAGGGTCTCGCACCGTGGCTCAGACTAGCCTGGAATTCTGTATATACATCAGACTAGCTGCAAACTCACAGCAATCCTCCTGTTTTAGACTCTCAAGTACTGGGACACTGCACATATTTATTTTAATGTTCCTGGGGGAAGTTGTGGAAACTGATGTTGAGGTATTTCTGAGTGTCTGGTAACTGGTGGGCAGGGGCCTTGAGACACAGCATGGCGAAGTCAGCCTTTTTCCTTTTTTTAAATTAAAAATTGTTTTAGGTCACACACACACAACAAACAAACAACAACAACAAAACAAACAACAACAAAGACAAGCAAACAACGACAACAAAACCAGGTGAGTGACCCGCCTGCCAGCTAAACTGCCCCACTTCCTAGATTCTGTTCCTAAAGAGCCAACCCACAGCCCATGCCTGCCCAGCTCATCGCCTGCTCCTCTTCCAGGCCCAACCCCAGCAGACTTCTGCACAGGCACAGGACACACCAGTCAGAACAGAGACCGCCTGCTGCAACAAAAGCCAAGCTAGCCACCAGAAGGCCTGTCCCCAACTTAGACTCCCTACTAGATCAGAGGTTACGCCAGCCACAAGAAATCCAGGTCACAATGACAGAAAAAATTCAAAGCAAAAACAGAAGCCAGGAAACAAAACACCCATCTGACAAAGACAAACGTGGATATCAGCACCTAGACCTGTAATTACCCCAAACCCAGATGCCTAAATACCCCAGGCAACACGGCACCATCAGAGCAGCTGTCCAAAATGACTTTAAAAACAAATTTATGAAGATGATAGAGGTCCTTAAAAGGAAATTAAAAACATCCCTTAGAGAAATAAGAGGGAAAGACAACAAAAAATTGAAGAAAATCAATAAATTCCTTAAAGAATGCCAAGAATGCGAAGAAAAAAAAAACTCAAAAGGTAAAGGAAACTATTCAAGACCTGAAAACGGGAATGAAAGTAATATAATACAAATGAAGGGAATTCTGGAAATGGAAAAGCTGGGTGAATGAACAGGAACTACAAACATAAGCATATATAAGAGAATACAAGAGAAGCTCAGGGCAGAATATATGGTAGAAAAAATAAATTCATCAGTCAAAGAAAATGATATATCTAATACTAACACCAAACATCCAGGAAATCTGGGACACTCTGAAAAGACCAAATCCAAAAATAATAGAAATAGAAAAAAAAAAAAAGAATCCCAGCTTGAAAACCCAGAAGATATTTAACAAAATCATAAAAGAAAATTTTCCTAACCTAAGGAAGGACATGCTTATAAAAGTACAAGAAGCTTAAAGAACACAAAATAATTTGGACCAGAAAAAAGTCCCATCGCCACATAAAAAAGAAAGAATATTAAAAGCTGCAAAGGAAAAAGACCAAGTAACATATGAAGGCAGACCTATTGGAATTACACTTGATTACTCAGTGGAGACTCTGAAAACCAGAAAAGCCTGAATTGATGTCTCTAAGACATCATCTAATGACTCTAAGAGAACAGGAATGGCAGCCCAGACTACTATATCCAGCAAAACTTTCAATCACCATAGATAAACGAAAATATTTCATGACTAAGCCAAATTTAAACAATACCTATCCACAAATCCATCCCTACAGAAGGTACTAGAAGGAAAACTCCAACCCAATGAAGTTAACAACAACCACAAAAACACAGGCAATAATCTTACATCAGCAAACCCCCAAAACAGGAAAACACAAACACATACACACACAACCTACTACTACTACTATTACCACTACTATCAACAACAACAACAATAAAATAACATAAATTAACAATCATTGGATATTAATATCTCTCAGTGTCAATGGACTCAATATCCTGATAAAAGACACAGGCTAACAGAATGGATATGAAAACAGGATCCATCCTGCTGCTGCATACAAGAAACACACCTCGACTCAAAGACAGACATTATCTCAGAGCAAGGGGTTGGAATAAAAGATTTTCCAAACAAATGGACCAAGGAAGCAAGATGGTGTAGCTATCCTAATATCTAATAAAATAAATTCAAAATCAGAGTTAATCAAAAGAGATATCCCAAACAAAAGGGCACCTATATTTGTAAAAGAAACGTTATTAAAGCTTAAATCACACATTGAACATCACACATTAATCATGGGAGACTTCAATATCCCACTCTCACAAATGGATAGGACATCCAGATGGAAAACTAAACAGAGAAATAATGGATCCAACAGACATTATGACTCAAATGGACCAAACAGATATCTAGAGAACATTTCACCCAAACACAAAAGAATATACCTTCTCAGCACCTCACAGAACATTTTCCAAAATGTGCCACATACTCGGTCACAAAGCAAGTCTCAAAGGATACAAGAAAATTGAAATAACACCCTGTACTCAATCAATTAAAGCTGGATATCAACAGCAACAGAAACAACAGAAAGCCTATAATCACAAGGAAACCGAACAGCTCCTTATGAACAACTATTGTGTCAAGGCATAAATAAAGAAATTAAAGACTTCCTAGAATTCAATAAAAATGAATAACAAACCCAAACTTATGGACACAATGAAAACAGTGCTAAGAGGACAGCACATAGTACTAAGCGCCTACATAAAGAAACTGCAGAGATCTCATACTAGCAACTTAACAACACACCTGAAAGCTCTAGAACAAAAACAAGTAGACACACCCAAGAGTAGACTGCATGAAATAAACTCAGGGCTGAAATCAATAAAATAGAAACAAAAAGGACAAGACAAGGTTGTTCACTTTCTCAACATCTGTTCAATACAGTACTTAAAGTTTTAGCTAGAGCAATAAGACAACTAAAGGAGATTGCAGGGATGCAAATTGGAAAAGAAGTCAGAGTATCGTTACTCACAGATGTTATGATAGTACATATCAATTCGACCCCAAATTTTCTATCAAGGAACCCCTACAGCTGATCAACACTTTAGTGAAGTGACTGGATATAAGATTAACTTAAAAAATAAAATGAGTAGCCCTCTGATATACAAATGTCAAATGGACTGAAAAGGAAATCAGGGAAACAACACCCTTCACAATAGTCACAAATAACATGAAGTATCTTGGGGTAACTCTAACCAAGCCAGAGAAAGACCTGTCTTTCAAAAAAGCTTCAAGTCTTTAAAGAAAGAAGTTGAAGAAGCTATCAGAAGATGGAAAGATCTCCCATGCTCATGGATTGGTAGGATTAACACAGTAAAAATGACCATCTTACCAAAAGCAATCTACAGATTCAGTGCAATCCCCATTAAAATCCCAACATAATTCTTTACAGACCTTGAAAGAACAATACTCAGTTTCATAAGGGGGAAAAACAATAAATAAACTTCTAAAGGTATCACCATCCCTGATTTCAAACTGTACTACAGAGCAGTAGTAATAAAAACAACATGGAAATCCACATACCTATACACATCTGATTTTTGATAAAGACATAAATATACAATGGAAAAAAGATGGCATCTTCAACAAATGGTGCTAGTCTAACTGAATATTGGCATGTAAAAAAAACGCAAACAGATCCACATCTATCACCCTGCATAAAACTCTAGTCCAAGTGGATCAAAGACCTCATTTAAATCCAGATCCACTGAACCTGATAGAAGAGAAAAATGGGGATTAGCCTTGAATGCACTGGCACAAGAGACTCTCTGAGCAGAGCAGAAACAGGACAGACACCAAGATCAATAACTGATAAACGGGATCTCCTGAAACTGAAAAACTTCTGTAAGGCAAAAGACACTGTCAATAGGAAAAAAAAAACGGCAGCCCACAGAATGGGAAAAGATCTTCAAGCCCCATATCTGACAGAGGGCTAATATTCAAAATATAAAAAGAACTCAATGAAAGGTTTCTGTACCCTCATATAAAGCCTCTCTGCCGATCAAACCAAGCCAGATTAATAATTAAAAGTCCAGGTTTAATGAATAAAATGCTCCTGGATGGTCTCCTGGCCCCAAGAGAGAAGGGGAACTGCATGGAACTGGAAAACTACATGGTCTCTCCTTAGGAGGTCCTTTAAATACCCTGCATGCGTGGTTCCAGAGGAGCCGCTGTTTCAAGGGCTTTCTGAGACTGGGCAAAGATTAGAACCTGAGTAGGGGTGGGATGGGGGAGTGGAGTTGGGGGCTGGTGAGGCAGAGCTCATCCAAACACTGAAGAAACTAAATAATCCAATTAAAAGATCTAAACAGAGAAGTCTCCACAGAGCAAACTCAAATGGCCAAGAAACAAAGAAATGTTCGACATCCTTAGCCATCAGGAAAATGCAAATCAAAATAATTTTGAGATTATCTCATATCTATCAGATGGCTAAGACAAAAAACACAAGAAACAGCTCATGCTGTTGAGGATCTGGAGCAAGATGAACTCCCCCACTGCTGGTAGAGTGCGAACTTGTACAGCCACTTTGGAAATCACTATAATGGTTTCTCAGAAAATTGGGAACCGATCTACCTCAAGACCCAGTCATACCACTCCTGGGCATGTACCCAAGGGATGCTCTATTCTACCTCAAGGACACTTGTTCAACTGTGTTCACAGCAGCTTTGTTTATAAAAGCCAGAAACTAGAAACTACCTAGATGCCTCCATCCAAAGAATGAAGAAAGAGGCTGTGGTACATTTATATACAATGGAGTATTACTCATCTGTTCCAAGTTCCATCCTAATGGAACAGAATGATAAGCATGATATGTACTCACTTATAAGTGTACACTGGCTGTAAAATAAAAGATAACAATGCTACAATCCAGAGACCCAGAGAGTCTAAGTAACAAGGAGGGCTCAAGAGGGGATACAAGGATCTCCCTGGAAAGGGGAAATAGAATAGATTTTGCTGGTAGATGGGGGACAGGTGGGAGTTGGGAACAGGAGTGATTACCAGGGGTGGGGGAATACTAGGAGAAATGACTGGAATTAGGGAACATTTTGGGAATAAGGTGGAAACCTAGTGAAATGGAAATTCCATGCAATCTACAAGAGTAACCCTAGCAACGACTCCTAGTAATAGGGGACCTGGAGCTTGAACTGGCCATCTTCTGTAACCAGGTAAGGCCTCAAGTGGAGGGATTGGGACACCAACCCAGCTACCAAACTTGTAGCCTAGAGCTTGTCCTGCCTGCAGAGTGTTCTAGGACCAGAGCCAGCACAACTGTCATCAAACAAACCAGAGAGGCATCACCCAGCAACCAAATGGAGGCAGATGCAAAGACCCACAGCCAAAATTAGGCATAGCTTGGGGAGTCCTTTGGAGGAGGGGAAGGAAGGATAGGAGGAACCAGAAGGGTCAGGGACACCAAAAGAACATGGCCCACAGAATCAAGTGACCAGTATGACCAGTACTCATGGTGTTTCACTGAGATCAGGGAGCCTGTAGGGGTCTGGTCTAGGTCCCCTGCATATGGGCTATGGCTGAGTAGCTTGGTATCCTTGTGAGACTCCTAACAGGGGGAACAGGGGTGGGAGCTGACTGTTTCACCTGCTCTTGGGACCCTTTTCCTCCTACTGGGTTGCCTTGCCCAGCCTTGATGATATGGTAAGTGCCTGGTCTTATTGTAGCATATTATGCCATGTTTGGTTGATGTCCCATAGAGGCCTGCTATTTTCTAAGGAGAGATTGTGGGGATGTGGATTTGGGGCAGAGGGGAGATGAGGAGAGGAGACTGGGGGAAGGAAAGGGGGGAAAAACTGTGGTTTGGGTGTAATATGTAAGAGAAAAATAATAAATAAATGCTTTAGGTTAGTACAGAAAGTAACAGATTTCATTATGGCATCTGCATACACACACCACTGTATTTTGTTCTTACTGTTGTTCTATGCCCTTCACTTCTTTACTGAAAACAGGCTGTCTCCCTTTTACTTCCTTCCCACATGTACTGATTAATCTCTTCTTTATTTACTTTATGATCTCTTCTTCCCTTCTCATGATCCCCTTTCTATTCATGATCTATGTACTCATATATAGATACATGCATTTATATATCTATGCATATATTAAATCTAGATGATGCATATTAGAGAAAACACATGGTATTTGAGCCTGGCTGGTATTGTCTAACATTATTTCTAATTCATAGAAATGTATTATGTATCTTTACGTTTTCTTAATCCATTCATCAGTTGATGAATACCTAGGCTGGTTTAGTCCCTGAGCTATTGTGAACAGTGCTTTATACACACGGATGTACCAGTAACTCCATGGCATGTTGCTTTAGAGTTCTTTAGGAAATTATTCAGGCATCCTAAGTGTCAAATGGTAGGCAGATTTCTGTCTTTGTAGAACCCTCCATACAGATTTCCTTGGCGGCTGTACAGGTTTACAGTTCCACCAATAGTGAGGAAGGGTCTTCATTCTTCATATCTCTGCACTGCAAAGAGGTCTTTATCTACTCAAGGACTTGCCATGGATACACAGAATCACCATCCCTGGCTACAACCATTTGCTTTGAACTCCATCCTGGAGGCAGTTAGATACTGATAAAGGTATCTCTTATTATCAGGTAACTGGAGAGCAGCAGATGCTTCAGTGTCAAGGGAGAGACTGTGGACTGCATGGCTACAGAAGACTGGTCTACCCTGAGGACAACATCACAGTTAACACAGAATCAGAGCGTGCAGAGACTGACATGGGGAACAAACTCTCTTCTTCATGATGTCTTGGCCTATACAAGTAACCAAAAATCGGGGCTGGAGAGATGGCTCAGCGGTTAAGAGCATTGCCGGCTCTTCCAAAGGTCCTAAGTTCTTTTCCCAGTAACCACATGGTGGCTCACAACCATCTGTAATGAGGTCTGGTGCCCTCTTCTGGCCTTCAGGCATACACGCAGACAGAATATTGTATACATAATAAATAAACAAACATTAAACAAAAAAAAAGTAACCAAAAATCAACTGTGCATTTTTGGAGGATTTTATATTTTTATTTCTGAAGATCCCTTGCATTTCCAAGAATGTACCTCCCATATTAAGTCCTTGAATGAAATGTGATTTATAGTAATTACGCTGACAATGCCACATACTTCATCTATGGTAATTTTATATGTTACATTTACATAGAAAGTGTACAAATTAGGCATATATAACTTGAAATATAAACTTATATTAAAGAAATAATGTAAATATCACTGATAGGCATTTTTTACTTATAAAAATTACTGTCCTCTATTTAGTATACGTAAGGTAAAATATTCCAAACAGTTGTTCCTATAGGACAACAAAGACAGTGTTACTAAATCTTTCACTAAAGAGCTAATGGATCTCAGCTAGTCAGAACCTCTAACAGATATTCTCAGAAAGGAGACTTTGCTCATTACTGTTCTTGATGATATGGTGTGGGATATTTGCCAAAGAGAGGAGCAGACAGAGAGGAATGCGCCCACTAGAGAGAAGTATGCTGCAGTCAACAAAGCTGGAAGGATTCACATTTGAAAACTCGGTCCCTGGTTGGTAGGACTTTTGGGGAGGATCAGAGTGTGTGGCTTTGGAGGAGATGTGTCACTGGAGATGGGCTCAGAGGTTTAAAGCTCACGCCATTCCCAGCAGGCTCTCTGCCGCACGGCTATGGATCGGATGTTAAGTTCTCAGCTACTGTAGGAGGGCTATGCAGGCCTGCCTACAGCCATGTTTGAGGGCTACGCAGGCCTGCCCACAGCCATGTTTGAGGGCTACGCAGGCCTGCCCACAGCCATGTTTGAAGGCTACGCAGGCCTGCCCACAGCCATGTTTGAGGGCTACGCAGGCCTGCCCACAGCCTTGCTTTCAGTCCTCATGATCACGGACTCACCCAGAGACTGTATACCACCATTAAATGCTTTCTTTTATAAGTTGCCTTGGTCTTGGTGTTTTGTCATGGCACCTTGCCAACAGTAAGCAGGATAGAGACTGAACAGATAGGTAGATAGATGCTATTCAATTCATTAGGGCATTTCTTCTTGGGAGCAAAGCCCATAGTGTCATCATATTTAAAAGAGGTACAATCACCCAATGTCCTTTCTCTACAAAGATCCATCTCCCCAAAGTCACTTATGTAATACGTCACAATAACTAATTCTTGAAAGCAAGCAGTGTATACAGAACAGTAAAAAAAGAAACAGGGCCTGGGAAAAGGAGCTACTTGGTCAGATAACTGCCACACAAGCATGACTACCTGGGCTACCTGGGGAGCTCGAGGCAAGGGAAAGAATACCACTGAGACTGACCTACGACCTCCACATCCATGTGTATACAGACATATGCAGTCACAGGAGCATGCATGCACATACTCAAAACAGTTCCATTCCACATAATAAAGAGAACAAGAATAATTCATCTTACCCTCTCTTAACAGATTCCAAAAACTGAGCATTTGTTGGGTCACTGTAAGGTCTCAATTCTCCATCATCTAAACTGAAACCATTGCTCCACAGCTTCAGTAAAATCTGAACCTTTTGGAGATGGAAAAAAAAAAGAATTTATCTCCAAACAATATTAGATTTCAATGTTATATCTCCTAACTTACTATCTGATTAATTTATCTTAAAATACAGAGGTATCTGTTTTAGTCAAAGCTAAACATGTGTGTCCACCATGTGTTTACTTAGTAGGTTTATTTTTAGCTTAGAACTCTGATAATAGCTGCAAATATCAAAGTCCTCCAGGTGGCGCCTGGCTGCTGAGCAATCACTCAGAGTTCATGAGGGAGCACAGCAGCAGGAAGACAGACTCCACTTGGCACCTGTGATTTGAACCAACCTTCCAGCCCCAAATCTCTTTAGTTCCACCACTTAATAATTCAAGCCAAGGGGCAAGGGAACCCTTCCAAGAAACTGTTAATGTCTAAAATAAATTTATAATTTTAATATTTTCAAAGGTAACAGAAATAATGATTTCAAATGTTTTTATAATTTAATTCATGCTGTATTATAAAAGCATACAATTTCTAATTGTATGAAATTGTAAGAATTATATATTCTGCCTGGCAGTGGTGGTGCACGTCTTTAATCCCAGCATTCAGGAGGCAGAGGTAGGAGGATCTCGAGTTTGAGGTCAGTGTGGTCTACAAGAGCTAGTTCCAGGACATCCAGAGCTACACAGAGAAATCCTGTCTCAAAAAACAAAACAAAACAAAAAAAACAAAACAAACAAAAAAGTTATACATTCCAATGTAGCAGTAGAAATATTGCTAATAAAAGCACACAGGTTCTTTAACTCCTGCTTCAAAAACTAATAAGAGACGTCTGTATTTATAGTATCAACTATTAATTCAGGAAGGAGAAAAAACAGGATCAACTAAGTGAATGCTTAACATTTTGATGACTGTACCCACATCTTGCAGCTGATTTTCTCCATAGATATACTCTGACCGCTTACAGAAGGAACTGCCCAATCTGTATCCTCCACCTGTAAATGACTGGAACACAGGATAAATGGGTTAGGAATTCACTATGGCTTACAGTCAGAATGTTATTTGGATACTTGATATTTCAAAACTAGACAAGAAATTACTGGCCAGATTCATAGTGACTAGGGAAATACATTGGAACGAAGTCCTCAAGTTACAAGCAAGTGTATGTGAGAGGTTAAATGTCTTTTCATATAAACATTAGTAACTCGAAACGTGCAATAACTTAGTTTGATCCCCAGAAGCCACACGGTAGAAGGAGAACAGACTCCTGCAAACTGTCCTCTGACCTCCACATCATGTGGGTTGTGGATTTGTGTGTACACAACCACACACACAAAATAAATGTTACAAATTGTTAAAGAATTCTGTATGTATTTTATAGGCTTTAAATTTTTTTGTTTTAACTGAAATAGAAATTACATCATTTTCTCCCTTCTAGCCCCTCCCACATCCCCCCTCCAAGTTGAGAGCCTCTTTTTTCTTATTGTTACATATATACATGTATGTAAATACATATCTCATTATTGTTCCATAATACATGTATGTAAATACATGTTTGTATTGGTGGTGTGTATATAGTTTCTAGGCTGACCACTCTGCATTGGATAACCAACAAGGTGTCATCCCTGGGAGAGGGTAATCCTCCTTCTCCCAGCAGTCAAGGGTTGCCTGTAGTTCTTAAAGGTGTGACCACATGCGATCTCCCCCTCCCTTGAAACTGCCATTGTTCCAGTGTTGGTTATGCAGCCACTTCTAGGGGACTTTTACAGCTGACTTCCTGGTATTCTGGCTCTTACAACCTTCCTGCCCCCTCTTCCACAATATTCCCTGAGCCACAGAAGCAGGAGCCAGGATACAGATGTATCTGTTGTGGCTGAGTTTCACCACGACCTGTTGATTTCTGCACTGTGTCCATGTGTCGTTTCCTGGGATGACCTTCATCTTAAGCTGTTTTGTTAGCTACCGGAAGTCAGCTATAGTCACAATTTGATCTTACCTACATCAAGTAGGCTATGATCACACTTTTGATATTGCTGTACTGAACACATAGTCCTCAGGGAGGATACTGTGGGCAGAAATGGCTATTCTTTTAATTACTATTTACATGACAAATGTGCTTTAGATTACAACCTTACTTTGTTCCACATATGAAATCAATTCCATACTTTGCTTACAGAATTGGAGAACGTGGAAATGTTAAAATGACCTCAAGGCTTGACAGGAGGAAGTTTCCCAGCTGCTGCCAAATAAAGCCTAAAACTGAAGTTTCATGGAAGAGTCATTCTCAACCATGGGGCCAGAAAGATCAGAAAAGCATCACCACGACACATGACTAAGTACCTCACACCTTCCCAGAAAGAGTACAGTCACAGACAGCACTGACCTTAGCTTTGTCGTCACTTGAAGATCTTGTGGCTTCACTTAGAGGGACAGCCCCATGCTCCCTTGCCTCTCTGAAAAGGTCATTCACAATGTTCCCCGGTGGAGGCTGAGCTATATGTACTCCACCACATTCCTGTTCACCTGAATAAAGCCTTTAAAAATCACAGCTCATGAATAAAAACTCAAAACAGACATAAACCACTCTAAAACAAGAAGCTACACAGCGACAGGAAATAACTTTTCTTTATAAAGCAGTACACTGAGCTCTTCAGGATACCTAACTGTACAACAGAACTCAGGGAAATAGAAAACAGAGAGAGTCTGCATCCCTTCTGGGTTTGTGGAGCCTGACATTGCAGCACCAGCACAGTGATTGGGGTCCTGGTTTCCCACCTCGACCCTGGGTGACTGCTTAAGGATTCTTCTCCTGTTGGGGGGGGGCACTGGCAACAGGTGGAGGCTATTCTTGCCCCATATGGCTACACAAAGGTTTATTCTTCAGAAAGACCTAGTGCATTACAATTCCCAGTGTAAATAACTTCATACATTCCCTTTGTACTAAGATCTGCCCTGACTCTAATTTCAGAAAGGCTACAAAACACACATTTCCATTCACCTAAGATTATCCTAACCATTGTCAAGGAGATCAGAAAATTTAACAATGAAGTAACACACAGAAACTTCCAGTACAAGGTGACAGAGTTCACTTTTTATTTCTCCACTCCCTCTACTCCAGCTCCCACTAACTCACAGAGCAATGGCGGAAACTACAACAGCCCTGCACAGGGAACAGAGGTTCCCTTCAAGGTTTTCTCCTAAACTGGCAACCAAGTTACAGAGGAAGTGGCGGTTGGACACAGGTGTGTACACCAGCAGAACCCCACTGCTGCTGTGGGGAGGGGCACCACCCCATCCGTGTCACTGAGTCTTCCCAGGCTCGCACTGCATACCCGTGGTGGAAGAGGGTGCAGCACGCACGAAGAAAGTCTGCCTGTCTCTGAAATGAGTGAGGGACTGCATAGCACACGGCCTCAGGAACTGTGACAAACAAAGCCAGCACAGCCTCCTGCCATGTTTGTCCCCAAGTATAGCTTCTTCCCTCCCTGTCTCATGTTAACAAGCTGGCAGAGTGAATGACCCTGCCTCTTTGCCTTGTGACAAAGGCCTGGGAAAACTGGTCACAGGAAAAGATTTAGCGGTTTGTTATGGCCTTCGCTGAGATCATGCAGCCTCACTGATATTTATAGTCAGAGCTGCAAGCCGTCTGGAACTGACTGTGTGTTGCATAAGGGAAAGAGAGGCCAATGCTAATTTCTTCCCTTAGACAATATGAAATGCCCTCTCTTCGTTGCTCTGCAGGGGCATCTTTGTCAGAGCCAAACAGCCATCTCCAAGGGTGGGACATTCAGTGCCCCAGTTCTGACTCACTGGTCAGACTCTTAGGCCTCTGCAGCTTTGGAACAAGTCTTCATACCGAGTACTTTGTGTCCTAAGCTCGAAGGGTGCTCCATGAATTCTCCAGTTGTTTTTCGTGGAGACAGAGGACCAAGGGTACCTACAACTGGAACAGTGACAACATTGCCCACTTCCGTTTTCTCACTTCACATGGGAACTTCGTCTTTCCCTGACTTTCCTGAGAGGCACCATTCGCCCCACTGTGCAGTTTCATGGGGCTCCAACCATGCTTTGGTTTTACTAAATTTCCTTTCTTCCCTTTTCCACAATAAGATGTCGATGCCCTTGCCTTCTGTTCTCCTCTTATTTGAAACTCATTTGATCAAAAAAGTATTTATCAGCTCCCATTGCAACTTCCGATAAATGACTCAAAGGTAATATTTCACCTCCCTTTAAAAACATCTTTTCTTCCATTCTCTCGCCATGCAGCACAAGCTGTGGTCCTCCTGCCTGAGCCACACAAGTGCTGGAATTGCAAGCATACACGATCATGCCTAGCTCTCTCTTTGTTTGGCTGGTTGCCTGGGGCAGGAGTGAGACAGCCTCTGTACACAGCTAACGTTGACCTTCAGCCCCTACTTGCCCAGTATAGGGAGTAAAGCCATATGACACCACGCCTGGCCCTAACTTATTGACATTTAAACTTTGTAAAGACCTTAAAAAATAAAGTGCCTACTGAGTAATCCTGCATGAATGAAGTCCACCAGTTCTAAGACCAACCAAGTTCCATGCTACAGGCCTCTCGTCAGCAAGCACAGATCTACCGCAGCTCCCCAAACTCTCTTTCCTACTCATGCCCTGTATCTGTGCCAGGAAGTTTCTATAACCAAGTTTTAGAAAACACTAGTGCAATTCCATCCTCTCCCTCATTCCACTGTAACCGCCTACTGTTGTCTTGTCCCTTAGGGTACCAGTGTAACCGCCTACTGTTGTCTTGCCATTTAGGGTACCCAAATTGGGCTGTCTCTTCTTCTCCCATTGTTTTAACTTGACATTGATTTTTCTAAAAAAATATGCTTTTTTCTATTTCCCCCAAAAGATTAACAGTTAATATTATCAAAGGGCAAATATATTTTCATACATCTTATAACTAAGTGATCCCCATTTTCCAGATGAGAAAACAGGCTAGGGGTGGTTAATGAAGAGACACCCCCCCCAATACACATGGGGGCTGAGCTCTTGCATTCCAGCTCCTTTTCACTGAATGAACTTTCTGCACACAAGCCTTTCAGTGACTTGAATGAATGCGGCATAATAATGGAGCCAACTTCAAATGAACATCTAAGTCTCCTCACTCAAAATACACTAGGGAGTCAAGCGCTTAACTCACAGCAGAGCCCTCCTAAGTGTAGACTTGTGTGACAGCAAGGTCACATACCCATGAGGTTCACCCTGGCTGCACTTCCACTAATCTGTAACTTTCCGCAGCCTCTCCTCTGTCCTCTCCTGTCCTTTCTTCACATTTCCTTCTATGCCTCTCTGCCCCCGACCCCCGGGGCTTACTTGGATTTTAGTAACTGTTTAAGGCCCATGCTAGGCATATCACACCGTCCATCTCATTTAATTCTTAAGACAATGCTACATAAGTGATGACCTGCAGAAAACACGTCCTAAGTTCTGCTGCTGGCATACAGCCTTGCACGAGCGATTTGTTAAAGCTGTCAAACTGCCCTGAAAGTTGGTCTAAAGATTACACACTTCCTATAAGCTAAAGGCATAGGCCACATTATGTCTAATATTTTGGATAATGAAACTATATTCGTGTTTTATTTAGCTTCTACTGACCAAGAGCAAACTGGGTGATGGAAGGGTTTATTACATCATACAGGTTATCATTACTGAGGGGAGTGATGGCAGGAGCCTGGAGGTAGAAACTGAAGCAGAGACATGGAGAAATGCTACTCACTAGATTGCTCTCCATGCTTTGCTCGACATACCTTCTTATACCTCGGACCACCTGCCCACAGATGTGCCTGTAGACCAGTCAGCCAGAGGCAATCTCATCGGGGAGTGCTCTTCCCAGGAGACTCTAGCTTGTGTCAAGCTGACAGAAACTAACCAGTGCAGCTGGCTTAAAAAGCCAGGGGGCCAGGTGTGGTGGTGCTAGCAATCTCTGGAAATCTCAGCCTTGGGAGGCTGAGGCAGGGGGATTGCAGGTAGCTTGACTAACAGTGAGTTCCAGGCCTGACTAGGCTGCATATGACACCCTGAAAACCACAAGAAGTGACAGGGAGCGTACAACCACTTTGATTTCTAACACTGCCCTAGGAGGACAGACAGTGAGCAAGGCAAACGTTCTCACTGAAGATGAAGCAGGGAGCTGTGAACTGCTGCATGAAGTGAAAACTACTGGTATCATGTGCAGAAAAGACTGCCGATGATCTCTATGCACATGTACCTGAAGTGATTAAACAGCCTCCGAATCTTTTACAGAAATTTGTCCTTTTGAGTGGTAAATGATTCCTGAGGTCAGTATTACTGGTTGGAGGGGTACAGCTCAGTGGTAGGAGTACATGGTTA
The DNA here is from genome assembly GCF_037038515.1 of Microtus pennsylvanicus. Lineage (NCBI taxonomy): Eukaryota > Metazoa > Chordata > Mammalia > Rodentia > Cricetidae > Microtus > Microtus pennsylvanicus. The sequence continues at coordinate 123,912,608 of NC_134581.1, forward strand.
ATGTGTGTGCCATACTGAGTTTAGTCCATGACACCCCTAAATGAACAAACAAAGAGCATGACCAAATCAAACTACTAACAACAGATTCTTTTTGGATTGCATAAGTAAGTGCATCCAATGGGAGGAAAGAAAGAGTTCTGGGGATTGAACCCAAGGCCTTGCACATGCTAGGCAAAACTCTACCACTGAGTCACATCCACAGATCTTAATATTTTCAGGTTGCTCAAAATGGCTTGCACCTTTTGGCAGCCTAGGACAACCTTAGCTCATGGTCACAGAATTAACCCATGAAACACAAGGAAAATATCTATACGTCAATCTTGCAAAAACTCAGATCAGGTTTACTGCACTAAGAGTAAAGTTAAGTTCTTCTCATGTGCTCAAGCTAGGGAGTCAAAGGCTGTGCAATGAACTACTGAGTGAGGAAAACTTAGGTAGAATCACATTAAATACTTTAAAAATGGGGGGGGGGATATACACATTAAGGAGGTAATTAAAATATTACACACATCTACATATACTCATATATCTAACAATAAGAGCTAAGTCAAAGGATAGTATATTCAAACCATGCCGAGATACCGACCTGCTGATTACAAGGACAGACTGTACTTGACAATGGAGTGGTGTGGTGGTCAGCACCTTAACCAACTGAGCATATCACCAAGAGTGGGGAACTTGGAACTATATGGCTCCTGATGTGATATAATAAAAAGCAGACAGTATCACTTATCTATACTCTTGACAAAAATGTTTAACAAGAATCTAATTATGAGGAAACAGGGATCTAGAATGTAGGATATTTTGAGACATCTGGTGTATACTTTTTAAAACAGTGAATGTAATAAATTTTAGAATATGGAGGTGAGCTAAATACAGGTAGAGAGAGAGAGAGAGAGCAAGAGCGAGCACGTTTCTACATTTAAAACTCAACACAGGAAAAGTCAAATGCAATGAGTAGTCTCAATGCAATGAGTAGTCTCTAGCTGGGTCCCCAATTCCCCAAAGTGGAAGACATGACATCATGGTGCTACTGTTAATTTGTAAGCTACACTTTGTTATTTGGGTTCTCTACCTTCTTCTTAGGGGGTATACAATGAAATGTCTAGAAGCGGTGTCATGAATGCTGTCATTTGCTTTCAGATAGCTGAGTGAATTGGAAGTGAGCATGCGCGAGTGAGGGCAGGGCTCTATGAGGACACATTAACCCAGGTGAAGAGAGGGAAAGGCCCAGTCTTTATTCACCTGACTAACCTTCATACTTTCTATGGGCCTCAACATTTGTAAAGGAAAACACAGGGGAGAAAGTATAAGGGCGTTTCTTATCATTCAAGTACAGGAAGATGTATCATTTTTGTCTCCCCTTCAAAAAAATATGTGAAGTGAAAAAACATAGTGTCTGGGCTGGAGAGATGGCTCAGAGGTTAAGAGCATTGCCTGCTCTTCCAAAGGTCCTGAGTTCAATTTCCAGCAACAACATGGTGGCTCACAACCATCTGTAATGAGGTCTGGTGCCCTCTTCTGGCCTGCAGTCATGCACACAGACAGAATATTGTATACATAATAAATAAATAAATAAATATTTAAAAAATAAAGAAAAAACATAGTGTCCAGTGAATTTTTCTACTTCTGATGAAATTATATTTTTGAGAATGAGAGGTAATAAGAAAAGTCAAGCTTGCTCTCTAATGTAATACTAAAACACCAATAAAAATATTCACACTATAATAAATGTGATTCTTATCTTCTAAACCTCTAGTCTGTTTTTTTTTTCATCCAGAGATTTTAATGACAACAAATACATCCAAGGAAATCATGTCAGACCAGGCATCGCAGTACAGAAGCACACACAGACTTCAGAACTGACAGATTCTTCAGTGGGGACCAGGGACTTGGAGAGCCCCCGTGGGTGGTGGTGAGAACCCTGCTAGCCCTCAATGGACAAGACTGCACACGAGTGCCGTTGAGAGGAGAGGCTGGACATGTCATCGGGCTCAATGCGCACTAGGACAAAAACATTAGAGCTCCAGGATTCAAGACAGAATTCATGTGGGGCTTAGGATAATAGCAGCCACCACGGGATTTCTTCAGAAGTTTTTTTTTTTTCACTGACTATAAAAATTTTAGAATAGTACTTCCATATTTATTTTTAAAAAATTAACTTAGAAAATCCTCAAAGTGACTTAAAATCGGCTCAGTGCGCTAAGCTACTGAAGGTAGCTGTCGGGAAGCAACACTCACCGTTGCGGCAGTGTCCGTGGGCTCTTAAAGACGGGAGCTGCAGATCTGGCAGGCCTGGAAGACTTGCACTTCACTTCCTCTTCGTACAGTCCTGCCAAGGCCAACTACACACAACAGGCTTGTTATCCAGCTAGCGATGGAAATACAGTTGTAGACAGCTGAGGAACATGCATTAGTTTGGAAGTGGGCACTAACAATTTCCTACTAAAAAATGAAGGCTGTTGCCTCAAAAGATGTTGCCTTTCCAAAAGAAACTAACTTGTGAGGTTTCCTAATATTCAGTTAATTAAACTGCCTAGGCCAGAGAAAATTTGTTACAATGATTCTTTTAATTAACTATTTAACAGTTTCAAAAACTGAGTTTGGCAAGACACTGGTTTACCCTCTGGACCTGTGTAACTTTCCTCCAGACTCTCAAGGCTTTCTGAAGACAGTTCATGCTATAGTCAATTTCTCTAAATCAATCTCACAATATAATTTCCCTTAGTAGTTTTCAAAATCCAGGAACATGAAACAAGTTCAAAAGTATCGCCTAAAAGTCTATCAGACATAGATTTAATCAAGTTCAGGGGAAAGCTGAAAAATAAGACAATGAATTAAATATAGGTTTCAACCACTTATAAAGCAATACTGCAAAATCACACACTGCAGATACATAGCTGCTTACTTTCGAAATAAAGTAAAAATATATTTGTCCTTGAAATTTAGAATTTAAAATGATAATGTAATTATTAGAATTTTTTCCTCCCTCTACTTCTGCTATTTTGAGTAACAAATTGAAATTTTTTCATTCAGGCATCGTGTCACACCCCTCTAATCCTAGCACTTGGGAGGCAGAAGCAGGAAGATGTCCGTGCGTTCGAGGCCAGCCTGGTGTCCGATGTGAGTTCCAGGATAGTCAGGGCTGTGTAGAGAGACCCTGTCTCAAAAAAACAGGCAGAACAAAAGGAAATTCCTTAACGCTCCTAGTGGGTATTCAATCGGTGTGATTATAATCTTTGGGCCCCCACTCACTCTACAACCAAACAAGCCCTTTCCCCCACCAGGTAACTATCTCTGTGTATTTTTTCCTCAGAAGGAAAAGAAGAATAAATAACTGAGGCCAAATCATCCAGTGCTGATTCTGTTTTCCAGGCTGGGAACTGAAGCCAGGCAGAGCCTCATGCACATGAAACAAGCACCCTAACACTCAGGTACATCCCCTGGCCAATAGGTCCAGTACACCTTTGGCTAAACACATTTAAAATACTCAGGGCACCTAGAGGCTTTCCCCCCATTTTCTAACTGTTTTTATTCCTCCTTCTTCCAGTCTCTCACAGATGATGCAGCAATTCGTGGATTTCTGAAAAAACAATTTCCCTAGAAATGCTAATGAATGGCTCTGACCTCTTAAGAACTGAATTAAAAGTTTAAAAGTTCTTACATAGATCATAATTCTTTTGACATTAAAATATAATTCCATCATCTGTCCCTTTCTTTTCCTTCCCATGTTCACACACCCCCTTGTTCTCTCTCAGATGGATCCAAACCTTAACTAAGGCATGTTGAAATAGGAGCGGCGGTGCTGCGTCCCCGGCACCCCCGCCGCCTGCACGGCTAGCTTTAGCTTATGCCCCGAAATAATTACACGGAAACTGTATTCTTTTAAACACCGCTTGGCCCCTTTCTATCTAGCCTCTTCTAGGCTAGCTCTCACACCTGGACTAGCCCATTTCTGATAATCTGTGTAGCCCACGAGCTGGCTTACCAGGAATGATCTTAACCTGCATCTGTCTGGAGTGGGAGAACCATGGCGACTCCCGACTCAGCTTCTTTCTCCTGGCATTCTGTTCTGTTTACTCCTCCCACCTATGTTTTAACCTATCAGAGCCAAAGCAGTTTATTGCTTAACCAATGAAATCAACAGATTGATATATGACACTCCCACATCAAAGGCACTAGTTACTGTGTAAGTCTGATGGATCACTGAACATCGTTGAGTTTAGTTTTTACGTCTTTAAATGCCTAACGAATTTTTTGTCAACATCAGTTGAAATATTAGTGTATGTAAAGCACAGGCACAGATATCCATCACAAGGTCTTAGTTTTAAACTGTCCCTGTCTTCACTCTCCCCCAGCAGACTCCTCTGCGTCTCTTTGTCACCTTTACTACCCCTACTTAACAAAGTTAGAGTCATTAGGAAGGAGGCGGGCCTTAATGATTGATGGGGAGGGCCCAGTGCATTGTGGGTAGTGCCATCCCTGGGCTGGGGGGTCTGGGGTTCTCTAAGAAAGCAGGCTGGGCAAGCCACAGTGAGCAAGCAGGTAAGCAGCATCCTCCAAGGCTTGTCTCCAGGTCCCTGCCCTGCCTGAGTTCCTAGCCTGACTGCCTTTTGAGGATGAACAGTGATGTGGGAGCCTAAGTCAAACCCTTCCCCCCTATTTGCTCTCTGGTCTCGGTGTTTCATTTCTGCGGTAGTGACCCTGACTAAGACAATTAGTTAAGTGGCTTCACGGTCACCTGTAGCGAACCAATGCTCAATCAATGCCATTGTAACTTTACATCGGTTTGGTCTATTAAGGCTAGTTTACAAGCCCGTTTCAAGTCTGTGGTCTTTCAAAATACTTAATACCATACAACAGTATCCTGTACTACTTATGGATTTGATAGCCTATTTAGCTACAAATTCCCCAAAGTTATAACAGCAAGTAGTCAGTTATGTTTGGTTAAAGAGGAAGACCAGCTACTAAAAATGCTCTGCCAAGGTTGGAGAATTCAGGCTCATTTATTCTTAACCATAATCCCCTATACATGTCTAATTGCTGAGTGTTATCAATGATCTCATGAGGAGACAGAAAATGCCCTAAAATGAGCAAGTACTGTTAGCATCTGATAAAGTAGCATTTAGTGGACAAGTGTTCAGCTGACTAACGTCAGCATAGTAACATTATCGAGTTTTATTTCTGTTACATTGTTTCATGGACTACCTCCTACAAGTGGGCTGCAACCACAGCCTGAACTGTTTTAAGCTCTCTCCTGTAAAAACGCCAAGCTTTTTGATAAGGAAAAAAAGAAGAAAAAAAACTGCCTTTAATGTGTAAGTCTTTAAATCCCAAAGAGCATCCAAGAGAACGAATCAACAAGCGTTATTTTTAAATTATTTTTCAAGCGATGGCCATAGGAACTCTCCAGCAGGCAGACCGCCCCGCAAAATGACATTGCCCACAGCTGCCCGGTGCGCCGCGCGCCCTGGGTTCCACGCCCACCACCCCGCCGCGCGCCTCCCCGAGAGACCCGAGCCATCATTCTCCTCCTCTGACAGGGTCCGGGCAAGGCTCAGGCGAGGTACCCAGTGGCTCTGCCCCGCGCCTCCCGCCCGCCGCCGCGCTCCCGGCCTCCGCACCTGTAGGTCCCGCGCACTCGGGGGCCGGGGCCTCGAGGACCCCCTCTCCGGCTCCTCCGGCTCCGCGCGCCCTCCCTCCGCCATCTTCCACCAGCTCTCCGCGCCCGCCCGCCCGGGACTCGAGACTTCCGGGGCTGGTTACTTAGCGACCGCGGGAGGGGCGGAGCCACTCGGCGACCACCCCCTCGGGAGTGGGCGGAGCTGAGTTGCGTAAGGTTGGTCCTGCTTTTCCCCACCGGTCCTCAAGATCCTCCAGCTTTTTACCTTCTGCACCTCTGTGTGCAGTCTCTTGGCCACTCCCTAGGAGATACTGTAGGTCGTCCCAGAGTGCAGCCTGGACTTGCAGGTCCACACAACTCAACAGATGAACGTTGCAACTTCACCTTTTAAGTCTTGGTCCAATCGTTCGTTTTCCCTTAACAAGGATTGGATGGTACATCCGTCCCTCCGAATCCGTTTTGAAGAAGAGAAACGCAGTAAAGCTTTTGGCAGTGAAAATGGATACTCTTAAACCATCCCAGCCAGGATTGATTTAACCCTTTCCTGTCTTATCCAAGGCACTTAGACCTCCCAAGGATTGCCAAGGTAGAAAAAGAAGTCCAGACCTTTATGTAACCCGCAAGCTTGTGAGGGAAAGAAAGACGAAAACAGATAACAAAATAAATTTGTAATAAGCTTTGCAAAGAGTATTAAGCGAGGCCTGTATGTGAATTGAGACTATTCCATTGGTGCCAGCCTACAGTGCGCTGCCTTGATGTGGTCTTTAAAAAACACCAAATTTGACCAGCTAAAAAAGGTGAAACTGAGAGGTCTAGACAGTGTGCTGCCTCAACCCCAAACCTACTTCTTTCTCCTCCAAACTGCTGCTCTTTCGTTCTGTTCCTTACGGTCTCATCTAACTTCTATTGGATATTAGTCATCTGGAGGTCACCGAGGCTATTCATGGGTGAGGTCAAATTTCCCAGTGCTGGTGTAGGCTGCAGCGGTTAAGCCTAAAAGAAGGGATCTTGAAGTAGTCGCTGTGGCCAACAGCAAAAATGTCAGTGTTTTCCCCACCTGAACTGTAGCTCCAGGTGGTGTTCTCAGCAGTGTGCTGATCAGGCAGAAGGTGTAGAGTTGACAGCTTTCCATGCAAGGTATCCAGGCAGCATGAAGGAGACTAACAGGCGTCAGTCAGAAGACGAGGTCTTAAGAATGTATAGGACTTGTGTGGAGAAGGGTGACTACGTGTAGCTTGAATGTGGGACCAAAGTATGGTGTTATCTTGTTTGTACAAGTAAAGCTTACCTGATGATCAGAGGGTGAAGCTAGCTACTAGCTCACCATAGAGGTCTGGAGGTCTGTACAGACTTATAAAAAGTGATATGGCTGAGCAGAGAGAGAGGAAGTGATAAAGCAGGAGGAAGTTGAGTAGGTGACAGTGGTTTTGCTCCTTTGTCTCTCTGCCTCTCAGCATTTTACCCTGTATCTGACTCTGGACTTTTATTGTTAAGGTCTATTAGAATTCCTGCTACATATTGGTGCCCAACTTAAAGGCAGGAATTCACAAAAACGCCACAGGCAAAGGCATAAGCAGGAGCTGAACGTGGGGGCTCCTGAACCTCCCAGATAGACTTTCTTTTCTTTTTTCCCCCAAAGCCTCTGACATTTTGCTATATGATTCAAATGTAGATACTTTGGGAAGAATGTTTGAAAAAACAAGGAAAATTTTGTCTTGTCGAGGATTGCAAATTGTTCCTGAAAAAAAGGAGATTCTATTAATTATTTAGGCTATAAAATAGGTATACAGAATTTAGATCCCAGAAGGTACAAATTAGGAGAGATCAATTGCAAACTCTTAATGACTTTCAAAGATTGCTAGGAGACATTTCCTATCTATGACTCACTATTGGGATAAAACATGATGAACCGATTAATTTAAAATTAAAACTTTAGATGGTGACAAAAACTTAAATAGGCCTAGGAAATTATCAGCTGCAGCGGACAGAGAATTGGCTTTGGTAGAAGAGAAATTACAGATTGCACATGTGTATCCTGTGGATCCAAAGCTTAACTGCTTTCTGGTCATACTTCTCCCTGTACCTGTAATGGTCTGTCCTGTCTTTTTAAGATACAAATCTCCCCCCACTCCCCCCTGCGGCGGACTTCTCGACCAGCGAGGAAGAACGACCACCACACCAGGATTCTACTCAGAACACGCTTTACTTGATTTGTCCTTGATTGATGGGGAGCAGGAAGCGAGAGGGGCAGGAAACGAGGGGCAGGAAGGGAAGGGCAGGGAGCGAAGGGGAGAGAGAGCATGAAGCGAAGGGGCGAAGGGCACTGAGGCAGCTGCTTAAATAGGGAATTGGCACACGGGTCGCCCTGTGATTGGCTGCCACCAACAGCTGACACCAGACCGGGATAGGCTCAAGGATCCTTATCCACCACGCATGCGGGAAGCGGGGGACACGCAGCTCTCAAAGGCATAGCCAAATAGGGAGTTGTTTATTTCCAACAAGACAGGATGTCGGAGCCATCTTGTAATGGCGATCCTGTCTGGCTCTCTACACCCCCCCACTGCCAAGGCAGGCAAATCTTCCTTCCCTTTCCAGTCTGACCTCCCTGCGGTCTGTCTCTGTCCCAAAGAGGTAGCTGCTGCAGTGGCTCCTCTCCTCTCCCCACTTCCTCCCTCTCTCTCCCTCTCTGCTCTTTCCTTTCCTCCCCTTCTCCCCTTTCCCCTTCCCATCCATAACCCACTAAATAAATATCCAATCTCATTCTGCATGGCGTACCTATCCATCCTGGTCTTTCACCTGCCACACGGCCCTCTGCCTGGGATGCAAATAAACCAGGAAAGGCAGGTTACAAATCAGAAAATTTAAAGTGGATCTAAGCTCTCATGATTTTGTACAACAGTCAGAATTATGTTATTCTCATGCTACTAATAGATTTTATGGAAACTTTCAACATAGTTAGTGTTTTGCAATATGCAGAAAGAATTGTTTTGCATATTGAAACTGCTGAATTTATACTAGATGATACATAATAAACTTTATTATTTATTTAATTACAAGAAATAATCAGGAATAGAAATCATCCCATATATATATATATATGTATATATATATACATATATATATGTGTATATATATACATACATACATATATATATATATATATATATATATCACATCTGATTTCATACAGTTCTGCCAGGCCCTCTAGCATAAGGTAATGGATAAATTAATCAATTATTAATTGGAAACATGCTGGAGGCCTCAGAATTTCATTAAAAAATCATGTCAATAGCAAAGGTTTAAATAAAAGATGTTTCATTATGTGACCACAAGCCAAGGAAATTGTAAGGAAATGTTTTACTTGTTCTTTATACAAAATACCACTACCTATGGGAAGTAACCCAAAGGGTACTCAAAGCAATGAAATCTGGCAAGTAAATGTGTTCTGTTTTATAGAATTTGGAAAGCTAAAATATGTGCACCACACTATTGATACCTGTTCAGATTTTCAATGGGCAGCACTTTGAGTTCAGAAAAGGCTGATTAGGTAATCACACATTTGCTAGAAGTTATGGCCACCCTGTGTATTCCTGTACAAATAAAAACAGATGATGCTCCAGCATATGTCTCTAAGAAAATGAAATAGTTATTGCTTATTATAATATAAAACATATTATAAGTATGCCACACAATTCTATAAGTCAGGCAGTTATCCAAAGATCAAATTGAACTCTAAAGGATATGTTAAATGAGCAGAAAGGGATGACAAAGACCACCAGAAATGACTTGATAATGCTTTATTAACCTTGAATTTTCTAAATACTAATGAGAAAGGAACAACAACTGCAGAAACACACTGTATAGTAGGAAAAATATGGAATTAAATCAGCTGATATACATTAAACATTACTGACCTTAGAATGTAATCCAAGACAAGTGTTATGTTGGGGTTTTGCTTTTGTTTCCACAGGAGAAGGAAAGCTACCTCCAAATTTCAGGGATTGAATTCCAGCTCTGCCTCCAGAGGGGAAAAGATGCCAATTTCTCAGTCTACCTTTTGTTGGTTTCTGTCTGGTGTTTGGATGCTAGGGGACAGTTGAGGGTTTGAGAAATAGTCGTTTTTTTTCCTACAGAATTTGGAACCCCTTCATTTGCCTAGGATGTCTCTTAAGTTCCAGTCACTCTCAGCCCCAGACTCTACATCTGAATCCCGAGCTCAACGAGCATGCTGCTTTATCTCAGGCTCCTTCTCATGTGCAAGTCTGAGCAAGGGGAGCTATTGCGTGGGACACCACCGAGTTAGATCTACCCAGTGCGTTCCCTTCTCCTGGGCTTCTGTTCCTCCAGATGCCCTCTGCATATGGCTGTTCTTTGGTCCTGAGTTTCCAACTGTGGTTAGGAGATTGGTGTTATGTAACCTCTTCTGATGTCACTGGATCTTCAAATTCAAATTTACTAAACCTGTTTGGTTTTGAATTTATGTTAATGAATAATAGTAGCCCACCTTTATGCTTTCTTATTTTGTTTTAGTTTTAATACCAGGTTTATTCTGGCTTTGTTATATATGTGGGGAAAAAACTTCTCATTTTTTTTAATCCCTAGAAAATCTTAAGTTATATTTTCTTTTTTGTTGTAGTTTTTGGTTCAAAATTTTTAACAGATTATTTTTATCTTGTGTGTGTGTGTGTGTGTGTGTGTGTGTGTGTGTGTGTGTGTGATTTGCCTGAATATATCCATCTGTATGTACTCTGTGTGCCTCTGGAGGTATGAAGAGCGTGAGATCCTGTGGAAGTGGAGGTTCAGACTGCTGTGAGTCACCTTGAGAGTGGATAATGATAGATCCCAGGTCCCCTGAGAGTAGTGTGCTATCGTAACCACTAAATATCTCTCCCATCACCTTATATTATGTTTTCATTATTTTTCCCTTAAATGTGGGGCTAGAATTTATTGGAAAATGTGTTCAAGCCTAGATTTTTCCCTGTGGGGGAGGGAAATTGAAATTATAGACGTATATTTAATAGTTATAAATTTATTTGGATTATCTGGTTTTAGGTAAAGTTTTTCTTCTCCTTTTAAATTTATATTTTGTTGGCCTTAAATTCTATGTTAGTGAGTTCTCTATCATCATAATAAATACCCACGATAAAAGCAAAAATAAGCAAAAAATAAAAAGACTTAGGTAGGTGAGATAGCTCAGTAGTGGATAAAATCATTTGCTGCTAATCCTGAGAAGCTGAGTTTTATCCTCAGGACCCACACAGTGGAAAGATAGAACCAGCTCCTACAAATTACCCTCTGGCATCCAGAGGGGCTCAGGGACAAGTACCCCATTCCCACAGAAATAAATCAATGCACGTGATCTCACAGTTTTGGAGATTTAAAACCTGTGACTATTTGGGCATTGTTGCTTTGGGCTGTGGCAGCATATTATAGCTGAAGAACATGGTGGAACAGTGAGGTCAGGAGGCAAAAGAGAACAAGGACAGGGGCCTTTGTTTCAGGTCCCTTCCTGTTGCCTGTTCCACATTTCTGGTCAGCACCGCCTGAAGCAATAAGCTTTTTAACCCATGGGCTTTTTGAGTCATCCACCACAAATTTGGAAATTGTAGTAAGTGGGTAGCCTGCTTTATGATCATATGTTTACATGTATGACAAAGAATTGCTTCAAACTAAAATTGTTTATGATTTGTTATCAATAGAATGATTTGTATACCTATTTATGTACCTGTTTCCTGAATCATGTTAATATTCTGCAGACAAAAGGGTTATGAGCAGAAAACATTGAAGTTGCCCGAGAATAGCACATACCGTGGTCTAAGATCACTGATGTCTTCTCTTTCAGGCTGGTGTCTGCAGGCAGAACTGTTGTCAGTGGTTTCAGAGTTGTGTAGGCGTCGAGCCAATCCTTTACAGGGACTTTGCATCACCTCTTTTGGTTGTTTCGGAGGCATACTCTCTTATTTCTTACTTTTCAGGTCAGCTGTGCAATGTATCACCTTCTTTGACTTTGGTAAGAAAGTGTTTAGACCCAGAAAAGTAAGAAGTAAAGTAAAGGAAGGCTACCAGCAGCTACCATGTGAGCTATAGTAGTGTATTGCTGCTCACTGGTTGGAAGTGCCACCCCAGGCCCTTAGCATCAATTCTAAAATGTTCTGGGTGGAACTTTCCACCCCAAGTCCCCTCCCCTGGGAGTTGCTGCAGTCCAGACTCCACCTCCAAGAAAGCTCACCAAATGGTGACCCCTCCCCAGAGAGGGTCAAGACCACTCCCACAGGCTGTTTAAACTGATGCCCAGAGAAGGAACACCTGGTCTTTCTGGTTCTCCTCCCACCCCACTCTCCGTGGTTTCTCAGGGCCACCTGGGAGCGCTGGGAGTGCTGGCACGCATTAAAGCTGGGCTTTGTCTATTTCAGTTTGATTTGGTCTGATTTGGATTATTGTATCTGGGGAGAGGGTTGTCAGATGGAAAACACTTTACACTCCCCTCTGTCTAAACATAGAGCCAATGAGGAATCCACGGGCAGTTGAAAAGCTCTCTGGAAGCTAGTTAGGCAAAAGGCAGTAAAAATAGGATTCCAGGTTCACGTAGCACTGGGCAGAATGGTCCAGAAAGGTCTGTTTTAGAAGACAGTCCTATCTATGGGGTTCCTGCCCTGCCTTTTCGTCAGGTTCTGCCATCTTCCAAACCTCCACACTGTCCTCCTACCTCAGAACTTCTCTCTGGCATCCCCAGGGTAGGCTGAGGTTGGACTGCTGTTCTGAAGTGTTCAGCTCTAGGGAAGCAGTGGTTTTTAAGGCAAAGCCTTGAACCTCTGCAGTGACCACCATGTTCTGTGATGTTGCTCTGAGAAAGATTGGGAACAGTTCCCTGCAGGGTCTCTTCCACTTTCCTCTGTGGTATTTGAGCGCCACTGATTTACAGATGACCCAGTGGAAGAAAGGGGCATTTGATGTAGTGATACTGGTCTTCTCTAGACTCGGGCTGTTACAGCAAGTTCCTCCCGAGCTGTATTACCAGCTGCCATAACAAAGCACCACACACACCGGCTTAAATCACTGATGCTTACTGTCTCATAGTTCTAGAAACCGGAAAGTCAAGACGGCCTGCGGGCTCTGGCAAGAGCTATCTTTTTAATTTTTAATGGCTGTTTTCTTGCTGGGTCCTCACACTGTGGGGTTGGGGAAGAGGTGAGCGTGCTATTCTGGTGCCTGTCTTAATAAGGATACCAATGCTGTGAACAGGATAGAATTGCCTCCCAAATCTCTATCTCCTAATGTTATCTTAGGGAGTAGAGCTACATATTTTAAACCTATGAGTCAGCAGTACAACACAGTACAACCCATAGAGGCTCCCCAGATTCTGTGGGATATAAAATTCAGATGTCATTTTCAATATTAGGACCCACAGATTCTCTCTACTGAATATTGGCAAGGTCTCAGACTGACAGTGTGCACTGTAGTACCCCCGTTCATTTTCATTCTGGTATCTACCATGTGAGAATGTCCCAGGGTGAGGGTGGGATTTCTCTCTCACTAACTCTCAAGTCTAGGTTCCCCATCTGTTAGTGTTGAATCCCATAGCATGAATAATAAAAACCCAAGGGGGGCTGGAGAGATGGCTCAGTGGTTAAGAGCATTGCCTGCTCTTCCAAAGGTCCTGAGTTCAATTCCCAGCAACCACATGGTGGCTCACAACCATCTGTAATGAGGTCTGGTGCCCTCTTCTGGCCTTCGGCATACACACAGATAGACTATTGTATACATAATAAGTAATAAATAAATATTAAAAAAATAAAAACTCAAGGACAGAAATTGGGGTTTAGCCTGAAAACCAGAAAAGCAAAGCAGCCAAGCCGCTAGAGCTGTCTTACCTCTCCCAAGGTTGGGCAACTGCAGGCTAAGTGGACTAAACAGTTCGAGCCTCTTTCCCCTCCCATTTTACATTCCCTCTAGTGCTGGGATTATGACTCCCTAGTGCTGGGATCAAAGGTGTGAGCCACCACCACCTGGATTTGTTTCAGCATTGATCTTGTGTAGTCCAGGGTGGCATTGAACTCACAGAGATCCATCAGCCTCTGTCTCCCAAATCCTGGGATTAAGGGTGTGTGCCACCACTGCCTGACCTCTAAAGGCTTAGCTCTGCCCTTCTGATCTTTAGACAAGCTTTATTCATTAAAATCGAAATAAAATATCACTAGAGAATCCAAAATGTCCTCTATAAGTTTATGCATTTGAACACTTAGTCTCCAACTGGTTGCATCGTGAATAGAGCTACCTGATAGAGGCCAGTAGGACTGTGTCCTAAGATGCTCCTTTTCTTTGTTTCCTGATTTGCTAAAATGTGAACAATTCATATCTCAAACTCCTCTTTCCTGCCACTATGTCTTCCCCACCCACAAGGAGCAATTTCTCCTGAGACTGTAAGCTACAGAGTCCTTCACCAAGTTGCTTCTATCAGTCGTTCCTTCCTTCCTTCCTTCCTTCCTTCCTTCCTTCCTTCCTTCCTTCCTTCCTTCCTTTTTTTTTTTAAATAAGAAAACTAACTAATGTACCATCTCTTGTTAACAGAATAAACATTTAAGAACAGTAATTGACGAGTTATCTTTGGGACTTTCCGTTCCACCGCACGCTGTTACTAGCCAGTTATTATCTTTGAAGTGGCCCAGAAAAGCTTTGAACAGCTGGCCTTCACTGGGTTTCCATCTCAGCTTATGGGCATGTGCCATTGTGCCTGGCTCGGCTATTTCTTTATAATATTTAATCCCAGCACTTGGTAGGCAGAGGCAGGTGGATCTCAGTGAGTTTGAGGCCCGCCTGGTCTACCAAGCGAATTTCAGGACAGCTAGGACTGTTACACAAAGGAACCCTGTCTCAAAAAAAAAAAAAAAAAGTAAAATTTGTGCAGGGTGACACATGTCCACAAGAGGGCCCACCAACACCAGCACACAGCCTTCAGCTCTAATGGGAGGCTCCAGACTCAGCACTGGACTCCTAATCTTTCTTTACACCCGGACCCTCCAGGAACATAGTGTTATATCTGAAGTATACAGTAAGAAGACCAACTGTCTTCCTGTGATCACTGGTATATGGAGAACTGTAAAGACCAGCTATGATCACCGTTGTATAGAGGACTGTAAAGCTAAATCTGATTAACAAAATGATCAGCTGCTAACCATAAAATGCGTGGGGTTTATCCATCTCATAACACCTTTACACTAAAAAAGCAGTTTGAAAGCATCCAGAATAACTGCATTTTTATTCCATTTACTGATTTAATGAAAAATGTTAATCAGGTATTTCTCAAGTCTTTGTCCGGTCCCAGGAACTTCTGTTTTCCCCTGTTCTCCTCTCAGGCCCTCTCTTCTTCCTCCCCTCTTTCCCTTCTGCCTAAGACAAGCAAGCCCTCAGCCACAGTCAGGGTGCTGAGTCCTCTGCCTCTGCTTTGCATCTACAACAAAAACCTCAACCTCTTAGGAACGGTCATTTCCTCCTTTTACTTCTTGTTTTTTGTTCAATAGATGGTTGCTTCCTATGAGCAGTCATTGTAAGGCAATTTCTTTTTTTTTAAATTTTTTTCTATTTTTTTAATTTATTTATTTATTAAGGATTTCTGCCTCCTCCCCGCCACCGCCTCCCATTTCCGTCACCCTCCATGAGATAAATTTGGACTAGCTGAACATAGCGGACAATGAGGAAGAATGGGAACTTAAGGCAATTTCTTTAAGTAAATCGATAGTAAATAGTTTCTTTGAAACACAGTTTATCTTTATCAAGAGAGCACCTGCCTATTTCTAGGAGTCCTAGCAGCTCTAGAAAAATGAAGCCTGAGACCTGATTCAAATGAACTATCAAGGTTAACGGCAGCCTCCCTGAAGGAGCTGGTACCCAGGCTGCTGTTAAAGCTTACAGTTAGCCAGTCAATATCACCAGAGATCTGAGAAGGATACATTATAGCAGAAAGTGTAATCCAAGTGGCCTAAACTCAGGAAAGGGAGGACTTGCTGTAGCTGGGTGGTCACCCTAGGCTGCCACCATCTTGCTGGCTTTCTTGGGGGCAGAAGCAGTTGTCTTCAGCTGTTGTGCAGGATCTTGATTTTCAGCTACCACACACGGCAGCATCGGCCTTTGCCTGTCTGACCCAGAAGATCTGAGAGATTTTCCTGTGGAGAAGGAAAACTGAGCTCACCTTGATGAGGCGGAGTAGGGCAGTCAGCCAACAGTGCACATGGTCTGGGCAGAGACCTGGTGGCAGGGGAGGTAGGGGGAAATTTTCCCAGTGGTTAACGTCCCTATAATCCAGGTGTCATAGTTGGTGCCCCATTATCTTCTTTGGAGACTTTAAGTTTGCTTCTAGGATCTGGCTTTTTTTTTTTATTGAGAAAAGGAAAAAAAGTATCCGCTTCCTCCCAGCCTCCCCTTTCCCTCCTCCTTCTCCCACCCCTCTCCCCCTCCCCCTCCCCCAAACTCCTTTCCCCCTCCCTCTCCAGTCCATAGAGCAGTCAGGTTTCCCTGCCCGGTGGAAAGACCAAGGTCCGCACCACTCCGTCCATGTCTAGGAAGGTGAACAACCAGACTGGCTAGGCTCCCACAAAGCCAGAACATGAAGTAGGGTCAAAGCCCCTTGCCAATGTCCTTGGCTTCTCATCAGCCCTCATTGTTCGCCATGTTCAGAGAGTCCGGTTTTATCCCATTTGTCTATCATAGCAAGATATTTTATTAGGCTTTTTTTTTTTGAGAGGTTTCTCTATGTAGCTCTGGCTTTCCTGGAACTTGCTTTGTAGAGCAGGCTGAATTTAGAGATCTCCTGCCCTGCCTCCTGAGTGCTGGGATTAAAGGTGTGCACCACTGTTGCCCTGGTTACTAAGCATCTTAAAAACCATACTCATCTGATCTCTGAAGATTTTGAAGGCCATCTATGAAGTAGACCTGATTTTAAATAAACTTTACTTGTTTTAGCTACTTGCTTTAGGCTTAACCTTGAAAACATTTAGGAAGCTAAATAAAGCTTGTCATTAAATGAATTCTATGACAGTTTACAAATTAGTAGCTTTTATAAAATTAAGAATTTTACATCTTTATCTCTGTTAAGTTTGAGCCTTAAAAGTTTGAGTTCAAGATTTAATTGAAGATCCTTCAGCATTAAAATAAAACTTTAAACCATAAATACAGTCCATAGAGAGACTGGGGACTTTACAAAGCCATAAATATAGTCCACAGATAGACTGGAAACTTTATTCTTTTATAGTGCTCTACTACAGAAGGTCACAGTTTTTTTTTGATGACACAATTTATCCAAATATCAAAAGCTTAACAAAGTTAGCAAAGACAGAAAGACTAGAAATGTATCTTCAGGTTAGTTACTGTCAACCTTAGTAGTACTTAAGACTTTAAAAACCTTATTTATCAAAAATCCCTTATTCAAACATACATTGCTTCCTGTTTAAATTTTCTAGGAGCCTGGTGCTGAGCAGTTAACAAAGATCTAAGTGGTTAGACATATGTCACTAAGTCAGTTTTTAACCTGAGTTATTTTTATAACCCGAGTTTATCTTTATAACTTAGGAACTTATAAACCTTACAAAATTTCATATTAATTTAAGATATTTTGGAGACCTGTCTCCTTAGTCTAAAAAGCAGAGACAATGACAAACCAAGGGCTCAGTGGGACTGAGAAGTTTTATGCCATCTGGTCATCTTAAGACAGTGATGAAGTCACATGGTATGTATGCTTTAACCTTAATAAAGATGGCTGATAACCATTGCGGATGCTGTTCAAAATCCCTCCCCCCCTTTTAGCAAGTCTTCTTTAAAATAAGAGTTGAATCTAAGCTACTTATACAGTATATTTTAAACAAGATTTGAAACACACAAACACACATGCGTGTGAGCACACACACATACATATTAGCAAATTGGATTATCCATGGATGGGTTTTAAACTATAAGCCTTTTAGTATAACTTTTAAGCCAGATTTTTGTTACAGATTTTATAAATGTTTAAACCATACCCTGAGATTAAGATAGAGTTCATAACATAGTTTTAAGAGATTTTCTGAGAGCAGAGCAAAGAGAAATCAGAGAGAAAAGATTTTTTAAAGTGATAATTAGAAAAGCCTTAAGATAAGAGACTTATTGAAGTGGTGAGAAGTTTAGACACTAGAGATTTGGGATCATTTGCTTGTGCAGTGGCAGAATTTGTTACCATAAGAGAGAATCTAAAAATTGTGTGTACCAATCTTTGATTTTTGATCTGTATGGAGGCCAAGTTGTTTGTAGTAAGAGAGTGAGGCTTTAATAAAATCTGAGCCTGAGGAGGAAGACAGAAAGGGTTGCAGAACAGAATATCTCCAGGGAGAGGGCTTCTGTAAGCTCCTAGAGGGAGCTGGGAGAGGGTGTAGGGGGCCCTGAAGGGCTAAGGCAAGTACTAGGACCACAGGAGGAGGCTGAGAAGAGGGCTTAAGGAAGAGATAGTGCAGGTGACTCTCAAGGGAAGGAGGGGAAACTTCTGAAGGGAGCTGAGAGCAGATGCGGAGGGACTGCAGATGGCACCCTAGAGATCATGTAGTGGCCCAGTCGGGCTTTGAGAAGATAGACTGCTGGCAGCCCCTGGGGGGAGAAGACAAGAAAAGAGTCACAGGAGGTGACAGGTGGGACTACAGGGAATCCAGCTGCTTCTGTGAAGAGGGCTGAGAAAGCTCCAGGCAGGAGCCAAACCGAGGTGGCTAAAATGTCTTTGTGTCAAGAATTTCTGCTTGGGACATCCCCAAGTGGAATGAGAAATTTATCAGAGAGAAATGTTCCGAATCACAGACAAGAGGCATTCTTACTCATGTGATAAGGGGGCCCAGAAGGACCAGGGGAGCTTCTGGCACATGGTTGTGGTTTTTGTAGTATTAGTAAATGAAGTCAGTAGCTCCAGGGTGATTCTTATTCAGTAGAGAGATGCCCATGTGGGTATGTTAGGCTCCGGGAACCGGGGAGACAGAGAGGAGGAGAGATGAACTTCAGAGTTTGGATTGAAATTTGTTGGGTGGCAGAAGCCAGCAGAAACAACTGATCTGCCATACTTTAGGAGAGACAGATCTGTAGCTCGCTGCGGAGCGGCTGAGTTCCTAGGGAGGGAACTGATTCATGCTCCTCCCAGGTTTCAGCACCAGCTGAATGATAAAGAAATAAAAGGAGGATATGGTGGCCTGCTCCTAAGGCATTGAGAATTTATTATAGATATAAGGAAGGACACAGGCAGAGGCATCTGGAAGGGTACAAACTAAACCAGACCATGAGAGGAGAAGGTGGAGAAAGAGCAAAAGAGAAAGAGAGAGGGACCAGGAGACCAAGAAGCTAAAGAGCTAGTAGCCCTAATGGCCGAGTTTATATAGGAATCAGAAGCTGGGGGAAGGGAAGCCCCCAGTCCAGTCATTGGGCTGGAGAGTTTGGGCAGCGGGTGGGGTAGCCACCCCAGGTTTGAGACCTAACACCTATGTTTTGTGGTAAATGATTGGAAAAAAAAAGTTTGAAGATTAAGTTCTGAGGATCTAAAGAAATTAAGGTAAATAAATGCAAATTGTAAAGAACTGAGGATGTGAACACTTAAGTAAGTTGTGAGGGTCTAAGAAGGTGTTTCAAGGTAATATAAAAAGATGTTTCCGATTTTCCCCCCTCTCTATGCTATTGTTATGCTAAGACAGAGTTTTAACAGAAAGGAGTGGAGTTCTAGCTGATCTAGCCCTGGGAAAGCACAGTCCCAAACTCAAAATATAAAATCTCCTTTGGTTGTCTTCTAAGTATAGACTTAAAAATGCCTCTCATTATGCTTAAAACGTCTCTAAATGTAAAAAAAAAAATCTTGTAAGCTTCAAGGAGTTATGAGAGTTGGATCGACTGCTCTCAGGTCGAACACTCCCGTTACTAGGCCTGTCAACCAAGAGCCCAAATTTCCCCACTACTGCCTGTTCTACTGCCTGTTCCTGAGGGTGGGTTCTTTCTCCATTTCCGCTGGTCTTGGGACTACCCCAGCCATCTACCAGGACCGTGGGCCTAGAAGTTTCCAGTGTACACCCAAGATAAAAATTTTCCCCTAAGCTCCTTAACTCTGCCTTCTTTCCCGATGCTGTATCTGTCCCAGCGGATTTCCGATCGCCTGAAGACTGCAAACTGCTCCAAACATGCCAACCCTAGATGCTTCTGACTCATTTTCCGGCGTGAGCTTCTGTGTTCCAAAATGGTCCAAAGCGGCTAGCTCCAGGTGGCGCAGCCTCCCAGACTGCTCCAGAGCAGCCGCACTTCCGAAGTCCCAGGTGGTTCTAAAGATCTGAGATAGTGGGCCAAATATCAGGCCTAGCTCTCTCTCTCTCTCTCTCTCTCTCTCTCTCTCTCTCTCTCTCTCTCTCTCTCTCTCTCTCTCTCTCTCTCTCCTCCCTCCCTCCCTCCCTCCCTCCCTCCCTCCCTCCCTCCCTCCCTCCCTCCCTCCCTCCCTCCCTCTCTCTCTCTCTCTCTCTCTCTCTCTCTCTCTCTCTCCCAAGCCTTGGCCAGCATTCCAGCCTTCCTGCCTCCGCTCCCCTCAACAACACCCCTATTTCACCTAGAAGTACTTACCACCCCTTTACCAACAACAAAAAAGGCTGGGATGATAGGTGTCAAACGGGACCAAAGGCTGAGATGCCTATTAACATATTGAAGAGGATGCTGTCCCCAGCTTCTCTCAGGGTCCCTAGTACCTATTATGGAGTTATCCTGGATGGCATACCCTGCCCCCTACTCCACACTCTCCAGCCCAGGGACTAGGCTGGGTTTTCTTTTCCCCAACTTCTCTGATTCCTTATATAACCCAGCCATTTGGCTACAAGAGTCTTCTTGCCTAGGTGGTGCCTCTTTTGGTTTCTACTCTCCTGGTCTCTCAGCTTCTGACTCTCCCCTTTCCCCTTCCTTCCTCTGGAATCATGGTCCCTTCTCTGCCTATGCTTCCCTCGATACCTATAGTAAGAATCTCAACCCGTTAGGAGCAGTTATGTCTTCCTTTCCTTCCTTTCTTCCTTCCTTCCTTCCTTCCTTCCTTCCTTCCTTCCTTCCTTCCTTCCTCCCTCCCTCCCTCCCTCCCTCCCTCCCTCCCTTCCTTCCTTCCTTCCTTCCTTCCTTCCTTCCTTCCTTCTTCTTTCCTTCCCTTCTCTCTCTCTCTCCCCCCTTCATTCACAGT
Organism: Microtus pennsylvanicus; assembly: GCF_037038515.1. Classification (NCBI taxonomy): domain Eukaryota; kingdom Metazoa; phylum Chordata; class Mammalia; order Rodentia; family Cricetidae; genus Microtus; species Microtus pennsylvanicus. Next base: position 123,933,424 of record NC_134581.1, read on the forward strand.
GATCCTTTCTGCTTGCAAAAGCAGGCTTTGAAGCTGAAAGAATAGTTCTCAAAGCCTATTATCAAAGTCTGAATAAATAAATAAATAAATGTCATCTTTGAATGAATTCTCAACGCTTCCACAAAGATGTCTCACACTTGGCTGACTTTTCTTCTTGTCTCTTAGTGAAATTCCTGACCTTTGAAATGGGGTGAGATTGGTTTAAGCCCCTTGCCATTTGATTTTAGCTGAGGAAAAGGCAGATAGAAGGTAATGTGCTCTAATGTCATTTCCATACATGTTTCTTCTCTCTTTGTACTAAGGAAGACTAGAAACCTTTTCTGCTGTGTCTCTTAGGCTTTCCCCTTCATTTCTTCCCAGGTTCTGAATTACTATGATCCAAAAAAGGGGGTTGTTGTCTTTTGTTCTTCTGTCTTAGTTGGGGTTTTATTGCTGACCAAAACCAACTCAGAGAGTGTGGTAGTTTGAATGTAGTTGGTTCCCACGGTCTCACAGGAAGTGGCACTACTTAGGAGGTGTGGCTTTGTCAGAGTGGGTATTCCCTTGTTGGAGGAAGTGTGCCACTGTAGGGTTGGACTTTGAGGTTTTATATGCTCAGGATACAGCCCAGTTTCTCAGTCCCTGTTGCCTGCAAGATGTAGACTTCTCAGCACCACATCTTCCTGCATGCTGCCATGCTCCCTGCCGTGATGGTAACAGACAGAACCTCTGAAACTGTAAGTGAGCCACCCCAATTAAATGTTCCCTTTATAAGGGTTGCCATGATTATGGTGTCTCTTCACAGCAAGAGAAATCCTAACTAAGACAGAAATTGGTATCAGGGACTGGGGTATTGTTGTGATAGCTCTGACCATTGTTTTGTTTGGAGGAACTTGGACTTTGTTACTTGGGGATAAGAAAACAGTGGAACGCTTTAAGCACTGCCTAATGGCCCATACTAGGGGGAGCATGAAAAATAGAGGTGATAAGAGTTATTTGAACTGTTGAGGGCTCACTCAAGAGGTTTCAGAAGAGAATTTTTAGTATGTTTTTACCTAGAAATCATTCTGGTAGAAATTAGAAATATTCTTGTGACAAAGGTGGCTGCCTTTTGCCCTAGTCTGAAGAGTCTGCTGTTCTACTGGAATCTTAATCCCAGCCTCTCGTATCCATATGCCTACAGAGTCTGGGATGTTCTGGTGGAAGCTCCATCCCAACCCCCTTCCCCCATCTCTCTCTAAAACCTGCCACATCTCAGAAAGCCTACCAAATGATGACCCCTCCCCCAGAGATGCTCAAGTCTGCTCCCACAGGGTATTCAAATTGCCCCCCAAAAAACAGATGCGTGGTTTTCTGGTCTTCCTTTCCTGTCTCTTCTCTGGGAGCTTGGAAAACCATCCAGGAACATTTTATCCATTAAACCTGGGCTTTTTTCTAATTTGATTTGATTTGGTCTGATTTGAATTGCTGCATCATCGGAGAGGCTTATCAGTGTGTAGGAACTTCTCAGCTGCCTGAGACTGAAGGGAAGAGTTCTGGATTAATTCCATTGGCAGAGGAAATCTCAAAATAGCCAAATGTAGACACTGCCATGTGGTTACTATTGTCCATGCTTATAAAGATTTATAATGAAAAGGAGCAAGCTGAGCAGGGTAAATGACAAAATGTAAGTCTGAGGAGAAGAAGAGCACCCGGAGGTAGAATGGAGCTAAGTCCTGTGTTCAAGGAAACAGATAGATTAATAAATGGAATAAAAGGAGCGGTAACCTCAGGGTAAGATCCCACACAGCTACATTTCTAACTTGTGAAAAAGAACTAAAGAAAAGCTTACAGTCACTAGCGCTTGGGAGGCAGAGGCAGGTGAATCTCCGAATTTGAGACCAGCCTGGTCTAAAGAGCAAGTGTCAGGACAGTGCAATACCCACAGATTAATTTTATGAAAATTGTGGTTCCCACCTCTCAGATGATTCTTATTTGAGTCAAGTTGACAAAAACTAATGAAACAAACAAACAAAACAAAACCAAGTGGCCCATCTCCTCTAGCCATTAGCAAAGCACCTGGAGAGGGCCTTCACCAGGCCTGACCCCTGAGAGCCAGGGCCTCAGACAGGCCAGTGATAGGAATGTTCCAACATTTTCCCAAAGTCTCAATTGGGAATTACATGGAGCCACCTTATACATGATTTCTTACCTAACACCATCACACATTACAAAGTGTATTGATTGCTGGAGATGTAACACAGTGGTAGGACATTGCCTAGCACGCACAATGTTTTAGGGTTCAATTCTCAGTACTCCCCTGCAAAGCAAAATGAAATAAAAAGCAAAGTAAAACAAGCAAATAAAGGCTGCAAAATATTCTGCACAGTGTTGTTGCTTAGTTTTCCTACAATTTATTTTACCTGACTATTATAATATATTGTTTCCAAATATTTATTATGCTATTGCAAATAGTACTGCCTTGAATATATATGTCTGAAAAAAATGGGTAGAACGGATTCTCAAAGTGGAATTGCTGGGTCAAAGGCTAAGGGGTGTATCTTTGTGATTGAAGCTTTCAAACTACTAGCCAACTTGAGCACCAATCATCCATCTCACAGTTTATAAAGCATTTGCTCTCGCATCCTCTCCACCAGTTCTTAAATTGTCAGCCAGAGGGTTGGAAATGCCACCTGTGTTGTTTCTTTTATTATGGGTGAGAAAATAATAAGGAGAGAATGAGGAACACAGACTGCTCGTACTGAATAATTCAGCCAACTCACCTTCAGGAGAAAACACAAGGACTCAGTAGAAACTCAGGTCTAAATTATCTCAAAACAAAAACGAGAGGATGAGGGAGGCAGGAAAACCCTTCACTGTGAAAAGTGATGTCATGTGGAACCCATATCCGTTGTTAAACTGGGCATTGACATCCAACATGGAGTCCGCATGCTTAAAGGGCATGTGCTGCTGCACAGAGGTCCTGACTGGAGAACCGGGGGGCCGAGAGGAGTCTTAGATGAAATCAGTCAGGCGTGACATCGGTGTGCATAACTAGCAGTACCATCTGCGGGAATAATCGGGCACCGCCTAAGCTTTGTGTGTCTGTTTCCTTACGCACAGACAGAAAGCAGTGAGGACATCGGCACCTTGGAAGAGTGGGGATCAACCGGTGTCTGGTGTTAATGAGTTTGCTTCTGTGGAGGGTTTCTAAAATGAAAACCTCCTGATTCTGATCGTCCAGCAGGTGGTGACATCCCAACACCCAAAATTTACTCTGAAATTTGGACAGGATTTCCCCTCAGAATTCAGCTTAGAAACGTTCTTTTCCATAGTAGTAAAAATTTATGTTATAGAATAATGCATACTTATAAAATTTATGACAATGCATCTCATATCCTCACTTTGGATATCAATTGTTGAATTTTTCTTTCACTATCTTTACAAATTGAAAGTCTAATCCGGCTAAGAACCCCAGGTGATTTGACTTCCAATCTGTAGCAGTCCCCTTAACTCAGTTTTATGAACACTTTGGTTTTAGGGAAGTGGCTCATATGGTTGAGGAGGAATGATAGATGCAATTTGTTGATCTTACCTATTCTTTCCTCCCGTCTGGATGTTCTAGGCAAGTGCTCTGCTGTTGCCCTATGCAGTCCAACCTCTGAAACTTTAAAAGAAAAAGAAAAACTGTGGAGTAATAAAGGAGAGCCAACATGTTAGGAAGTCAACTTTACTAAATGTATAATTATGTAATAGAAAATGCAAAGGCATACACAAAAGGCATTCAGTTTAAAAAGCTGCAAACTTTTATAATTCTCTTAAAAACCACTTACACACATCCACAACAAGTGGAAAGTGTGACAGACAACTAAATGCTGTATATAGTCTAGTGAAAAAAAAAGCCTAGTCTTAATGGATTTTATTTGAGAAGTCAAAATATAATAAAAACACAAAAGGAAAAATAAAGGAAGACACTCATAATTATAGAGGATAAATATAGGGAAAATGAAAAATAATATTTAAGTTAGGCGTAGACTAAATGTGCATACTCGGTCAGAACTTTCAGGCCATCTGTTTTACACAACTGACAAAAGAATCCAGGAACTCTGTAAAGCAGCCAGCAAGCACAAAAGCTTTAATAGCAGCCGTACCTGCTCTAACTTCCCAAATACTTTCCAAAGCTTTCCTTCAAGTTAGGTGGTAACTGGTGAGAGATGGTAAAGGTGATAATGGACAGAAAAGCAAACGGATTATTATTATAATGGTGCTTCATCCCAGCTATACAATGTCAGTCTTGCCTATGCCCTATAAAACACCAACACTAACATAAACTCCTTACAGAAACTGGCGCTCCCCGGAAGTTCCACAACCAAAAGATGATTCTTTTTATATGATTAACATGAAAAGCCCTAAGTCAAGTTATATAGTGCTACTTAGAACAAAAGATTCTTTGAAATTATGCCTTATTTTAATTTATTTCCATTAGAAATGAGAAGTCACTTACAGAGAGGGCTACGTATCATTTCCTTGGCAAGATATGGGATCTGTCTGTGAAAGTTTGAAATAGGACAGGCTGTAATCTGAGTTGATTTAAGAGGTGTTCTATAAAGTAGAGATGGGGGATGAGCTCAGAGCTTTCACATTCTCGTCCCCTTTCAAAGAAGGAAGGACTAAATCCATCCTATCCAAACAGTCACTCTCTAAGAGTAAAACCTAGGCTTGAATAGAGTGCCATTAAAAGCCTTGTAATTTAGTCTCAGAAGTGGGATAGATCAGATAATGAGGGATATTTATATAATGATGACTGACTTAAGCAAAATTGAAAGGTGAAGTGAGCCCAGAAAAACCGGTCTGCTTTAGCCAAGAGTAAAGGGATTTGTGGGCAAAAGCATTCCTTCTGTCTTGTGTTCACAGCACACCTTGGCTTGGCCATGTGACTCTGGTCCTCTTAGAGATCTCATGAGCATTCTCTCTCCCAGGCTTCAGGCTTCCTAGATTTTGTTTGTTTTTTTGTTTTTGTTTTATGAGACAGAGTTTCTCTGTTTAGCTTTATAGCTTTGGTGCCCGTTCTAGAACTAGCTATTGTAGACCAGGCTGGCCTCGATCTCACAGAGATCTGCCTGCCTCTGCCTCCCGAGTGCTGAGATTAAAGGTGTGCGCCACCACCACTAGGCCCTAGGTTTGTTTTATAGCCACCAGTGTAGCTTCTAAATACATGTTCTGGGATTTTGCTTTCTGTTTACCAAAATTAAATAGTTGAAATTAGCATATGAATGTTTTTTACTGTTTATTTTATTAATTGTTTCATCATTTGTGTGTGTATGTGTGTGTGTGTGTGTGTATGTGTCGTGGGGGTCTGGAGATTGAATTTTGGGCGTGTGAGTTAGGAAAGTATCCTACCACTATATTAATACTGCCTTCCTCTGGCACATATTCATGTTTAAGAATGTTGGCATATGAACAGTTTTTAAAGACTATGTTATTATCTTATTTTATATGAAATACTGTCTTGGGTTTCTTATCATTCTTGTACTAGGTTTCCAATTTTTCAGCCCTAATTAGCTACTTAGTACCTTTATACGTATTGTTTGGGAAATATGGAAATGGAAATCTCCAGTGGGAAAAAGATAAATGTGGCCAGTGACCATCATACATAATATGTTTTCTTAAAACTCAGTGAGCTGTGCAGAGAGAAGCATTGTCTACAAAAGAAAACTATAATTGAATTGTCTTAGAACTTCAACTTTTTCTCTATGAATGGTACCGTTAGGGAATGAGAAGTTAAAAAAAATTTAGAAAATAATCCTTGCAAAATACATTACTGAGCATGTGGGTAATGGAATGACCTAAAGGACGTAAGAACTCTCAGCTCCAGTAGCGCGTCTGCCTGCATCTGCTTTGCTTCCCGCCATGGCAACAATGGACTAAACCCCAATGAAATGGTTTCCTTTATAAGAGTCTTCATGGAGTCTTCTTCACAGCAGTAGAAACCCTGTATAAGACAAACACTTTCAGATCGTTGGTGCCCATTTATTTTCCCTTTTCCTTCTTCTCTGATGAGAACTGGCTGTTCTGCTCCTTTACCCCTTTGTTGAGTGGACTTGTTCTTTGGTGTTTATATTTTAGTGCAATTTCTTCTCAGATCCTAACATTAGTTACTATCTCATGGACAGTTGCAGTAGCTTGTTCCCTTTTCAGGAAACTGTCTCCCCATTCTGAGGACTGTTTCCTCTGTTATTGAGAAGCTTTTCAATTTTATGAATCTTCTTCACCAGAGCTTGGGATTATTTTCTGCCACTAGAATCACTTCAGAAAAGTTATTAGCTATGCCTGAAGCTTGGAATGCTTTCCTCTAACAGTTTCAGAGATTTGGATCTTAGGTCGAAGATTTTGGGTTGTTGTCTATAGCCTTTAATGTTTTGATATATGCTCCTTCTACACTCAATTTATTTAGGGCTGTTATCATAGAAAATGTTGTTCTTTGCTAATATTATTTGATTTTTGTCCTTAAGTGCATTTGTGTGTTGTTAGGTAGGAATATGTAGAAGTAGAAGTAGGTACAGATAGAGGTGTGTTGATGGAGGAAGGTCATTGGCTAATAAAGGAACTGCCTTGGCCCATTTTATTGGTTAGAACATAGGTAGGTGGAGTAAACAGAACAGAATGCTGAGAGGAAGAGGAAGTGAGCTCAGACTCCACAGCTCTCCTCTCGGGAGCAGACGCCTCAGAGAGACTCCATGCTCCCCGCTCCAGGGAAGATGCACGCGATGAAGCTCCGACCCAGGATGCACTTAGGCTAGAATCTTCCCGGTAAGTGCACCTAGCTGTGCTACATAGAATATTAGAAATGGGCTAGTCCAGGTGTGAGAGTTAGCCGAGAAGTGGCTAGATAGAAATGGGCCAAGCAGTGATTAAAAGAATACAGTGTCCATGTAATTATTTCGGGTAAAGCTAGCCGTGGGGGCGGCTGGGTGCCGGGGACGCAGCCCCGCCGCTCTTATTACTACAGTGTGTCAAATCATTCTTGTATATGGTTATAGTATGTGATCTTAATGTGTTCTTGAATTTGTTTTGTAATAGTTTCATTAAGAATTTCTCTCTGGAATAGGAGCAATATTTCTCATAAGCCTTTATGTTCTCAATTCCATTTCTCTGTACTCTGAAGAAAAACCACAGTTTTATACAGAAATTTCTACTTGTATCCAAATTTCTCTTTAATAATTTTGATAGGTAATATCAAGAAGCTTGTAGTAATTAAATTCTTCTGCTGAATTATATCAAAGAACAAATATGCTTATAAAGTTGCTAATATCACAAAATTCATTAAGTCATTAAGAAACTTGCAATAAATACAAATAAAAAAATTTGGTGACATCTGTCCAAGACTGGGTTAGAAATGTATGTAATTGCCTCGACAACATGCTTATATTTGAAAAAAATGTATTTTTAAAGAAACCTCACCCTTTAACTTTATTTACTTATTTATTTAGCTTAAGTTTCACTGCATTTTAAGGAAGATTATCTCTAATGACAAACATATGCCCCGTCATCACAAATCCAATAATTTTCCTGTCAGAAGTTCTTCCTACCAGAAGTTTGCAGAAACCAAGAAAACACCACCTACCCCATTGCTCTTCTATGCTAGAGAGAAAAGAGAAACAATAAAATTATGCATAAGCCTGAACAGAATATATAAAAAAAATTTCTGTATTTATACCCATCTTGGAAATTTGTTTATGGTTTTATTTAGGGTATTCTTGTTTGGTGATGCTGACCTTTTAGAGCAAGTTTGGCAGTGTTCCTTTCCTCTTCTTTGTGGAACAATTTGAGAAACATAGCTGTGAGAGTTGCTTTAGAGGTTTGGTAGAACTTGGCAGTGAATTCATCTTCTCCTGGGGTTTTCTCTGTCAGGAGACATTAATTTTTAAAATTGCTTCAATCTTCTAGTTAGTTGTGAATCTGTTTAGGTTATCTATATCCTCTTGATTTATTTTTGGCAGTTGTAGTTCATAGAAATATAAAGAAATTTATATATATATATATTTTTTTCTCACAACTTTTTAAAAATATTTTTTCATTTATTATGTATACAATATTCTGTCTGTGTGCATGTTTGCAGGCCAGAAGAGGGCACCAGACCTCTTTACAGATGATTGTGAGCCACCATGTGGTTGCCGGGAATTGAACTCAGGACCTTTGGAAGAGCAGGCAGCGCTCTTAACCACTGAGCCATCTCTCCAGCCCCAAAATTTATATTTTTTATAAATTCTTCTAGATTTATTTTTCTTCTAGATTTTCCACCTTTTAGAATATAAGTTTTCAAAGCATTTTTCCCCTATGGTTCTCTTGATTCATTGGAATCTGCTGTGATGCCCACCTTTTCTTCTCTAATTTTTATTAATTTTGTCCTCTGTTTTGGTCTTTCAGCTAAGAGTTTATGGATCTTGCTTATTTTTTTCCAAAGGACCAATTTTCTCCACTTATTCTTTGTATTATTCTGTTAACCTCTGTTTAACTTAAGTGTGATATTTTTTATTTCTGTCAGTGGCTTTTTGTTTTTCTAAGACAGTGAGGTGCAGCATTGAATTATTTATTTGAAGTCTTTCTGGTTTTTAATTGTGGTAATACACACTATTCCATTAGAATTGTTTTTGATGTATAACAAAAGCTCTGAAAGGTCTGGTTTTATTTCATTGGATTGCATGCTTTCCTAATCTTCTTCCCTGTTTATTTAAGAAATCATGGTCATTTGTGGGTTTGGAACTATTATTATAGCTTCTGACGTTTCTCTTGCTATTGATTTCTATTATATTCTTTAGTGATGTGATAACGTACAAGAAACTATTTCAGTGCTTTTGCATTTGTTAAGACTTGAATTCCAGTTTAAAATGTGATTTCTTTTAGAGAAAGAAAATTGCTGTGGAATAATCCTTTCGTATACTGTAAAGATTTGTCGCTCAAATTGGTTTTATAAAAAGCTGACTGTTCGGCAGCCTGGCTGGAAGTATATGTGGGACAACTTCATTAGAGAGGCTGGAATGAAGAAGCGCAGAGTCAGAGGAGGCACCAGCAGATGCAGAAGAAGCAGGATGTGTAGAAAATGAGGTAACAAGCCATGAGCCATGTGGTAGAGGGTAGATTAAAAAACATGGGTTAATCTAAAAATGTAAGAGTTAACATGGCGGCTCACAACCATCTGTAATGAGGTCTGGTGCCCTCTTCTGGCATTCAGCCATACACGCAAGCAGAACACTGTATATGTAATAAATAAATCTTTTTAAAAAATGTAAGAGTTAGATAATAATATTGGCTAATAATATTGGCTGATAATATCATATAATAATATTGGCTAAGCATTTATAATTAATATTTGAATTATTATTGCTGGTTATTTGGAAACTGGAAGAAAAGTCTGCTTACAGAGAAGAATGCTAATAGATGAAATATTCTGTAAACAACTAATAAGCCCATCCTCTTTGTATGAATTATCTCTTACATTTCTTTTTTTTGTCTTTAGATATTTTTTATTTCTTCAATTTTTATTATCAGGAGTGACTGAAATAAAATATATAATTGAGTCCCATCATTATTGTCATTATGGAAATGGCTTTAAGAGAAAACTGGTCAGATGAATATTATTGCTTCCCACTTTTCAACTGGTAAATAGTTGCCATTGATAAAACAGACAAGCCCAGAGAATCTGTCCAGAATGTTCATGATATGGCATATTATACAACATGCCTGTTCTCGGGGAGAACACCTACGACATAATTATGTGTACTTCTTGATCTCATCATACAAGACAAGCACAAAGGCACCACCCATGCCCCTGAGAACGTTGGACCATGCACCCTTGATAAAGGCCTTGCTGGAGGAGCAATCTTCCTCCAGCAGTCGATTGTGCCTGTGTACATGATGTTAGTTCCTTTGCGTCCTGACTGCATCATCATACGACGGCGAACCATGTCAAAGGGATAGGAAGTCAAGCCAGCGACAGCAGTGACAGACTGTGCAATCATCCAGCTGATGAAGATGTGAGTGTTCTTGGGATCTGGAAGCATTCCCTTTGCAGTGTCATAGATGCCAAAGTAGGCAGCTCGGTAGATGATAATGCCCTGGACTGACACATTAAAGCCTTGGTACAGGCCCCTAATTCCATCAGATTTATAGATCTTAACCAGGCAGTCACCAAGGCCTTTGAATTCCCTTTCAGCTCCAGCTTTGCCCACATCAGCTGCTAGACGGGTACGGGCAAAATCAAGGGGGTACTCAAAGCACAAGGATGTGGCCCCAGCGGCACCACCTGATGCCAGGTTCCCTGAAAAGTAGCGCCAAAACTGGGTCCTCTTGTCCACACCACCCAAAAAGATCTGCTTGTATTTATCTTTGAAGGCAAAGTTGAGAGCCTGGGTGGGGAAGTATCTGATGACATTGGCCAGGTTACCACGCCAGAACGACAGGACTCCCTGTTCCTTGGGGATACGAACCACGCAGTCTATAATGCCCTTGTATTGCTTATCTGCCGTGATTTGCTTGCTGGCATGCTGCACCTGCAGCAGCAGCTTGACCCGCTCGATGGGCGCTACCGCCATCTTGGAGATGGCCGCAGCCACTCCACCTGCCAAGAAGTCCTTGGCGAAGGACACAGCGGCACCTGTCATGTTGAAAGAGAAAGAAAAGACAGGGGAGCGCGGAACGGGACTGGCTTGACAACCGGCTTCGACTCCCGGACTCTGGGGCTCTTACATTTCTTTATTGACTCCTAAGGTGGTTGACCTATCTATTGATGACACTGGGTGTTGAAGTCACTCACTCATATAAGGATGCTTGTATGCTTTTATGTTTATTAGTGTTTGTTTATGAATCTAGGAGCCCCAAACATTGGTACATATGTATTTACACTTACTATATCTACCTTAGCTCTTTTAGTTGGAAAGATAAGATATTTTACATTTAAGGGGATTATTAAGAAAAGTTTGCTAATTCTCATAATATTATTGGCTGATTTTTTTGTTAGATGGATGATTATTCTTTTTTATTAATACAATTTGTTCCTTGACATTTTCATACATCTTTAAAATATATTATAAATACCCCCCCACACCTGTTGGTCCTCTCATGCTTATCAATTGCTTTCCCACATTCATGTATTTTTGTTTTGGTTTGTGACCCATTGAGTTTAATTAGGCTGTCTGTATGACCATGGGTTTGAAGCTAGTCATTGGAGTTTGGTTGGCTCACTTTTTGGTGCACACCTGAAGACAGTGATGCCTTTCTTGGCATCTTTCAGTAGCCAGTAGTTCAGTAGGAAGAGGTAGGACCCTATAAGTGTCTCCCCTGTTGGTAACTGATGGCCAACAGAGTCAGTCTAGTGTAAGCCCAGGGCAAGTAAACACAGTTGCTGTGGGTTAGAGACTGCAGTGGCTGTGTCAGGCCTAGATACCGGTCTCCTTACTCCTGATAGTGCAGTCTTTCTGTCCCTTCCCTGCAGTGTTCTCTACACTAAGAAGGAGGTGGAAAAATGTCTTGTTTTGGATTAAGCATACAAGTGCCTCTTATTTACAACACTTTGAGCAGCTGTGAGTCTCTGCCCTCCCAACTATTCACTGCAAGGATTAAGTTTCCCACAGACGTCTGGAAGGAAATATGCCGCTATGTCCATTTAACAGATGTTTGTCCTCTTCTGTCTTGTTTGTATCAGGAGTCTGCCGGCCTCCTGTGCTAGGAGTGATGGAGTCCTCAGCTCTCTTTAGCTCACCAATTTTGGTTTTTAAACGAATGAAAAGAAAAAAGGAGAGGAAAAGTTTGATTACTAACAAAAAAATCAATAAACCAAATAACAAGGGTAACATAAAAAGAAAGCTATTCCTTTCTATAGCATAGTCTTTGGGGCTCAAGAGATAGATCCTTAAAGACAGTTCCTTACTAAATCTCTTCTCTTTGCTGTCTTAAGATGCCCACACCAACTCATTACATAGAGTTGGTGCCCAAGAATATTAATCTAAGCCTACTGTCTAACTTTTGATCATAGAAGTTCCTAGCATAGAATTCTATAGCCGAACTACAGTTTCTTTTATTATTTGGGCACATACATATATATACTAGCCTTGGTTTTGGTTTCTTGGGTGGTATCGTTTTGTAACACAAATTCTTTAGCCCTGTTTTGCCCGATCACAGATACCGCTAGTTGCCACCTGAAAGGAAGCCCGAGAAAGCCACAAACCGTGCATTTGCTTCGCAGTGTTTTGCCATTTTCTGTTTTGCACAATTGTACTTTTTGGGGATGTTTTTCTCCTCACAGCAAAGCAGAGGAAATTCAAAAATACATCCATAAATGCACTTCTCAGAAAATGCTTTGGTGTATGGGATCACTGATTGGAAGCAGGCGGCTCTAAGGACTTCAAGCCCATCCTGATTAGACGTCTGTCCTTCCTGTGTGGCTTAAACAGCCATATATTAATCTGAATTTGAAGCCATTGGCTCCAGCTGATGGTTTTACATTGTTGGAAACTGCTCGCTCGAGAACAACTTGCATTTGTCGTTTGTTTTTCGAGGTTGCTGAATAAATGGAAGCTCAGAAAGCCAAAGAAAAATTTAGCTTATGTAGCTCTGACTGATAGAAAGGTTCAACCCAATGGTATTAGTGAGAATATACCAGTAGGAAATATGAAATACCAAAGATGTTGGAGCATGTAATTCCCAGCAGATGGAAATTTTACGGGGTCAGATCACAACCCCAGGGACATTCCAAGAAGGTTTATAAAGCTGGAGAGATGCTGTTCAATGATATTTACAAAGTGAAAATCTATTTGCCCGAAAAGTATCAATATGATTATTTAGCAAGGTCTTTGACATTCTAACAACAACAACAAAAAGTCACAGCTTTGTAACAAATAGACTTTTCTAAGACTGTTTTCTCAGGCAATTCTGCAACTTCATTGAAATTGACAGCTTGTTCTTAGTACAAAGTATGAATTAAATTATGGTAAATTATATTAATATTTTTTGAGATCTACTGCCAAGACTTTAAAAAGTAGCTGTTCTGTTTGGCATACTATTGTGCTTGTGTGTTCCAAATAAAGCTTCATATGTCCCAAATGACGAAGGATTATTTATTATTTAGTAATTTTTCTTTTTAAAATAAAAAATTATTCTTGTTTTTTTTTTTAACTTATTCAGAGAAGAGAGAAACGGCCTCCCTTTCTGCTTCAGAAGTCTCAGGAAGCACTGGACAGCTGACTTGATCTTGGATCTGCAGTTGTGCCAGCTCACTGGGTAGGTGATACAAAGTCTGGGCTGTGAACAGAGCAAAACCTTAACAGGGAATATTGTAATCCTCCTGTGGTCCAAATTCTCTACTTCCTCTTCATTCTGCAATTCAGGGCCACTCCCTCAAGGGATTCTTAGCCAAGCTTTCATTCACACAAAAGAGGCAGAAGGGCTGGGATTCACCGAAATGAATTCATTTTTGTCCATCAGCCTGGTTTTGTCACTTAGGAGAGCTATAAAAAGTCAGAATCCCATAAGGCTGCATTTTGTCTCCTCCAGGATCTTTGGCATCTGCGCAGATCATCTGAGCCGGCTCAGCTTAGCCGTGGTTATTCACAATAGGAGGAGAGGAGCATTTTTCCTGGCGCTCGGGTGAGGCACAGGATCAAAGTAGCTCTAGCTTCTAAGAGGGACGGGACTTTCTGTGCAAAGTAACCGGCTATGGGTAAGGCAGTAATAAAGTTAGATACTACCCACAGTTAGGCAAGTTGGTTCAGTAGTGCTCACTGGGGTGGTTAGTAGAGGCAGCCTTGTGCCAGGTGCTAGGTGATCAGTTAAGCAGGGCTCTTCTCCTCCAGAGCTCAGAGTCAAGCAAGGGAGAGCTGAAAGAGAGCATCATCTCATGAAGTAGGGTGTGACTCTCCTGACGTCTCTGGTTAGACTTCACCCTCCAGAACTCTTCTTTGCAAAGCTGATAGTAATTTATATTAAAAAAATGTGATTCTGGGTATTGAACTGAGGGTTCCTCATATACTAAACAAGTACTTGTGAGGGAGCTATATTTAGGCCCTCCTGTTTGCTTATCCATCCAAAATTGAATGTGCAAATGAGCAATTTTAATAAGTACACAATTAAAGATAGATGTTTATAAATATACAGATAGTCATGTAGTTGTATATATGTAGACACACAATTTGGAAAGCTAAATGGCTCCTATGCTTAAAAGAATATGTTCAAAAGCTGGGCATGGTGGCACATGCCTTTAATTCCAGCATTTGGAAGGCAGAGACAGAGGGGTCTCTCAGTTCAAGGCCAGCCTGGACAGAAAGAAAAAAAATCCCAGGACAGGCAGAAGGTACATCGAGGAATCCTGTCTTGAAAAACCAAAACAAACCAAAACAAACAAAAACCAAAACACATGAAAAGCAAACAAGCAAACAAACAAAACAATAAAATTGAAATATATGTTCAATTTTATTAACTTGTAGAAAATGCAAATAAAACCAGAACCAGAAGTCCTCTTTTAATTAGTGTATAGGCATGAATGATATGAAATGCTTGTACCACATTTAAGTTACATGTCTGAAACAAAAAACCACATGGAAAAATAGGAAAATGGAACAAAGTTTACATACCAAAGATGCAGTACCTTTGGCGGGGAGCAATGGTATACCTTTGGCGGAGAGCAATGGTATACCTTTGGAGTCTACTGATGATTAGAGACTGCTATTGACACTGTGTTATCCCTTTCAGGTGCACTTCTCCCTAGGTATTTCTCGTAGTTTACAAATAGTTGTTTATATTTTTCCTACATTCAACATCGAGTATGTAAATGACCACTTAGGTGAGGGCTGGGAGACGGTTTTATTGTGAAGTGACTTGAAAGTGTGGGGACCTGAGCTCAGATTCCCAGAATCCATGTGTCCTAGAAACCCCAAGATCAAAAGTAATTGGAGGAGGGGTTTGTTTCGGCTACACTCGCAGATGACAGTTTATCACTGGGGGAGTCAGGGCAGGAACCTGGGGGCAAGAACTGAAGCAGAGAGCCTCGAAGTGTGATGCTTAATAGCTTGCTTCCAGTCCCAGACCCATATTGAGGCAAGCATGACTCTGCCCACAGTGAGAAAATGTCCTTCACACTTCTCCACAGGCCTGTCCGCTGGAGACAACTCCTTGGTTGATGCTCTCTTTCCTTATATATTCTAGTTTGTGTTAAGCTAACAAAAGCTAACTAGTACTCCATGATAAAACCAGTCACAGTAAGATGTATGGACCCATGTCTGTATGAACACACACACACAAGCACACATATGTACACACACACACACACACACACACAGATATTGGGGTTTAACCTGAAGATGAGAAACACAAAGCAGCCAGCCACTAGAGAGCTCTGACCTCTAAGAAACCCTCAGACTGAAAAGAGAGCCAGTTCCTGACTCATCTTGGCTTATATTCCTCTCTAGTGCTGGGATTAAAAGTGTGAGCCACCACCACCTGGATCTGTTTCTGCACTGACCTTGTGTAGCTCAGGGTGACCTTGAACTCACAGAGATCCACCTGCTTCTGTCTCCCAGATCCTGGGATTAAAGGTGTGTGTTACCATTGCCTGGCCTCTATTGGCTTAGCTTTACCTTCTGTTCTTCAGCCAAGCTTTATTTATAAAACATAAATAAACATAGTTGAGCATATACTTTTGTTGTATGATAGGGCCTGGGTCTGAAAAAGCATGGGATAAATCCGGACTGGCTGAATATAGAGGACAATGAGGAATACTGAGAACTCAAGAACAATCGCAGAGGGTTTTTGATCCTACTGCACGTACTGGCTTTGGGGGAGCCTAGGCAGTTTGGATGCTCACCTTAGGAGACCTGGATAGAGGTGGGCAGTCCTTGGGCTTCCCACAGGTCAGGGAACCCTGATTGCTCTTCGAGCAGATTAGGGAGGGTGACTTGATCGGGGAAGGGGGAGGGAAATGGGAGGCGGTTGCGGGGAGGAGGCAGAAATCCTTAATAAATAAATAAATAAATAAATAAAAATAAATAAAAAATAAAAAAAAAACATAAATAAAATGTCACTATTTAGGTTTTCTTATAGTTTTAAAATACCTTTATATATAAAGATTATACATATGCATAATCTTTGATTGCTGATAATTTCCTTTGGCATAAATAATCTTTCCCTTAATACTGACACTTTTACGGTCTTAACTCCTATGCACTTCTATCCAGTTGCATGCACGAGTCTCATAACAGCCTTTAGGTTGCTGATTCACAAGGCAGGGACTGTGGGAAAGGGCAAACGTTGTCTGAAAGAGCAAGCAGTGCATTGAGACTTCACCCTAAGAGGTACAAAGAATGTTCTTTGTGAACAAAATGGCTAATGTAAAAATTTTGGATGGAAAAGGCAAATAATTTGTAATCAAAAGCTACTAGTACACCATAGTGTTTTTGTTTGTTTCAAGGAGGTAAGTTAGACATCAGAAACGTGCATTGTGTAACTCACACAGATGGGGAAATTTGTTAAAAAGCCCATAAAGCCTTAAAGAAGTTTAGCATATGAATAATAACTCTTCAATAGCTTAATTTGTTGAGGAGTGTAATAAAAACAGTAGGGATCAGTAGGTCCTAATCAGCTTTCCAGCGTTTCAGCTTGGCATCAGTTTGAAATTTAAGACTTTGGGCAAATATTTAGAAAGATCTTTTTTTTTCTATTTTAATTAAGGAAAAAAATTATGTACCTGGGCATTTTGCCTTCAGGTATGGCAGTATACCTATGCATGTCTAGCACCCACAGAGGCCAGAAGAGGGCATCAGATCTCCCAGCATTGGAATTGCAGAAGATTGAATGTGGGTGCTGGGAATCAAACCTAGTCCTCAGAGCATCCAGAGTTCTTAACCATTGAGCCATCACTCCAGTCCCAAGGAAACATTTCTAAATTTACATATTATTTAGATAGTAGTTCCCAAATCGGTTGAGTACAAAATTGCGCTTTCTCAGCTGCTATGAGAGTAACCTCTTGGAGGAGGAGCCCTATGTGGATACTGCTGAGATTGAGAATTTCAAGAGTAATACTGTGGCCTGTCCACATAAATTGTGGGTCATATCTAGATATCTGCCAGCCAGCAAGAAGAGTGGAGGCCTGAGCATCACCATGGTCTCCTATTGTCCCCTTTGAATGGTAAAATTGAACTGGACGAGCTCTCAGGAATCTCAAGGATACGTGCAGACATATCAACACGCTTTAAGGAGAAATAGTTCAGGTCTGAGAAGTAAATAGTTGTTCCTTGGAATGGGAATGAAAAGCAAGGGCATTAATCTCTGTAAGATAAAACATCTTAAGGCTTCTGCCTTGCATTTGACATAGATATGAAAAGGGAATGAGGATTTGCATTTTAATTGGTCACCAGGATATTCATAGTAAATTATTCGCTTGTTCTCTGTTCTTAGTTCTCTATTTGAGCTTCTTGGCAAGACCACTTCTCTGAAATTACAGCAAATCACATCTCCTTCTCCTTCTTCCTGTAAGCATTTATGAGCACCCACGGGATACTGGAATTCAGAGGTAGTTAGGATAAAAAATTGTAACAAATATTGTATAATGATCTACACACAAACATTTCTGAAAATATAAGAAAATAGAAGAGTTTATCTTCCCATCTCTTGGACTTGGGAACTATCCCTTCAACAGACAACCACGTGGGACAGATGTGGCCGGACAAAGACTCTTAGAGGATACAATGACACTGAAAGTAATGACAGCAACTGCTAGGCAGGGGTTCACTTTAGGCAAACTATTGAAGCCCCTGCTGTTATTATGCCGGTTTTACATGACAGAGATGAGGAAACCCGTAGTGAATTCCTTTCTCTTTAAACTAAGGACTCATCAACTGAATATGCATCATTTAATCAGCATACCTGGACTCAAAGAATCACCATCCCAGTAAGCATGCGGAGCAAGTGGAAGACATATCTCAAATCCAGATGCATTCAAATGTCTACTCAGGGTGTTCAAAAAAAGGGGAGGCCACTCACTCCACTTCCTGTGGCAGCTTGACCATTGCCATCAAATTCCATTACTTTATAATAGGCACAGGATTTGAAAAATAACACACAATTCTTAAGAGGAAGGTTACTAACCATTCAGCACTAAACAAATACCAGTGACCATCAAATGTATTGTATGCACACAGGGCTTATGGATGATATGGTTATTCAATAATGCTTCAAGAAAATTCAAATCTCAGCCATTGGTAATGTAACAACAAGAGAAGGCAGTAAAAATGTCTCTGGGTGGCAAGTTCCATGTGCCTTGTCTTTAAATATATGCCCCGACTACTTGAAATTTCAGGCAAAGAAGAAAAGATGCCATTACAAAGAAAGCTTAGCCTGAGAGAGAGAGAGAGAGAGAGAGAGACAGACAGACAGACAGACAGACAGACAGACAGAAAGACACACAGAGACAGAGACACAGACAAACACACAGAGAGAGAGAGAGAGAGAGAGAGAGACAGACAGACAGACAGACAGAAAGACACACAGAGACAGACAGACAGACAGACACACACACACACACACACACACACACAGAGAGAGAGAGAGAGAGAGAGAGAGAGAGAGAGAGAGAGAGAGAGAGAAAGAGAGAAGAGAGAGAGAGAGAGAGAGAGAGAGAGAGAGAGAGAGAGAGAGAGAACAGGATTGGTCCCAGGACTTCCCACCCTATGAATATCCAAGTCTGCAGGGGCTCAGGAAACACTTAGGAAATAGCATATTTCATGTGACCTGCAACCCTCCATCAGCTCTAGATGGTTTGTAATACTCGATGCAATACAAATACTATCCAAATAGTTTTTTCACTCTATTGTTCAGTCCTAAGGACAAGGTGGAAAGAATGAACATGTTTAGTACTGAATAATTAAGAAAATTGGGCAAGTCTGTGTGCAAAAACCACTGGTACCAGGATCAGACAGCGGTCAGGGCCAGGGCAATGTGCTGACGAGCCAACCATTCTCCTAGCCCAACGATCCCTGGGGTGCTAGAAAGCACAACTTCTTGCTGGGGTTCATTCCCTTGGTCACCTCTTTTGTGCTACATAGCAACATAGTACAAGGACCAGTGCTGCTAAGAGGGTTTGTCAGCATGTTAAAAGATGTAGAAATATTTCTTGATGTCTTTAACTCAACATGGAATACTCTCCAAAGATGCTAGGAAAATGAGACATCACTTTATTGGAAGAGAGCTCACAAGTTATATGCATGCTATGACACCTGAGTCCTTCTGGAATGTTCTTCTAGATGATTTTGTTTCCTTTAAAAAGCCTTTACCCTTAGTGTTAATATTCTTTCCTGTGAGGAGAGCCTAGGTTGTTCATCACCAAATGGCAAAACTTAGCCAAAGCTGTAAACATCTTGAAATAACTCCCCGATTGCTACACAGGAATAAAGTTTCTTATTTTCAGGTCACTTCCTGTTCTTTCAATGACCTTATATCCGAAGGTTGCAAAGCCTGAAGACTTTTTGTAGGTAGGAAGTAATTTGGCCCAGTTTTAGAGGTCATGCTAACCAGGGTTGCCTGCATTCCAACATTTGATAAACTACAAGCACTATAGAAAACCCACAGGAAGAGGATATGGGTCCCCAAGCGGTCCTTTTCTGTCTGGAGAAGCTGAGATATTATCATCATCATGATACAATCAAATATAATATCCTGCAGGGATCAAGAAATAATCCTGAGTGCCAGCAGTCATTCCCTCCCAAGAGAAGGCGATGGCAAAAAGTGACAAGTGCAAAAAAAACAATATTAAAAACAACTAATAAACACAAGAGGGAGCCCGCAGTGGATCAGTTTGGAATGTCCTTCCTGGGAAACATGGATCAAAATTACACTGCTATTGGAGTCGATTTCTAGAAAGAAGATAGGTAACCTAAGCATAATGTTTGGAAGATATTTTTAAAAACTCATTGCTTCTCAACAGTTCACATCTTCTGGGGATCCTGTGCTGTTGGCTGGATCCGGAAGCCCGTAAGGGAACTTTTCACCAACAGTATTGCTAGTGGGCCTCGCTGGCCAAAGGCAGGAGGCTTCTGGGAAGCACTTCCTTCCTTGTTGGAGAGGATTGACGGACAGTGCTTAACTCCTCGTTCCTTGATGGGGAAAGAAATTAAGGTGTACAGTGTGTACTCCCACAAGGCCCACGTGTAGAAGGTTTGCTTCTCTGGGAGGCAATAGTGGGAGGAGATAGAACCTTGAGAAATGAGGCGTGGTGTAGGAAGAGAAGCAATTGTGGGTGTGTTCTCCAAGGGATGTCAGGACCCGGGCTCCTGACCCTTTTTGATCGCCTGCTGCCTTGGAGTGACCAGCGTCCTCTGTCGCGTGCTTCTTGTAGGTCATCTAACTGTAGACTGAAACCCCTGAGACCTTGAGCTGGGCAAACCTTAACCCCTTGTAAGTTGCTTCTCAGGTATTTCATCACAGCATTGGAAAGCTGACTATCACAGGCCAGCCATCCTGGAAATCACTGGCCTCGCCCTTGCTCTGCTTCTCTTCTGCCCTCCCGTGTCAGGACTCCTCTCTCGATGGTTCCCTTGGGATGCCTGAGAAATTTCCATAGCTTGTCAAACAGTGGGAGCTTTCCCAGAAAAACAGACAACATCTGTTCTTGCTGCCATTGTATTACATACAGATAAGCATATATTATATATAAACATAGTTTTACATGCATGTGTAAAATGTTGTGATTCATTACGTAATGATGAAGTCCAGAATGTTTGCAGTTACCGCACCATGAGGGCTGTCTATACAATCAGAACCCCAGACATTCATTGACTTGTTACTTACTGTGCTTTTAAAACCACCTCCCTTTATGCCTCCTGGGAGCCCTGTCTAGTACGAGGCCATCGCAATGTGAGAGACAAGCTCATATTTTATGGCCCTGTGAGGATCCAAGCTGCGTGCTTATTTAATCTAAAAGGCATCTATTAAATTACTAATAAAATTTATTTATTTAGGAATAAGACAAATAGAAAAGCAAATTACTTTTGTCTCCGGGAACTGGGAAAATGCAAAGGGGCTCAGGAATGAGAATGCGGCTATTTCTGAGGAGAGCGGTTTAATTAAACACCAAAGTGACTAGGGCACGTGAGCATGTGTGCCCACGCGAGATAAAGTGGAGCAGGAGGATGACAGAATGCTAATGCTTGCCCTCTGCACAGACTTACTCTCGCGCAGGGATTATGCTGTGTTACAGTTCAGGGGAGCGGGAGAGAACACCAATAACCCGGCTTCTCAGTTCTTCATCACAGTGGACCATGCTTGGAATCCAGCCCTCGGTGGTTTGATGTATTTGAGAGCTAGAGTTCTCTTGAGTTAACATCTGTGGCTGTCGGTCACACTAGTGAGGAAGTTTCTTCTGTTAATCTGTAAGCACAGACTTTAGCTGTGATTTCCAGGGAGACTGAGGCAGACCGAGGTGCCCCCAAGGCCTACCATCCACCTGATCCCACCCCGTTCTGTCCACAAACCATGTTGAGATGGGGATAGAGGTTGTATTGACTCTTCATTCGACCTTATTTGGTGCTGAAGACTTCGGATCACCTCCAATTAAAGAGTTGCCATTTCTGTACCAGACTCTTGTAGCTTATGAAAACATCCTCATTCTAAGATGAATCAAGTTTTTATTTATTTTTCTTAAACACCTCAACTCCAGAGTGTTGTTATATGTCCACTGTGTAGGAAGATAAAGTTAGCTCCAGAAATGGTGTTTTACTGTTAACTGGTTAAATTCTTCTTTCATTTTGTTCCCTGATGCTTTGAGACAGGATATGGCTACACAGCTCACACTGGCCTTAAATTTCCTATGTAGTTGACTTTGTCCCAGAACTCAGAGCAATCCTCCTGCTGCAGCTGTTTGAATGCTAGGATGAGAAGCATGCACCACCATAACTAGTTGCTAAATCTTTTTTAATTAAAAATGTTATTTTTTGATTATTTCATACAATAATACAATGGCATCGTGGATATAATAACACAACTTGAGGGAGTCAGTTCTCTCCTATTCGTGGTTTATGGGTACTGAGTCAGGTCCTTAGGTTTGGCAGCAAATGGCTTTGGTCACTGTGGACCTCAATGATGTCTGGCTGCCTATTAGTTAACTAACACACACGCAGGGGAGTATGTACAGATATAGCTTAATCCTGACAAATTTACATAGGAGGGCATCATTGCTTGAGAGTGACCATCTCCTGAATGATCCATGGAGTAAAACCATAGGGATTACTCCTGAGTATGATCCCTGGGTAAGGGTCCTACAAAGGAAGCAGTGTCCACTGTTCTTTTCATCTGTTCTGGCTACTGCTGTATGATTGGCATCTGGAATGGAAACATATAAAAGGCACTGATAGAGCCACTGTGGTGGTTCAGCAGGTAAAGGTGCTTGCTGCCAAGCCTGAGGACCTGTATCAGATCCCTGGGAGCCACACGGTGGAAGGCTAGAACCGGTGCCTGCCAGAGGTGCTCAGACCTCCACACCTGCACCTGACAAGTGCATGTGGACACACAATTCACATAAAGATACAGATGAAAATTTAGAATGTGGTGGTGTATGCCTCTAATCCCAGCCCCCAGGAAACCACAGCCAGAGGATTGCCATGAGTTCCATAGCTTATCTTTATGCTGCATTCACTGAGACAGATGAACTAATGGTGTTCTGTGGCTGGTTAATTTGGTTCTAAAAGCAAACTCTATGTAATCAGGATGTTGAGTGTGCAAGGTCTTAGAGGAGATTTGATTGTAATGCTGGATTCTGAAAAGCTGGTAGCAGGATACAACTAACTGCACAAGGAAGGGCCAAATGCAACTCAGACCAGTTGTATTTAATCCTGGGAGTGTGACAGCCTCTTCCCAGGCTGTTCTTTTTAAAAAAAATATTTATTTATTATGCATACAATATTCTGTGTGCATGTCTGCAGGCCAGAAGAGGGCACCAGACCTCTTTACAGATGGTTGTGAGCCACCATGTGGTTGCTGGGAATTGAACTCAGGACCTTTGGAAGAACAGGCAATGCTCTTAACCACTGAGCCATCTCTCCACCGCCCCCCCCAGGCTGTTCTTAATGGATTCTGTTATCACTGTCTCTGACTCTTATTTTTCTGTGTCCATCTGATTGGCCTCTCATGAGCTGTTCCTTAGTGATAACAACCATGTATTGCATTACCATTGAACTAGCTCATTTGTGAGGCATTCTTTCATGTTCCCTCTACATACTCTTGCTCTGACCAACTATACAATTATACATTTGCTTTCTGGCTTAGCATCTTATCCTCTTTATCATCAGGTTCTTGGGGAAAAGAAGCCCCGCACCCATTAATTATCAATAATGATCATCTAACTACATTGCGTAAAATTGGAAAAAAGTCAGCCACAATCACACCCAGCAGGATCTCCATTAATGTGTCCACATTCTCCGTCTTCAGACACTTCTCCTGCCATTGTAATTACAGTATTCATCCTTCTATAGCACTACTTTCTCCATTTCAGTATTTCCAGAGAAAGGCAATGAAGAGCTGATAGCAGCAGCAGAAGACAGGAGACATTACAGGGGTAAAAGTGGAGAAATAGGAGGGTCAACGTGGCATGCACAATTAAGAGGCAATAGGCAATTCAAATAAACTGTACATGAACGGTCCAACCGAAGAAACTGGAACATCTTTTTCACAAAAGCAAAGTGAGAAATTAGATGAAAATTCCAAAACTCTTTCTGAGCTCTGGAGATTGGCACAAAAATAGTGATAAATTGAGACGCACTTGTTGCTGAGGAAAACGGAACTTGGTGAGTGAATAGCAAGGGTGCAGCATTTGAGTTGGAGGCTTCTTCTGATTTCTCTGCAACCAGCTAGGTTGATGGGGCAGCTCTCCCTGGATGGGCTGACCATGAAGGCCTGCAGTTTCTCCACTGTTGGGCTAAAATTATCTCAGGGCCTGAACCTCGAGGCCTATAGCACAGAAAAAAGCCTGACTTGAGTTCAGGGCCTATACTTTGAGGCCTGTAGGACAGAGAAAAGCCCCGCTGGAGTTTGAGTGAGGATGAGACAGCAAAAACTATGTAGATGCCCCTCCAGCCAGAGGGAGGGTCTGGCTGTCTCTCATTGGCTGGAGGTAACCCCACATCACAGACTGTCACTTAACATATATAGCTGACACTCATATTAATAACCTGGGTTCCTGCTTTGACTTGACTCCCTATCTAGTATGATTGTCCTGTGTTGTTGGCCTGCGGAATGGGTGTCCTGCATCGTGGGGCTGTGGAATGGACGGATAGCGCACTCACCTTTCCCTGGGGAGTAAGGAGGCTGAGGAAGCCTAGCACTCCATTGGGAGTGGAGGGATTTTATACAAAGCAGAGAGGAGAAACCCTGCACTCAGGTACTCAGTGGGTAAACTGGTGAGTTTGGTAGAGAGGGAAGAGGATAGAGTTAGGGGTCATAGGACTGGTGAGAGATGTGACAGCCAGACAGACGAGGTAGCGCTGACACCTGGGAGGCTGCAGTCTGTGGCTGAAAGAGCCAGCCGAACTAAGCTGAGTGAGTAAACAGGAGAAGACACGAGACTATCACCAAAGATTCCAGAAACCAAAATGAATGTAAAGATGTCCTGGTTAGCTTTGTGTTAAATTGACACATGTGAGAGTCATCTAGGAACAGGTCCTTGGCCTGAGACAGCACCTCCATGAGATAGTTTGTCATCAAGTCGATAGGGCCTTTTCTGATTTAATGATTGACGCTGGAGGGTCTAGTCGACCGGATGCAGAGCCACATGGGCAGATGGCCCTGGGATGCATCAGAAAGCAGGCTGTGCAAGCCATTGGGCACAAGTCCATGAGCAGTGCTTCTTCATGGCCTCTCCTTCCAAGTTCTGGGATTAAAGGACCACTACAGTCAGCTGGAACTGGATTGGTCTACTTTGTGTTATTCTTGGGATTATTCAGAGGAGTCATCAATAGTCCACCCCACTCATTTATTTTTAAAACAAATTTAATATGTTATTAAAACATTTGGAAATGTAATGAAATTAATAGCTAGGTAGTGACGGGAGGTTTTTTTTTTTTTTGATTTTTCGAGATAGGGTTTCTCTGTAACTTTGGAGACTGTTCCGGAACTAGCTCTTGTAGACCAGGCTGGCCTTAAACTCACAGAGATCTGCCTGCCTCTGCCTCTCAACTGCTGAGATTGAAGGTGTGTGCCACCACTGCCTGACTGTAAAGGGAGGTTTTTAATGGGACGCAATAGTGAGTTGTGTGAAGAAGTAGAAAGAATGAAAAGTGTTGACTGTGATATTTAAGTGCTGATATGAGTTTAATTATTCTTTGTATAATAAGTAGCGTTGTGATGTCTATTCAAGGCGCTGAAAACATTGCCTACCATAGAGTTTGCAGGAGAATGAAAGCTTTATTTTCTGCCTTTGGCAATTTAAGGAAACAAGTGGGAAGAGATTTAAGACCTTACAAAAATGTTCGGCCTACCGAAAATTCCTTCGGTTTTCCTTTAACTGTAAATAGATTTTTTTCCCTTATACGTATCCTGATTATGGCCTTCCCATCCCAACCCCCACGTATTACTTCCAATTCCTCCCCACCTTCCCTCTCATCCAGATTTACCTCCAATATGTCTCTGATTAAGAAAACAAATAGGTTCTAAGGAATAATGATAAAATAAAATATAAGATAGAATAAAACTAAAGTATGAATATATGACAAATCAAAGAAACAGAAGGAAATGATCAAAGAAAATGCACAAGAAACAAATAAAGATGCAGAGACCCACTTGTTTGCATGCTCAGGAATCCCATAAAAACACTAAAATGGAAGCCATAATATATAACCAAAGGACCTATGAAGTAAAAAGAAAAAATATGTATAAAAGAATAAAAATAAATAGAATTTTAAAGAAAAGTCCTGGCATGACATTATGAGACAAGGAGCCTCCAAAGATGCCTTTGACTTCATTTTCTGTTGGCATCTACTGCCAGGCTTGGAGTTTCCCCTTTAGAGTAATTTGTTTACCCAGTGAGACTACCTTGGAGAAAACTAAAAAAATTTTCATGTTTTTATTGATCTTAGCCATTCTGACAGGTAGAAGATGAAATCTTAAAGTAGTTTTGATTTGCATTTCTCTGATGGCTAAGGATGTTGAACACTTCTTTAAGTGTTTCTCAGCCATTTGAGTTTCAGTGTTTCAAAATATTTGTCATATAAATCTTTTGCTTGATTAGAATCAGCTCCAGGATATTTGATATTATTTGAGGCTGTTGGGAAAGGTGTTGTTACATTGATTTCCTTCTCAGTCCACCTGGCATTGCTGTATAGGAGGGCTACTGATATTTTGAGTTAATGAGTTAATTTTTTATCCATATGATTTGTTGAAAGTGCTTATCAGCCATAGAGTTTCTTGGTGGAATTTTAAGGGTCATTTATGTATACTATTATAGAATCTGTTAATAGAGATACCTTGATGCCGTTCTTTCCAATTTGCCCACTTGATCTCTTTTAATTGTCTCAATGGTCTACCCAATACTTTAAGTACTGTATTGGCTAGGTATAGAGAGAGTGGATATTCTTGTCTTGTTTCTGATTTTAGTAGAATTGTTTGGAGTTTCTCTCCATTTAAGTTGATGTTGGCTATGGGAATGCTCCAAACTGCCCTTATTAGGTTCCAGTATGTTCCTTTTGTTCTCAATCTCTCGAGGAATTTTATCATGAAGGACTTGGATTTTGCCAAAGGCCTTTTCTCCATCTGATGAGATGATTATGTGGTTTTTGTCATTCAGTTTGTTTATGTGGTGGATTATATTTATTGATTTTTGTATATTAAAATATCCCTGCATCTCTAGGATGGAGCCTACTTCATCATGGTGGATGATCTTTTTGCTTTATTCTTGGATTTGGTTTGCTAATATTTTATTTTTTATCTATGTTCATAAGGAAAATTGGTCTGTACTTCTTTATCTGTTGGGTCTTATGTGGTTTGCATATCAGGGTACTCATAAAATGAGTTTGGCAATGTTCCTTTTGTTTATATCTTATGGAATAATTTGGGGAATATTAGCATTAACTCTTCTTAAAAGTCATGTAGATTTATGTGCTAAAACCATCTGGCCCTGGGATTTTTTTGGTTGGGAGGTTTTCAATGACTACTTCTTTTGCACTAGGGGTTTTATGTATGTTTAAATTGCATATATGGTCTTGATTTAACTTGATAAATGGTATGTATTGAGGAAATTATCAATTCTTTTAGATTTTTTTCCAATTTGGTTTTATCATAGCTTTTTAAAGTATGTCTTTATGATTCTTTGTATTTCTTTTTTTTTGATTTTGCAAGTCTTGGGGGGTGATTTATTTATTCATATTCTACATTTACCATTTATGCCAACTGGATACGAAATCGTGGGCTGAAAATTATTTCCCATTGATATGTGCCTATATTGTGTAGCTTTCAGCTGTGCAAAGCTTGTGGGGTTTTTTTTAGGTTTTTTTTCTTTAATTTATTTATTTATTAAAGATTTCTGTCTCTTCCCCGCCACCGCCTCCCATTTCCCTCCCCCTCCCCCAATTAAGTCCCCCTCCCAGCCCGAAAAGCAATCAGGGTTCCCTGTCCTGTGGGAAGTCCAAGGAACCCCCACCTCCATCCAGGTCTAGTAAGTTGAGCATCCAAACTGCCTAGGCTCCCACAAAGCCAGTGCGTGCAGTAGGATCAGAAACCCATTGCCATTGTTCTTGAGTTCTCAGTAGTCCTCATTGTCCGCTATGTTCAGAGAGTCCGGTTTTATCCCAGGCTTTTCCAGACCCAGGCCAGCTGGTCTTGGTGAGTTCCCAGTAGAACATCCCCATTGTCTCAGTGTGTGGGTGCACCCCTTGCCGTCCTGAGTTCCTTGCTCGTGCTCTTTCTCCTTCTGCTCCTGATTTGGACCTTGAGATTTCTGTCCGGTGCTCCAATGTGGGTCTCTGTCTCCTTTCATCGCCTGATGAAGGTTAATATTCAGGAGGATGCCTATATGTTTTTCTTTGGGTTCTCCTTATTTAGCTTCTCTAGGATCACTAATTATAAGCTCAATGTCCTTTATTTATGGCTAGAAACCAAATATGAGTGAGTACATCCCATGCTCCTCTTTTTGGGTCTGGCTTACCTCACTCAGGATAGTGTTTTCTATTTCCATCCATTTGCATGCAAAATTCAAGAAGCCCTTGTTTTTTACTGCTGAGTAGTACTCTAATATGTATATATTCCATACTTTCTTCATCCATTCTTCCATTGAAGGGCATCTAGATTGTTTCCAGGTTCTGGCTATTACAAATAATACTGCTATGAACATAGTTGAACAAATGCTTTTGTCATATGATAGGGCCTCTCTTGGGTATATTCCCAAGAGTGGTATTGCTGCATCCAGGGGTAGGTTGATCCCGAATATCCTGAGAAACCGAAACACTGATTTCCACAGTGGTTGCACAAGATTGCATTCCCACCAGCAATGGATGAGAGTACCCCTTCCTCCACAGCCTCTCCAGCAAAGGCTATCCTTGGTGTTTTTGACTTTAGCCATTCTGACAGGTATAAAATGGTATCTTAAAGTTGTCTTGATTTGCATTTCCCTGATCGCTAAGGAAGTTGAGCATGACCTTAAGTGTCTTTTGGCCATTTGAACTTCTTCTGTTGAGAATTCTCTGTTCAGCTCAGTGCCCCATTTTATAATTGGGTTGATTAGCCTTTTACGGTCTAGTATCTTGGATTCTTTGTATTTCTTCAGTGTCTATTGTTATGTCCCCCTTTCCTTTCTGTTTTTGTTAATTTAACTATTCTCTCTTTCCCTTTAGTTAGTTACAATAAGGGTTTGCCTATTTTGTTGATTTTCTCAAAGAATCAATTGTTTCATTGACTCTTTTGTTTTGTTTTATTCCATGGATTTCAGCCCTCAGTTTGATTATTTTTTGTCATCTACTCC
The DNA here is from genome assembly GCF_037038515.1 of Microtus pennsylvanicus. NCBI lineage: Eukaryota > Metazoa > Chordata > Mammalia > Rodentia > Cricetidae > Microtus > Microtus pennsylvanicus. The sequence continues at coordinate 123,962,363 of NC_134581.1, forward strand.
CTTTGGGTGTGATTTCTTCTTTTTGCTCTAGAGCTTTCAGGTATGCTGCTAATTTGCTATAATAAGAATTCTTCCCCTTCCCTTTTTAATGGAAGCACTTAGTGCTATAAGCTTGCCTCTTAGAACAGCTTTCATTGTGTCTTATAAGTTTGGGTATGTAGTATATTAATTTTCTTTGAAATGTAGAAAGTCTTCCATTTTCTGTCTTGACACATTTTTTTTTCATTCACTAGAAAGTTGTTCAGTTTCCATGGGTTTGTAAACTTTCCGTTGCTTTTGCTGTTGTTATCCAGCTTTAATGCATGGTGATCTGATGGGATGCAGGGAGATTTTCAGTTTTTCTGTATCTACTAAGACTTGCTTTGTGTGTAAGCAAGTGGTCAATTTTGGAGAAAGTTCCATGAGATAATGAGAAGGTATATTCTTGTGTGGTTGGGTGAAATGTTCTGTGAATATCTGCTGGTGTAATGTCCATTAGCGCCAGCATTTCTTTGTTTAGTTTTGTTCTGTGTGACCTGTGTATTGACAAGAGTGAGGCATTGATGCCTCCCACTACCAGGGTGTGAGGGTCAATATGCGACTGAAGCTGTAGCTGTGTTTCTTTTATGAACTTGAGTGCCTCTGTGTTTGGTGCATAGATGTTAATAATTGCAATGTCCTCTTGGTAGATTTTTTTTCCTTTGGTGAGTACATAGTAGTGTCTTTCCCCATCTCTTTTGATTTGTTTTGGTTTGAAGTCTTTTTTTCCAGATATTAAAATGGCTATGAACACTTTCTTTGAAGGTCTGTTTGCTTGGAATTTCTTTTCCATGCTTTTACCCTGAGGTGATGTTCTATCCTTGATGTTAAGGTGTATTACTTGGATGAAGCAGTAGTATGGATCCTGTTTTAAAATCCTGTCTGTTAGTCTGTATCTTATTGATGAGTTGAGACCATAGATATCAATGAGCACTGAATATTGATTTTTGCTACTTTGTTATTTTTGTTATGATGATGATGGTAGTCGTGGTGGTATTGCTGTTGTTGTTGTTGGTGATGGTGGTGGTGTGTATGTGTGTTTCCCTTCTTTTAACTTGCTGGTTTGGGATTATTTATTTCCTCTGTTTTCTTGGGTGTGGTTAACCTCTTCAGATTGGAGTTTTCTTTTTAGTGCCTTCTGTAGGGCTTGATTTATATACTGATGTTACTTGAATTTGGTTTTATCATGGAATGTCTTATTTTATCCATTTTTTGTGATTGAAAGTTCCTATGTGTAGAATAATCTTGGTTAGCATTTGTGGTCTGTTAGGGTCTGTAGCAAATTTGTCCAGGCTCTTCTTGATTTTAGAGATGCTCTCTTTGGGAGATGCCAGCAAGGAGAGAAGGTTACCTATATGCTATTTTACCTCTCTGAGCTAGCAGGTTTTCACCCCAGACTTTGACTCTCAAGTCTTATTTATAAATAGAGTGCTAGAAATTTAGTTAAAGCTACCTTTATTGGCAGCAACAGAGCCAGGGCCTGAGGAAACAGAATTCCCACTAGGTTGTGGCCTGAGTAGCTGGGCCACTGCCAGAGAAGCAGGACATGACCATGGAGTCACAATTGCTGACTGACAGCCACTGTCCCAAAGTTAAAGCAACACCCCATCCCACCAGAAAAACTGTTGTTTACTCAAAGACCCACTACTCTGTTCTAGAAATTGGCTGGCCTGGGATAGTGACCCTTTTCCACAGCCACTACCTTCCTTAGAATAAAAATCAATACATTTCCTGTCTCTTTGTGTGTGGTCTTCCCGAGCACACACTCTTGATCAAGAGTGAAGTTCTCCTTCTAAAGACTCTGTGGTTAGAATGGTGGTCTCTTTCTTTGTGACCCCATGTTTATTTCTCACAACTAAATAAGCAAACCTCATTGTGTCCATCTAGTGGAGGGTACTATTCACCCCATAAAAAGAGCAGAGTTATTTTTACTCTAAAACAGCTTTACTTGCTTTTCTTTGATGATAGGCCTTAAAACCCTTACATTAAGTGAGCTGCAAAGCCTACACTTCCATTTAGATGACTCACTCAGAATAGGCAATTCTCTCTAAAGTAAAAGCAGAACAGTGGTCACACAGGAGTAATATAAAAGGGACAGGAGGCCATTTGGGATATGTGGTGTCTTGAATGAGAGTGACTCCCATAGACTCATATTTTTGAACGTTTAGTTGCCAGATGGTGGACTGCTTAGGAAAGGTTAGGAAGTGTGACCTTGTTGGGAGAACTGTGTCAGTAGGTGTAGGCTTTAAGGTTTCCAAAGTCCATGCCAGGCTCCCTCTCCCTATCTTTCTGCCTGCTGGTTGAATTAAATAGAAGCTCTCAGCTCCTGTTCCAGCACCACGCCTGCTGCCACCATACCCCCCCTGTGATGATCACGGACTAATCCTCCAAAACTGTAAGGAAGCCCACAGTTAAATGCTTCCTTTTATAAGTTGCCATGGTAATGGTTTGCATCATGATAATAGAACAGTAACTAAGGCAGGGTACATGAAGCTCACATATTAGTTTTTTAGGGATAATGTTCAACTCTGCAAATCTCAGACATATATGACAATGGGTGGGTTTTGTGGCACATAAATGATTCCCCAGTGAAGCTGTTGGAAACATAAGTTGTGCATGAAAAGTCATGGCAACCCCTTTAACCACATACTCTCTTAAAGAAGGGTCTGTAAGCCGTCACTTCCCTAAGCCCTCATTGCCTTTCTCTCTTGCTTTTAGAGAAGCCCAAAGAACAAGAGGGGAAGCAGCTCTTTAGGTGCAGATGCTTTTATATCTGTTTGGGGATAAATAGACTCTATTTTAAGGATCCCCTTGGGTAACAGAAGTTAGCGAGCTGGAAGAAAGAATGGAGACAGATAGGAAAAGGCCATTTTTCTTTCCTAAAATGAACTTTCAAAGTTTGCATTTTTTTTCCTACACCGAAGCATTTGCTGACTGTTCTGTGTGATGAAATACTGAGACACTGCCACATTGCCCCATCCCAGCTTGCGACATGTACAGTGAGAGAATTTGAGTGATTAATTTTACTTATATCTCTTACATTCTTACCCATTATGATGAATAAATAATTTTATTAGATCAGAAACACAATGACTCACAAATTAATTACTATCTATTCCCTTGTCTTCAGAACTGCCAAGTGAGTCTGGAAGAAAGGAGATGTGCTGTTTGTTTATCTGTCTGCCTGTCTATCTATCATTTATCTATCATCTGTCTATCTATCTATCTATCTATCTATCTATCTATCTATCTATCTATCTATCACCTACCTACCTACCTACCTACCTACCTACCTATCTATTGCTGGTGTGAATTTAGAGCACAGTTGGGTGGTCATTAGTTTGAGTTTGTGAGACAGAACCATCAGAGTCAGGAGCTAGAGATTAGACTGTGACTCCTGTCTGCTGAAGCACTTTCTGTATTCTGTTCTTGATAAACTGTCCACCATTAGTAATAACATGATTGCTCACAGGGTGTCTGTGGCAGATAACGATGCAGCTCCTGACTTTAGGACGGGTCCATGTTCACTGGTCTCTGGCATCTGTGCACAGAGCCTCAAGCCCCGACAGAGCAACCATCTGCATTCAACCACCGAAGGTGACTTTGCTGGTGACCTTGTCAGAAGCATTCCATTTGGCAAGCGGGGTTTGATGGAGTCTTGGCTGGCTCACAAGTGACAGCAAATACATGCTGATCTGACACACGGAGCCTCAAGTTAGAGACGCAGTTGGGAATACATCTTGTAGCATAGAACATTGTGCTTCTGTGCCCCAGGCTTCTTTCGTTCCATGGTGTTCTAGCTGGTCACCTGTAGCTGAGTCTGGCAGAAGTGACCATCTTAGAGTGACGTATTTGAGCTCTTAGCAAAAATGCAGTCTTCTACTGACAGTTTTCCCTTTCGGCTGGAACCTGGCGTACTTGATGGGCTGTCTGCCTGCACTGTCCGCTCATATTCACAACAGGCCTTTTAAGGAGGCGGGAGACACAAGGGAAAGCCAGGGTGATGGCCAAGCTGGAGCCTGCACGGCTTTGTGTCATATTTCTCTCTTCAAATCTGCTTAGGCGCCTTTTCAATAGTCAGACTATCAAAATCCAACCAATCCCTCTCAGGGGCTCAGCTATAAATAGAAGCTGCTTTCCTGTTTTGTTTTCATTCCCCTTTAGTGCAAATAAGAGAGTTTATGCAGTGCGTGTAGCAGAAGGCCTTGCATGTAGCAAATTTTCAATAAATATAAGCTACATTTAGCATTTTCATAGTATATATGTGTGCGTGCAAGTCATATATGTATGTATATAAATGTTGTATATATGCACAAATATGGCTAAATATATGCAGGGAAAATTACTTTACTTAGCAAAACATGAATTCGTAAGACCAGAAACAAAAGAATATGCTTAATTTTTATATAAAAAAGCGTTAAATAGAAAATTATATTTTATACATTATTTCAGATATACCTAGAGGCAATGAAACCTCCATTTACTGGAATTAGATTAACATATTGCTTGTATGAATTTTAAAAAGCTAATGTATCTATTTGAACAGACTTAAATATAACTGGTTTAACTGCATTGTAAAAGTGCAAAATAAACTGTTTTCTTTTTCCTTTTTTACTCTTTCCTCATACAATATATCCGAAAGCAGCTTTCCTTTCCTCCACTTCTCTGCTCCCCCAGATCCGCTTCTCCTCAGTTTCACAGTTTCTCTAAAGAGTACCCTCAAGTCTTCAACACTTGTGGGGGATATGTCATATTCAAACTATAGCAAATGATAGCAACACTCTCTACATCTTTACAAAACAATCAGAGGCAACTGCTTGTTTTAGTAAGTAGGGAAATTAAAGAGGGAGATGTTTGTGGGCTTACAGGTTGATTGAATAGTCATTTAATGGAGACTCTATTACCCAATGAGAGACAACTGATTCTTACCAAATCCTGAATTCTCGTTTATTTATTTTTTAAGGAGTTAGTTCCATTACAGGCTCCAGTGCTGTAGGGAAAGTCTGTCTTGAAAAACCAATAAAGTAAAATAAAATAAATAAAATAAAATGTTTAATAAAAATGCTTTTTATGATAGAGAGACACGCCAACTCCTGGCAGTGTCCCTACCTCCTCCAAAGAAGATGGATTGGAACAGAAGAATTTCCACCTGGAACTTGCTTTAAATATGACAAAGCCGGTCATGGAGCAGAAAAAAAAACTGCTTTTCACCTCAACTGCTGCCAATATGCTGTCCAGACTATGGACAGGCAAGACACTGAGGAGCTGATTGCCCTGCTTTACTAGACAAGGTAGGCTGATACCCCTCTGAGTTCCTGTTCCACAAGAAAGTCTTTCATATCTTGTACGCCTGGTAGCCAAAGACTGATGCTTAGAAAAACAATTTAATGCAGGTTAGCATTCTGTGGAACTTCATTAAGAGTATTTTCTGCATATGATTTATAAAATAATATATACATGATAGAAACATTTAAAATGTTCTCCCTTTTACTGAGAATAGATTTTTCTCACATAATATATCCTTATTATGGTTTTCTCCTCCTTTCACTCCTCCCAGTTCCTCCCCACATACCTTCTCATCTAAATCTGCCCCCTTTCTCTATCTAATTAGAAAATAATCAGGCTTCTAAGGTATAATATAATACCTTATCGTATGATAAAATAATAACTAAGACTTTGAAATTGGAAAAAATAAACAAAAAAAGGAAAGAGTTCAAGAGAAGGCATAATAATCAGAGGTCCACTCATTTCCACACCCAGGACTCCCATAAAAACACTAATCTGGAAGCCATAATATAAACACTGGACCTGTGCAGACCATGTAGGTCCTGTGCAGACCATGTAGGTCCTGTGCACGCTGCTGTAGTCTCTTGCATGTGTATGTGCACTGATCATGTTGATTTAGAGGCCTTTTTTCTTGACGTCCTCCATCCCTCTGACTCTGACACTTCTTATGCCTCCTTTTCTTCAGGGTTCCCTGAGCTCTAAGGGGAGGGATTTGATGGAGACATCCCATTTAGGGCTGAGTGTTCCAAAATCATCCTCCTCCACCTTCTCCACCTCCTCCTCCTCCTCCTTCCCCCCCCCCCCCATAGCTGGCTGTGGGTCTCTGTATTTGTTTCCATCTGCAGCAGGAGGAAGCTTCTCTGATGATGACTGAGCAAGTCACTGATCTATGAGTATAGTGGAATGGTGTTAATAATGATTTTTATTGCTATGTTTCTTGTTTTTAAGACCGGACTTGCTGAACATAGGGGACAATGAGGACTACTGAGAACTCAAGAACAATGGCAATGGGTTTTTGATCCTACTGCACGTACTGGCTTTGGGGGAGCCTAGGCAGCTTGGATGCTCACCTTACTAGACCTGGATGGAGGTGGGTGGTACTTGGACTTCCCACAGGTCAGGGAACCCTGATTGCTCTTCCAGCTGATGAGGGAGGGGGACTTGATCGGGGGAGGGGGAGGGAAATGGGAGGCGGTGGCGGGGAGGAGGCAGAAATCTTTAATAAATCAATCAATCAATCAAAAAAAAAAGAACAGTAGTATTTGGTTTTGCCCTAGGTCCCTCGGCTATCTATTCTCAGGTTCTTGGTCATTCAAGCAGTATCAGACATGGAATGGTTCTTAGTCAAATCAGATATTGGTTGGTTATTCCCAGAAGCTTGGTACCACAATTACATTAGCATATCTTGTAGGAAACACAACATAGATCCACTGACTTATCATCCTCCTGTCTGGAAATTCAGTTTACTAGCATCTTACACGTGAGACAATTTAACTTAGGCAAAGATATAATGGTTATGAAATCACTAAATTCATAGCAAAGAAATAAAGAAGCCTAACATGACTTTAGTTTTTAAAATGTACTTTTAAATTTATACAAACTTGCATACAATAAAGTGGACAGATCTTCAGTGTGAAATGTGGCATAGCTTGGCAAATGTGCATAGCACACTACACCATCGCATTATCACAAAGAAAATTGTTGTCATTCTGGGTTCCCATTCTCCCTTCACTCGGGATACTAGGGTCTTGATTTCCGTCATCAGCTCAGTTTGTCTGCTCTTGAGCATGGCAGAAATGCAGCCATAGTGTGTGTTTGTGTGTTGCCGATGTCTCTCTTTGCTGTTGTGCAAGCAATGGTCCCTTTTATTGCTGAGTGTTCTGTGTAAACATTGAATGAGTTCCTAATCTCTTTTACTCTGATGGATGTTTGTGATGCTTCCTGTTGTAAGTGTACTTACAAATGTTTTATTAACAAACTTTCACATTTATCTTGAGTAGAATTATTGTGTTATGAAGTGGTTATATCTTTAAATTTATGCCAGTAATTATAGATTTTGGTGGACACATATTTTCTTGTTATTGTGAGTGGAATGGGTGTTTCATAGTGTGGATTTATCTTTAGATGTGTAAATCATCACCAAATTGCTTTGCAAAATGATTGTACTATTATTTACTCCCACTGGCAGAGTAGGAGAGTCTACTTGTTCCACATTCTTGCCCGTATTTGCTTAGTCTTTCCAATTCTAGCCTTTCTAGTGAGTATGCACTGATATATCTGAGATTGGACTTGCATTTTCTGATGACTGACAGAGATGCACATTCCATGGTTATGAACACAGCTGACTGGAAGACACCTTGCCAATTTCTTTCTTGTTAGCTCGTGTGCCTTTTAATTCTTGGTATGCCTTCTAATTATTAACTTCTTTGTCATGGGTACTACTCCTTTGCCACAGATAGATTGCAAATGTTTTCTCCTACTTCCAAACCTGTTTTTCATTTTTATAAAGATGTATTTTGAGCAGCAACTTTGCAGTTTTGGTGACATCTTACTGGTGATTGTTGTTTCATTGGCTGCTGTTGCTTGAAGTGTCTTATATAGTGTATCTTTACGATGGAATAGGTCACATTTATTTTCTCCAAATGTGTCCATGTAGCTTTTACATTTAGGTCTCTGACCCATTTTAGTTCATTTTGTGAATAGTTTAATTTTTCCATTTATTTGTTTTTTTAATATAGCACTGTTTTTTGATAATGACATTTATTCTTTTATATCATAGGGACACGTGCATGCATGTGCGTGTACACACACATATGCACAGAATCTTTGTGTTAATATTTCACTGCCTTGATTCTTTTAGCTGTATAACATTGAAATGATGTAGAAACACATAATTTTGTTTTTTCTTCATATTTTAGCCATTCTAGGTCATTGGTGATACATGGCAGAGTCAGCTAGTTAATTTCTATGCAGTTCTTGTTAATATTTGCAATAGTTTCATTCAGTGGACCTACAGGTCAATCTAGGAATCGTTGATAATCTTACGTTAGCAAGTACCGTAACTCATGAACCTATCATTTTTGCTAATCTGGCTCTTGTGTCTCTCAGCAAAGTTTGAAATTTTCAGTGCTTTTGTTTTACACAGGTTTTTTCTTTATCTTTAAGAAGCTTGCACCAACATGTAGGGAGCCTGCATGGGGCAGACCTAAGCCCTCTACATTTGTGGGACAGTTGTGTAGCTTGATCTACTTAAGAGACTCCTAATAATGGGAGCAGGGACTGTCCCTAACACTGGAGCTGGCTTTTAGGAGCCTGTTCCCCATACTGGGTGGCCTTAACACAAAGGGAGAAGGTTAGTCCTACCTCAACTAGATATGCTATGCTTTGTTGGCATTTATGGGAGGCCTGCCACTTTCTGAACAGAAACAGAGGAGGAATGGATGGAGGGGTGCAGAGAGGAAATGGGGGGAATGGGAGGAAAGGAGGGAGGGGAAGCTGTAGTCACTATGTAAAACAAACGGAAAAAACAATAAATAAATAGGTAAATAAATAAATAGAAAAAAGAAGTTTGCATTTTAGGCTATTACATAGGAAATTTCAAGCAATTTTATTTTCTACTTATTTTCTGGCATATATGAATGTAACTGGTTGTTTTGTGAGTTATATTTGTATTTATTTACTTCCCCACAGACAATATTAACGCCAGTAGCTTGCAGGCAGCTAAACTTTAAAAGACTTTTCCATATACAATTTGTCCAACCAAAAATAAAGAAGGTTTTGTTTATTTACTTATTTATTTAGTTTACTTTCCAAAGCTCTTGTTTGTATTCATTTTTTTATAGCGTTAGTACACTGAGTATGACTTCTGGAAAATGCTGAGTACTTGTTACATCACCCATCACAGAAGGAAGCATCCAGTCTTGTGTGTGTGTGTGTGTGTGCATGTGTGTGTGCATGTGTGCGTGTGTGCATGTTTGTGTGCACGCACGTGTGTGTGTGTACGTGTATGATGCTGAAGACCAACCGTCATCTTCCACTGAGCTACACCCCAAGCACAGTCTTTTCCTCACTCTACTGCCATGTTATCCACTTCACCTGAGGCTCAGAAACAGTTTCACATGTCAGTGTGTTAGAAAGACACTAAACAACACAGAACTATTGCTGTGCTAACATCTCTCTTCCAAAATAAAATATTTTGCCTATTCTTAGTGTCAGAGTAGTGAGATCTGTTATGATATGTTTGTATGTGTATCTTTACATAAAGGTATGCTATATATATGTGTGTGTATGCATGTATATGTATATATATATACATATGTGTGTGTAACGAGAGAGAGGGAGAGAGAGAGAGAGGGAGAGAGAAGAGAGAGAGAGAGAGAGAGAGAGAGAGAGAGAGAGAGAGAGAGAGAGAGGAGGGCCTTGGAATTGGCATTCACATCGATCTGAGGCATTGGCATCCTTTGTTGTGAGATATTTTAATGACATTCTGACACTCCTGAAACTACTAGCTGACAAAAATTACCCCTAGATGTTTTGGAGGACTGAGGACATAGAGAGAGACAATTCTGTTAGCAACAGGTGCAGTGATAGACCTTGTCTCAATAAATGAGGGCAATGATTGAGGAGGACACTTGGCCTCAACTTTTGACCTCCAACATTCACGCATATATATGAACACTCACAAACTCACTCACACACATACACACACACACACACACACACACACATCTAAGTAATACTTGTCTTGATATATTTTTTGGTCCTCTGTATTGTGCATATGGAGGTATCCAGAATATTACATGATTTTTTTCTAAGAATATAAGTAGTAAGATTTATAAGAATTTGTAAGTTGTAAAATTACAATTGTAAAATTATTATAGGTATTAAAAATAAGTGTTAACTATCTTTGTTTTTTACTTCTGTAGATAATTAAGAATTAACTGCTTGAGGATGCCTATGTGTTTGTCTTTGGGTTCACCTTCTTACTTAGCTTCTCTAGGAACATGCATTATAAGCCCAATGTCCTTTATTTATGGCTAGAAACCAAATATGAGTGAGTACATCCCATGTTCCTCTTTTTGGGTCTGGCTTACCTCACTCAGGATAGTGTTTTCTATTTCCATCCATTTGTATGCAAAATTCAAGAAGTCCTTGTTTTTTACTGCTGAGTAATACTCTAATATGTATATATTCCATACTTTCTTCATCCATTCTTCCGTTGAAGGGCATCTAGGTTGTTTCCAGGTTCTTGCTATTATTAACCTTCATCAGGCGATGAAAGGAGACAGAGACAGAGGAGCACGGGACAGAAATCTCAAGGTCCAAATCAGGAGCAGAAGGAGACGGAGCACGAGCAAGGAACTCAGGACCGCGAGGGGTGCACCCACACACTGAGACAATGGGGATGTTCTATCGGGAACTCACCAAGGCCAGCTGGCCTGGGTCTGAAAAAGCATGGGATAAATCCGAACTAGCTGAACATAGAGGACAATGAGGAATACTGAGAACTCAAGAACAATCGCAGTGGGTTTTTGATCCTACTGCACGTACTGGCTTTGGGGGAGCCTAGGCAGTTTGGATGCTCACCTTAGGAGACCTGGATAGAGGTGGGCGGTCCTTGGGCTTCCCACAGGTCAGGGAACCCTTATTGCTCTTAGAACAGATGAGGGAGGGTGACTTGATTGGGGGAGGGGGAGGGAAATGGGAGGCGGTTGCGGGGAGGAGGCAGAAATCCTTAATAAATAAATAAATTAATAAAAAAAAAAACCTTTTTCAGGAAGGTAAAATGGAAAAAAAAAAAAAAGAATTAACTGCTTACTGTAAAACTACTTTTTCCTAGCAGCCTTTTTATCAGACCAGTATCCTCCCTTATTACTATGTAGTGATAGGCCTTCATTTAGAGGCACGAATCTGTGAACATTTAAATGCATGTTCACAGGTTCATCAGAAAATGCTGAAACTCTTGTTTTGTGTGCTACAGTAAGACCAGTGTCTCTGTAAAGCAGAGATAGCAGGACTCTTAGACAGCTGGGATCATATTTATTGTAAACTACCTTCTGTACATACTGGCTTCTCAGCATTCCCCGTGAAGATTTCACATAACTACCTGTTCTGGTTATTTGTATCCTCTGCTTGTCTAAGAGCATCTCAAAGTTTTTGTTGCTGCAAAAAACACCATGAACAAAAGCAACTTGAAGAATAAAGCGTTTATGTTACTTTCATTTCTACATTATAGTCTACCATCCAGGAAAGTCAGGACAGGAACTCAAGATAAAAACCTGCAGGAACGGAAACAGAAGCCATGGAGGAGTGCTATTTACCATCTTGTTCACTCATGGACATGTTCAGCTTACCCTTATACAACCTAGAGCCACCAGAAATGACTCTACCCACGGTGAGCTGGGCCCTCCCTCTGCAGTCACCAATTAAGACAATGCCGATACAACTTGCATATAGGCCAACCCTATGATGCATTTTCTTTATTAAGATTCCTTCTTCCCAGGTCCTTGCTTGTGTCAAGCTGACATAAAAATTAGCTAGCACAAGCAGAGATAGGAGGGTGAAGCACTGACTTCAAATTTACTTTGTACCTTCCTATTCGCAATAGGAAAAATATTGGATTTCATAGCATTCAGAACACCAATCTACTAGATCAAACCCATTTTCATATCACTTGAATGGCAGGTTTGCTGCATGTGTAGCTTTTTGCTCTCTCTAGACAAGGCTTTCCACTCCATGTTCTCCTTAGCTCATTTCCCCAATATGCTTTTGGGTAAATTACAGCCTTGCCTGACTGTCTTGTCTTGTTCTCTGCCAGCAAGAGAAGCGTGGAATAGAGCCTTTTATCCTAGCAGGGCCTCTCCAGATACAAGGTTCAAACAACTTTTCTCTTTGGATGTATTATTTATGGGATTTGAAATTATTCTTCCACTTTGGGAATAAAATCAAAACTTTCATAGTAAGTGCAGCAGAAGTGGCAAAAGCACCCATGGCCTTCCAGCTTCCTGCAGTCAAGCCTGTGGCACTTCCTTGGGCACTGCCCTCCATTTGAGTTGAGTTAGCTTCTGATATTAACTTTATAGCCATCAGTTGACTGGGTTTTGTCACTGAAAAGTACAATTACATTCAGGCACATGGAAGGGCGACATGCAGACTTGTTGGACAAGAAGAACTTATGGAGAAAGCTGTTATGGTGAAGGTTGACTCAGATCTGTTCTCCCTTCCTGACCTCTTCTTTACTTGCTGAGATAATAAGTTGATCCAGATTCCACACTGCCTTCAACTTTTTGGTAAATATTCCTTCTCCTGGATGATGTTTATCAAAGATGGTCCATTATGTGCTTCTTTCAGAGCTATTTGGAGTATCTCTTCCACATCCAGATGTGTGTCAAGTCTGTGGGGTGGAGCCTGGAGAATTTACTGCAAGAAGTGTGAGAAGCTCCTAGTATGTCCCATACTTCTATAAGCTCAAGAACCAAATCTTTCTTGCATTTTAATTGATTTTATTATGAAGAAATTACAAATAAAAATAATCACACAAGTGAAATTAACCAGACCCAAAGTCTATATATTTCATGAACTTCTGTGCAGTTAGAATAGCTAGTTTCTAGGGGTAAATATTTTATAATCTTAATTGGTATTGTATTTATTAGTAATACCTATGATCTAGAGAATTGGATGAATTCACATTTAACTTCTGGTGTATAATTTTGCTAATATTATCATTATCATATTTCTTGGGTGGATGTGTTTTGTTATATTGTATGTATGTTCTACTCTTGTTTGGGATATTGTGCTTATGCAGATCACTTAAAAATGTAAATAAATGTAAAAATAGATAAATGCAGGTTAATAGTCATCTATAACAATCAAACTTGTAGTTATCTTGCTTTCAAGATCATATAGAGATATATTTTACATAGATACATAGTCTTCAAGCATCTTAAAGACCTACCTGACATGGCATTTAAAATGTTTTGTTAACACAGGGATTTTCATTGACAGTAAGACACATTTGATTTTGGTAACACCAATCTACCAATAAAAGAATGATGAACATCAAAGAACCTCCATAGGGAGATTGCTTTCTATGTGGCAAAGCTAGGTAATTGGGCAAAAAACTGTCCTTGACTCAGCTGCTAAAAGCATACCATCCAAACTGGACATGCAGGACAGAAAGGAAAGTGACTGCTGAATTTGCCAACACAAGGTAGAACAGTCCTTCAAAATTCCTGCTTCATAGAAAAGTCTGCCTGATATTCTAGGCTTGTAGGCTGAAGATGGATGTCCCAATGCTTCAGGGGAACCTAGGATGACTATCCAGGTAGTCAGTTGTCTCTGTCATTCCTGTAGTTTTGTAAGTAACTTGTACTGAACTTTCTGTTTACTCAGGTAATATTACATCCTTCTGGGGTCTTTGATGGAATTGAAGACTAGATAGTTACAGTTACTGTTTTCCTTAGTTATGATAGAAGGTAAATTATGTACAAAGCTTTGAATTCACCAAGATAGAATGAATAACGGAGTGTGTTCTATTAATTTGCCAAATGCAAATAGACTGGATATTGTAAATGCAATTCTTATTTGATAACTGTTCTTACTGTATATAGTTTTACAATGTTAAAGTTAAACTTCTTCTTTTTTATTTAGACAAAAAGGGCAAATGTATTAGGCTTTCTTTTGGGCTATCCACCAGCTCCCAAATAAAGACACAGAGACTTCTTATTAGTTATGAATGTTAGACCTTCCTTATCTTATGATTGTCCTACTAGATCTTATAAATTAAATTAGCCTGTTTCTATTGATATGCATTTTGCCTCATGGTTTTTTACCTTTCTTTCATTCTGTATGTCCTACTTCATTCAGGCTGGCCCTGAATATCTCCTCTTTTCCCCTCATTCTCTCTCTCTTCTCCCTCTAGCCTAGAGTCCTCCTCCAACTTATTATCTCTTCCCTCCCCAACTCCAACCACCCCTCTTCTGCCTAGCTCTTAGTTCTTCAGCTTTTTGTTAGAACAACTTGGTGCCTTAGGTAGGCAAGGTGAAACAACAACACATCCTTACTTAATTAAAAAAAATGCAGCATTACGAGTAACACTGTTTTTGTCTAGTTAAGCAAATGCAGCATAAACAAATAAAACACATCTTCACAGAGCAATATTTCACAACACTGCTACTGTGCTACTGTTTCTTGATGAAGAATAAAATAATGCTTAAATTTTTGATACCCCAATAGTCATCCATTTTCTAAGGTTAAATAAATGATCTTGGGAAATGGACTAAAAGATTCAGTATTGTGCTGGTTGGTTTTTTTCTGCATGGATACTAACCTAGACATATCTGGGAAAGAGGAATCTCAATTCAAATAATTGCCTCCATCGAATTGGTCTATGGGCACATCTGTGGGCTTTTTTCTTGATTAATGGTTGAGGTGGGATGGCGGATGGCCCAGCTACCTAGGGGGTGATGTCACTCCTGAGTATTTCTTTCCCAGTCTCCAACTGTTCCCATGCAGAGGGATCAGTATATAGGTCACGTGTCATGTAGTTTTTCTTGGTTTATTTCTTTATGTCTGTAGTCAAGATTTTCAGGATGTCTTTCCTGTTGTTGGAGGTTGCTTGTTTGTTTCTCCACCACCAGATAGCTCAGAAATAACCACATAGAAACTGTATTAATTAAATCACTGCTTGGCCTATTAGCTCTAGCTTCTTTTTGGCTAGCTCTTGCATATTCATTTAACCCATTTTCTCTGTCTGCTAGCCCCACCCATCCCTCTTCTGCCTAATCATTGACCATTAGGCTTTTTATTAGATGAATTAGGTGCCTTACACAAGGGAGGTAAACACAATACATCTTTACATAATTAAACAAATGCAATATAGTAGTGACTAAATATTTGTATTTTGATATATGTGCATGTAGTAATATGGGGCGGCGGCGGGGCTGCGTCCCCAACACCCCAAGCCGCCTGCCCTGCCCGGCTAGCTCAGTCGGTAGAGCATGGGACTCTTAATCTCAGGGTCGTGGGTTCAAGCCCCACGTTGGGCGCCATTTGTAGTAATATGAGCGGCGGGGCTGCGTCCCCAAACACCCCAGCCACCTGCCCGGCTCGGCTAGCTTATGCCCCGAAATAATTACACGGAAACTGTATTCTTTTAAACACTGCTTTGGCCCATTCCTATCTAGCCTCTTCTAGGCTAATTCTCACATATTAATTTAGCCCATTTCTAATCATCTGTGTAGCGCCCCTAGGTGCGCTTACCGGGAAGATTCTAGCCTAAGTCCATCCTGGGTCAGAGCTTCATAGCGTGCGTCTTCCCTGGAGCAGGTAGCATGGCGTCTCTCTTGCATCTGCTCCCGAGAGCAGAGCTGTGGAGTCTGACCTCACTTCCTCTTCCTCCCAGCGTTCTGTTCTGTTTACTCCTCCCACCTAAGGGTGGGCCTATCCAATGGGCCTAGCAGTTTCTTTATTGCTTAGCTAATGAAATCAACAGATTGATATATGACACTCCCACATCATGTGCACTCAACTTGGAGCACTTTTGGGGAGCTCTTAATGCATGAGGATTTCCTTAAGCCAAAGGACTTGGGAAAGGGTGGCCATCTAATTTGTCATCAAGACCAGGATGTTTATGAGTGAAGATGGGAGCATTGGTAATTATAGTAAGACAATAGGCACACACCAAGACCTCCCCGTTCCATCTGAAATATCACTGCTCATCTTCATGCTCAAATTACTTTGCAGGAGTAGGATGATTGAGTTGTATTATTAGTTCAGTGGCCTATAAACAGCAGCTCACAGACCAATCCAGAGAGATGCATGATTTTACAAATAAAATTTTACTGGAGACATAGCTGTGCCTTTTTATATATATCATAACATATTGTTAATGATTCTTTTTATATCAGCCAACTAACTGTATCATTATAACAGGGATTACTTGGCCACCATAACCTAAAGCAAGGTCTGTCATAGGAAGGTGGCCTCTCCTGGGATTAGATAACATGGACACGCACAAGGAACTCTAAGAGTTTATGATTCTCTTTACTTTTATTGCATTTACTCACTTTCTAGTCTGCTGTCTAACATTACCAAGAATCTAACAAACTGGACCTACTTGCCCGAAAATGCAGGAGCACACGTATCTAGGATATCAGCGGACAACTCATAAAAAGGATGACCAGTCATTTGAGGAGAGATTTAAGGAAGATTGTTGTTTTGGAAGCTATCCGGAAGCAAGGGCGATTCTGTCCCTAGATAGCTTGAAAATCTTGACTCTGAGTTAAGCACACAGAGTGCGGCGAAACCTGTAATTATCGGAAAAGCAGCACTCACTCCCATTAGGCAAAAACACTTTCTCCAGCAAAGCAAATGTTTCACCGTTAGTGATGCTGGCCTCTTGTTATTACAGCTGCTTCCTCAGCCCCAGCTGACGTGAAACCACACATTTACAATACAAAATGTCAGTCAAGTGCCTCTGGGAGAGGCTTTGCTTCCCTCCGAAGCCTTCCAGCCCTGGCCTCTATCATCTGCACGGCTCTCCTCATTCCTGTTTTCCAAGTCCCTACAGTGGCTCATGAAGCTCTGAGTATACACTGGCAGTTTCAGCTCAACATTCCATTCTAAAACGGATCCAGAAAACACAGAGGAGTAGTTATGTACTTGAAAACACTGAATGTCAAACTGTTGGGAAGTGTATCTTCTCTTGCCATCTGGGTGGCATCTCCTGCTTGTGAGAACTGTGACATTTGAAATATACATTATTTACAGTGCATATGGGAATCTAGGCTATTACTTAGTGACCATTAGCAGTAAAAATATTTTCTTAAACACTGAATATTTTCCTAAAAAATTATTTTTTATTAATTTAGGAGCAGTTGGGGGGTGGAATTACTCAGTAGGTAAATCAATTCCCACAAAGTCTGAGAACCTGGGGCCCAGCAACCATATGAAGTCGGACATGGTAGCAGGAGTCTGGCATCCTAGCATTCCTACAGAGAGATAGTAAGTAGAGACAGGGGATTACTGGGAGCTCATGGGCCAGCTTCCCTGGCATATGCAGGTTAAACAAGGACCTGTCTCTGTGGAGGCCCAAAGAGGCCAAAGGTCAGAGAGTTTGGGACTTGATTTTAGTTCATTCAAGGTTATGGTGCTTCTAACTCAAATAAACGTCCCACCTCGTTGTAAATAAGAGTTCTGTTCTCTCAAAGCTATTGTCAACATAGGTGTGGCTAGTTGCTAGTCCTTGTGCACCTGAAATTGGGGTGTAGTTGGTTCCTACCTAAAACAAAAGTCTAAGGATCCAATTAAGTTCCAGTTCCCTGTATGGATATAAGTTGTGATTCCACCCAGGGAGTTTGCCTGGAAAGCGTTTGTTCTAGGGCAGAGTCTTGGGCTTGAGTGATGAATGTAGCCTGAGATTTTCAATTTGTGTATTAATGCAGTCCTTTGTCTTACTCCTATGTTTCGGGGTCAGGGGTATGTTAAGCATTTGGAAATTAAACACGGGCAAATTTTCGGTACTCACTGAAAAATTCCCTTCCAACACTATACTATATGTTTCTGTGTTTTATTATTTTATTTTTATGTCTTCATAATCTTCACTATATTTCCAAATTCCCACGCCTCCATGCCTTTGGAAGAGGGCATTTTTGTCGAGGCTGGCCCCCGACATGTCTCAAAGCAAGGTGGAAGGTGAGAAATAACAGCAAAGGTTATGCCTTTTGATCTTCACCTTGGCACCGGGGCGTGTTCATCTCCAAATGTACACATGAAACCTACACACACACACACACACACACACACACACACACACACACACACACACACAGAGAGAGAGAGAGAGACAGAGAGAGAGAGAGAGAGAGAGAGAGAGAGAGAGAGAGAGAGAGAGAGAGAGAGCGCTTTAAAAATCATTTGACTGAGCTAATTGCCTGGCAATGCTACCATACTATCATAATAATAGTCCTGGACAATAGAAAGATTTTCATTTTCTTAATATCTCTTTGTGCTTTGGTGGAAGAATTTTTAAAAACTACACCGCAAAAGCAAAAATTAGTATAGATTTGCATAAAATTCATCTCATGGAAGATTTCATTTTATCTCCTCCTGTTTAAATGAGTTTTTAAAGCTGTTTTCTAGTTGGATGAATGAGGGGCGGTTGCCATAACAACTGTGGGTTCTTATCACTGAGATAAATAGGTTTTTTTTATGTCACCACGCTTAGCAATATGTTCATGATGTATATGTGAAAAAAAAACTCTCCATGTGAAAAGAAAGTCTCCTCCTACCCCAGCTGCCCCCAAACTTAAATCGTTACACAGACTCAGTTTTCAGCTTTCATCTCTTCCAGAGACCCACAGTGCTTTCAGATCATTGGCAAAAACATTTATTTTCTTTTGCATTTGTTTCGCAATACAACTTGGGGAGGGCTGTTATAAAAAACCCACAACCATGTCCCTTCTTTAGCCATCCAAAAGCAGAGCTTAGCTATGAAAAGATGACTTTGTAAGCCCTACTATTGGGTGCTTAGACAATTTTCAAAGCTTTATTGTCTCAAATAATTATTTACGGAATAACTTTATACATATATGAAAAACTTCCAGAAGTAAACTGACACAGATTTTTCAATTAGTTTTATTTGTTCTTTTTGTTGTTATGAACAGACACTATGTTTTGGGGATTGCTGCTTAGAGAGGCAGTTGGTTAGTTTCTAAACAGTTCCCATGGGAACTCCTTGGGAACTTGAACTTTGTTTCATCTTACAGGTAAAATGGAGTTACAAGTCAAAATGGCAGTATTTAGGACAAGGTGCTTTACCTGCTCCCTACATTTCAAAGGCACAGGGATCATTGTGGAAGAAAGTGTGGAAAGACTCTAAGAAGCAGAGAAGGCGAGTGACTACAGTGAGTCAGTATCTTCCAGACACAGCAGGGCAGTCGCCCAAACAGCACGCACAGGACCAGTGCAGTTCAAGGCAGACAAAACTCCACCCAGAGGAGGACATCATCATGATGTTCCATTTCTAGCTGAGAACTTCGTGGTGATTGACAGCTGCCAGGAGAGGAAGTCCATCACGCTCCAGGGGAAGACCACACATCCAAGAGTATACACACATCACAAGTGGGACTTGATTTCTTATTGTTAAGTGAGTACACAAAGTTGTGTGAATAAGGAATGGGAGAGGATCTGGAAGGAGTTCAGGAGAGGGGTGAATATGATCAAAATAGAACACATGTATTTCTTAAAGAATTAATAAATAGAATGCCAGGTGGTGGTGCTTCATACCTTTAATACCAGCATTCAGGAGGAAGAGGCAGGCAGATCTCTGTGAGTTCAAGGCCAGCCTAGTCTACAGATTGAGTTCCAGAATAGGCTCCAAAGCTCTGTCTTGAAAACCCCCCAAAAGAGTTAGTAAATATATAAATAAATGTCAATGAGTCAATTACTATAAATGTATTGTTGAAACCAAATAACTCATTAAAAATGAAATAAAGGATATTGTCTTAAAATTCTTGAATCTATGAAAAATAGAATCAAAACAGAACCCAAAAGTCTATAGATAAAAACAACAATAAGAACACACTTAATCTGAGTTGAACTTATTCTTATAAAGTGAAAGGTTAATTTCTTATTTAAAAATTTATTTTGGTTACTTAAATGGAAAATATGGCTATTTTAGTAAATACAGAAAACACTTAAAAATCCAACAGTCCCTAGAAGTGTGCTTCTTAGCAAACCAGGAAAAGATACAAAGAAACAGAAAGTGGAAACTGTACACTTCAAGCTGACATGACAGGGCTTTCTCTTCAGAACCCTACTGGAGCAGAAACAATCAGTATGAGCTCTTTATAAAAAGTTTGAGAGCTGCTGACTTACACATGGAAATAAATAATTGATTAATGAACTAAAAGTGACTGGAAAGGGAAATGATTATCAGTTATTTACAAATAAGAATCTTAAAAATGAAAGGGAATCAAAAAAAGTTAGAAATAAAAAGTTTAGTTTAAATTTTCAAAATTAGAAGTACAAAAAGAAACTAGAAACAAGTCCCTGGGATCAACAGTGTTAGCAAGACTCTTGACATAATTTTTGCTTAATGGCAATTATTAGAGAGTGGGGAGGAGAACATGAGGGATCAGGAAGATCGAGTTGGGTGAAGTTAGGTGAAGGACAGAGAGGGGGAGCAAAGAAATAGAGACCTTGAGAGAGGGAGTCATTATGGGCTAAGCAAAAACCAGGCACTAGGGAACTCCCAGGAATCCACAAGGATTCCAGCTCAGAATCTAAACAATAGTGGAGAGGGTGCCTGAACTGCTCTTCCCCTGTAATCAGACTGATGACTACCTTAATTGTCATCATAGAATCTTGCAGATGCAGAGATCCACAGCTAAGCACTGAGCCAAACTCCTGGAATCCAGCCATAAAGAGAGAGGAGCGATATTACAAGCAAAGGGGCCAGGTCAATGATGAGGAAATGCCCAGAAACAGCTGACTTGAACTAGTGGGAGCTCACTGACTCCAGAATGACAGCTGAGAAAGCTGCATAAGTCTGAACTAGGCTCTCTGAATGTGGGTGACAGTTGTGTGGCTTGGGCAATTTGTGGGGCCACTGGCGGTAGAACCAGTATTTATCCCTAGTGCATGAACTGGCTCTTTGGAGTCCGTTCCCTATGGAGGAATACCTTGCTAAGCCTAGTTATTGGGGGAAGGCCTTGGTTCTGCCTCAAGTGCTACTCCAGACTTCGTTGACTCCCATGGGAGGCCTTACCCTTTCTTAGGGATGGGGGAAGCAGGAAGATGGGAGGGAGAGGGAACTGGGATTGGTATGTAAAATAAGATTGTTTTAAAAATAAAATTATAGAAAAGAACATATCACTAGTAATAGCATAAAGTACAAAATGAGAGCGAAAAGAACTATATACACAACTCCTTTATGTAGAAGCCACACAATTAAGGAAATGCTTAGCTATTTTTCTTGATAAGATCCTGACAAAAAATAAGCTAAGGGAGGCAGGATTTATTCTCCTAACAGTTTCAAAGCATTCAAGTGTCTCAGAGAAGACCCTCACAAACACACCTTTAGCTCTGCTGCATTCATCTTTAAGTTAATTTTAAAGCAAGCCAAGCTCACAGTGATTATTAACTGCCCCCAAATCCAATAGTTTTTTAGCATTTTACTTGTATTGAAGCCTGACTATGTAAGGACCCTGATTAGTACCAAGTCAATCTCTCTATAGTCAAAGCATTACAACCCAAATAACAATTATATGCACGTATTTGTGTGTACATGTGTATCTTGAGACGACTGTCCTAACTTTACATGAAAATGCAAAGGGCTAAGAATGGTCTAAGCATGATTGTGAAAGAATGAATAAATGGGCCTGGGTTACAATACATAAGACTAAGTGGGCCATTATAGTTAAAACTGTGTGGGTCAGAGACATACACATAGGCCTGAGCAGAATGCAGAGCTCAAAGCATGCATCAGCCCTGTGCAATACTGGCCCTGGGCTCCTTCCTGACTTGGTAGCACATCTGTCGTCCACCCTGCAGCTCTCTCTCATCTCTGAAGAAAGCACAGTACCCGGCAGAGCACAGAGACTCTACAGGTAGTATATTCTATACCTGTGAACCAGGGGACAGAAGAAGCTGTGTGCACTGAGTGGGGTGTCAGATAGTAGAAGGCAGAGCAGCAGAGACAGACCACAGGACACAGCCCGGTTGATGGCCTTCTTGAGCCAGTTAATCTGCCCCAGGAAAGCGAATCTATCCGGGATGGATGGGAAACATGCTGTCTGGCATTTATAGCATTCCCACTTCGTGGGTCAGCAGAGAGAGGCTGGGAGTTTGGAGGGCGAAGTCATCAATATTCAACAGAGAGGCAGATATTTATAAATAGTCTCAGGCCTGACTCCAGGCCTTGGCTGAGATGAAGTACTTGATCTGCAGATGCTATTGGCTATGTTCCCAGAAGCTGAGTGAGTAGGCAGCCCTGACCCTATGTCATAAACCATGACTGCATTGTTGTCACGGTTCACCCCTGTCACCTAATGGGGGGCCCTACGTGACAGCTGATAGAAAAGGAAGAAACCTTTGTTGGTTCCCTCGTGGACTAGCTGGGAATGCACTGATGGATTTATTTTTAAAAATACATCAGAAAATATTCTTCAAACATGGGCATGTTAAATATTGGTTTACTATATAGCTTTTGGAAGCTAGAATTCATAGTAGAAAACAAAGTGAATCATGTGACCAAATGTTCTTTGAAATACTGTTCAGCGTTTCATATTATAGTGCTAATATAATGTTATTATTGTTATTACTATTCTAAGTCAACCAACAGCTTAGCTCACACCCTTGAGAAATGGTGCCAGATATTTAATGCTTCTCTCAGCGTTTCTTAGTTTGCACTACCCAGCACAGGACTCTGAAGTCGCAAAACCACAGGACACTGAGCAATTGGCAGTTATCCTGACTGCTTCCAGATGTTCTACAAAGTGTAAACTACACACCGGGGCTCAATAACAGTACCACGAAAATGTAAAATAGCTTTTTATATTCACAAACGATAAGGTGCTAACATTTTACATATTTTTAAGGCATTGTGAAATTTAATTTCATTCATTTCTTTTTTTTTATGAGACCAATGCCTAACCATTTGGACACCAAACTGCAAACTTCTTTTTGTTTTAAAAATATGCCCTTCAACGGAAGAATGGATGAAGAAAGTATGGAATATATACATATTAGAGTATTACTCAGCAGTAAAAAACAAGGACTTCTTGAATTTTGCATACAAATGGATGGAAATAGAAAACACTATCCTGAGTGAGGTAAACCAGACCCAAAAAGAGGAACATGGGATGTACTCACTCATATTTGGTTTCTAGCCATAAATAAAGGACATTGGGCTTATAATGCATGTTCCAAGAGAAGCTAAGTAAGAAGGTGAACCCAAAGACAAACACATAGGCATCCTCATGAATATTAACCTTCATCAGGCGATGAAAGGAGACAGAGACAGAGGAGCACGGGACAGAAATCTCAAGGTCCAAATCAGGAGCAGAAGGAGACGGAACACGAGCAAGGAACTCAGGACTGCGAGGGGCGCACCCACACACTGAGACAATGGGGATGTTCTATCGGGAACTCACTAAGGCCAGCTGGCCTGGGCCTGAAAAAGCATGGGATAAATCCGGACTAGCTGAACATAGCGGACAATGAGGAATACTGAGAACTCAAGAACAATCGCAGTGGGTTTTTGATCCTACTGCACGTACTGGCTTTGGGGGAGCCTAGGCAGTTTGGATGCTCACCTTAGGAGACCTGGATAGAGGTGGGCGGTCCTTGGGCTTCCCACAGGTCAGGGAACCCTGATTGCTCTTCGAGCAGATGAGGGAGGGTGACTTGATCGGGGGAGGGGGAGGGAAATGGGAGGCGGTTGCGGGGAGGAGGCCGAAATCCTTAATAAATAAATAAATTAAAAAAAATATGGCTACTAAAGTTTTTCAGATTATATTTTCAACAGCCATAACTCATGCCTGTTGTTCTAGGTGCACCTCTGTTGAGCAGAACTGATCTGGAACAATATGATCGGAAAGATGGTCAGGGTGTCTAAACATAAGGATTAGTCTTTGAATTAACAGTAGTGGATAGAGTTGTATTATAGTCTTAGGTTCTGAAAACTCAAAAAGTGTGTCTCCCCAGAACCATATGGAAACTTAGAGAGACTAACAGCTCTTGTGTTTATCACTGGCATTACTGTAAACAAAAGACAGTCCAATGTATAAGACTTCTGCACAGATAGGATTTATATCCTAGGTGGGAGCGCCTACTGAGGGTGGGGCCACCCCTGGGAGGTGGCCCTGGGTTCTATAAGAGGGCAGCCTGAACAAGTCACAAGGAGCAGCCCAGGAAGCAGCACTCCTCTATGGTCTCTGCATCAATTGTCTCCAGGTTCCTGCCTCCATGTTACTGCCCTACTGAGTGTCTGCCACAACTTCGTTCACTGATGAACAGTGATGTGGAACTGTAAGTCAAACAAATTCTCTCCTGCCTAGGTTGCGTTGGTCATGGTATTTCATTACAGCAAGAGTAACTAACTAAGACATACTTATTGCTTTGGGCCTGGCAAGACCCTTTCCTGGGATTGTTATGATACCCAGGGAGTGGGTTCCAAGTTCTAATTCTCTGCCTTCTGCTGTCTTTCAAATGGACATCAGCTACTTTGTTTTTTTTTTTCTACAATGAGAGCTTGTTCAATTCTGTTACTTAAAGTTCCATTAGCATCCCCATTTCCTACCTGATAAAGTGTGGCAAAGTCCACTATGCTTAGGATTCCAGACTTCCTTTAGTCTAGCACTCTGTGTCCAATTCTTTGCTCTGCTCCAGTGTGCTGGTTCTGCTGCAGCCTCTGAAACTGCTCACAATGCACCTCACCCCCACTTAGCTGCCTTCAATTTGGCCAAGTCCTAGCACCCTGGAGGTATAACAGATTAAACTGTACAGCCTTCCAGTTTATGTGTTGAAACTCTAACTCCCAACGAAACCACTTGGAGATAGCATCTTCAGAAGGTAAGTGGAGCTAAATGAGGTTGCTTGAGGGCCATGTGATCTTAAACTCCGAGCCTCTAGAACCGCGAGGAAACAATAGATGTCCACTGTGGAAGCCTCATAGGATGGTATTGCACTGTATCAGCCTGGACCATGTAACAGAAAGACTTGATCACTCGATCTCTGTGAGCTTTGACGCCTGAGGTTCGAGCCCTCCTGCTGCTTACACTCGGAGCTGGACGCGTCTACTCATCATATTGTGGGTTTGACAGTTTTATCTTTGGGGGAGGGGTTGGATTTTTCTTTTATATGACTGCTTTAATTTCTTCATAGCATGGAAATCCTCTTCTTCATTTTTACATCAAAGCCCACAGTACTTATTTAGTGTTGGAGGCGGCCCAGGGCAGAGACTGTTTTAGTGATTGAACATATGGGTGTTTAGCTGGAAGATACCAAAGCATATGCGATTTTGAGGGATGGGTTACTGAAGACTTCTCACGAGTAGCTTCCACCATGAAGTCACGTGGACAGTGCATTGAAGGGGCAGGTGGTGTGACCCCGCAGGTCTCTTGGTGAGCCTTGTTTACTGGGGAAGGCACAGGCACCAAACAGGAAATGTTCTCAACAGGGGACTTAGCAAAAGCAAAGGTATTTTGTGGTTCATCCTGGGATCTTAGGTACAAAAGATTAACGGCAAGGGAGAAAGAGGGACTCAGCACTTGTTGATGTGGTGTGAGATCTCCAGAGGCTCAGGAAGGAAGATGCACGCTATGGGGCTCCATTTCCGAATGTACCGCTCCTGCTGTTCAGTTCTCGCTCTGGCCAGTAGCAAACCTGCCAGTGGCCACTTTCCGCGTGCCCCACTAGGGCTGTATCATTAGTCCCTCCTTCCAATTACCTTTGTGAATCGAATCAGCTCTTTGCCGTTGTAGGAGTGCCCAGGAAGCAGAGATCTGCAACGTCTTTATCTTTTTTTCCCCTTCCCATTTGTGGTCTCTGCGTTTGCTAGCTTCCCAGAAACACAATGCAAAGCTGCCAAGAGAAATCAGACTTGGCAAATTTCAACTGTGAAGCGTCCAAATGTTACCAGAATCTCACTCTGGTCTCCCTTCTGCTTCCCCTCCTTGGGGATGCCATTTAAAGGATTCAGATGGGACGCATAGTGTAGAGCATAGAAGACAGGTGAGGCTCATATCAGAGCATCGCGGTGTGAGCCAGTCTCACAGAGTAACTGCGCTGGTTCATGTGTTTAGTGGGCTTTATGCTCCTTTCTAAAACCTCTGAGCAGATGTATTCTCCAAGGGGATTCTCCTGTACTGGTGAATGATAAAGCATTTGCATTGATTCTTTAAGAATTTTTATTTTATGTGCCTGAGTGGTTTATAATGCAAGCATGTAAGTCTGTGCACTGCACACATTGCCTGTTGTCTGCAGAGGCCAGAACAGGGTGTCGGCTCACATGGACCTGGAATTGCAGTCTTCAGAGGCCATGTAGGTACTTGCAACCAAACTTTGGACCTCTGCAAGAAAAGCAAGTGCTTTGAACTGCTGAGCCATCCAGCCAGCACTTGGATTAACTTCTAAGGGAGGGCCAGTGGTGTGTCCTCACACCTTCCCGGAAAGTCTTTCACTAGACAGAAGCTTTTATCATTATTCCAGCACTTCAGAAAGTCACGTCTCTACAGCTCTACCAGGGCTGGGGATACAGCTCAGAGCTCTCATTCTTTTGATAAAAAAAAAATATGTTACAGAGTACATGAAAAAGAATGGAGACTGAAAAATAATCCCGCAAGTCTGAGAAGCAAGCCACGGTTTGCTAGGAATAAATAGCCCTTTCTCAGTAGACCTCCACACACACCCGCTGCCTGCCTCCCTCGCTTTTGGTTTGCTCCCCTGAGGTCTGCAGTGACTGCTGTTCTCCGCTGTTCCTCATAACACAAAGCATTGGCTTTCCGGACTGAACCTTGCTCGGAGCGGTCATTTCACAAACCACATTGGGCTCCATCTTGAGCATCGATGCAGAGGCAGGATGACCCTGCACCTTGTATGTGGAGACAGCCCCTTCGTATCCCTACCACCCATAGCGCACAACCTGACAATGGATCCTCAGAGTCAAAAGGCACTGCCCTAGAACGTTATCAATCTAAATACACCACGTGAGACACAGGGACTTAAAACTATCAGGACAGCAAGGCCTGAGGACTTTACACTAAGAAACAGATGCCAAACCCTACCTGGATCCTGTAAGAGAAGATGACGTAATGCCATCCGTGGCCCCGGGCCCCCACTGACCTGTCGGTATGACTACTTATATTTGAGTCAAAGGAAGGAAGTAGAGAACGCCTGACTGAAGCAGAGCTTTCAGCTCACTTTAGTCCTCACTACAGTCACAGCCTAATATGCAAACTGTCATCGATCCATCTATCCGTTCATTGGCCCATCAGTTTGTCCATCAAAACCCAGTACTTCAGCTTGTCCCCAAGTTCTTTTGGTTTGGCATTTCTTCATCTGGGCTTTCTCTCCTCAGCAGCCCGACTCACACCTGAGGCTCTGCTCAGGCTTGGGGTAGGGATCAATCCGGTGACCCTTCAGCACAGCTGGGTCCTTATTAGCAATTAGCTATCTCTTTGAAGTTGTGTGCGCTTCCTTCTTTTGCCTTGGGAGGAAAGCCTCTTTGACCTGCTTGAACTGTGCAGGTCTGTATCACACACACACACACACACACACACACACATGCAGGTGCATGGGTGCATGCTCACACACACAGATATAATTACTGTGTGAGCTGAGAATTAATATTAGTAATTACGATCGGAATAAAAGAACCTATGCTTGCCCCTGGCAGCTGTCAAGGAAAGCTAGCAGGACTGCTTGGCAGACTGCAACCAAGAAAACTGG
Source organism: Microtus pennsylvanicus (assembly GCF_037038515.1). Lineage (NCBI taxonomy): Eukaryota > Metazoa > Chordata > Mammalia > Rodentia > Cricetidae > Microtus > Microtus pennsylvanicus. The sequence continues at coordinate 123,990,119 of NC_134581.1, forward strand.
CATAGCTTCTGAATTTATTATTATTCAATAAAGTCTGACACTGTGGAGAGACACAGATATGTCAGTGTGTGTTGCTGACATCCAGTGCTCCTCTGTGACATTTTAAATGGTGTGTGTGGGGGGGACAATGTGGCGCTTTTCGCTTCTTTTCAGTGGTATTTTGTCTTCCTTAAACTTAGTGTGTTACTGACAACACAGGCAGGAAGCACAAGGCTGACCATGGGGGAAGGTCCTCAGTGACCTAATTGCCAACTCGCTACGAAGTACAAGGCTATTACCAAAGAGTCTTCCGGAAAAGATTAAAGACACACTTCGTCCATGAGCTCATGTCAGCTTAACCAGAGGGTTCTGGGCTAGAGAGCTGTTGGCTGTGCAATCTCTGATATATTACTTCACTTCTCTGAGCCCCGCAATCTGTAAAATGAAACAATGTCCCTTGACTTACAAACCAACGATGAGAGACATTCTGTAAAGTATTGACGGATGTCAGCTCTTAACTCACAGAACTATTATTCCTTTTCTTTTGAGCTCATTGTCCTTGGGTGGTGTTTACCTCCGTTGGCAAGGAAGAATTAAATGACAAGGACACAGATTTTGAGGGCACCAGGGACCTTCAGAGACCATTTCCATGGTGAGGACTAAACTGTTTGTGAGACAGCTTTGGTTTTCTATTTTAGTATCTCGGAAGAGCGTTCAATGCGTCACAGGGACTTTTACTCAGAGTCTCATCGTGGTAGCGGCAATGGGACTCATCCAGCAGAAATCTGGCTTTGCTGCAGCTTGTTTCTTCAGAATTGGTCCTGAGGAGAGAAAGGAGCAGAACTGTGAGGGTCTCTGGGGAGGAACCCTCATTCTTTGAGTCCCCCAGGCCAAGTGGCCACAGGACCCTTGCACTTTTCATGGGCATCCATTCCAGTGGCTGCATCCTTGATTTACTCTTACAAAGCAGGTTTATTTCTTCACATCCAGTTGAAAACCTACCCCTGCCTTCTTGGCAGAGCTGAGCTATTATGGGGATACGAGGGAGAGAGAGAGACATCTCAGGCCTGCTCCACACCAAAAAACAAAACCAAAGACTACTTTGATGATATGCTAGCAAGGCTTCTCTAGAGAAATCTTCCAGCTATTGAGAGAGGCCAGTCGGGTCTCATTGTGGAGACACAGGATGTTTGTCAAGGGCAGTTTTGGAGTTGTTCAGGCTTCTGTTTCTAACTCTACTTCTTTCACCTGCTAAATATGTGACTAGCAAGCTCCTCACTGTTCCCAAGCCTCAACTTTCTCCTCTATTAAAGAAGAAATTTTCCCTATCTCTCTTCTATGAAATATTGTATGTTTAGACTTTTGGTGTATATTCTGAAAATAATTTTTATTAAATTATCCTTTCCCTAAAAGTAATCATTCTCAAAATTATGCATTCCGGCCCATATAATCTAGGTTTATGGGTTTGTAACTGACTTTGGTTTTATTATTTCATTATGAGGTGTACTTATAAGAAAAGGATGTTCTCTTTACAGGAAATATAGAGTAGTTACAGCTGTATGCTTGCACTATTTTAATTATTTTAATTCTATGCATTTCTAGTTTTATCTGTCTGTTAAAATTAATGGAACTGAGTCAAGTTATTTTTTTTCTCATTTGCCAAAACAAAGTAGTAAAGGAAAGTACTAACGTCAAAGGGTCCATGTGTTTATTGGGGATCTGTGTGGTGAGCCTCCAAAAAGCAAAGATCAAAAAAAAACCAACTACATGGTGAGACCCCAAAAAGCAAAGATAAAAAAAAACCCAACTCCATGGTGAGACCCCAAAAAGCAAAGATCAAAAAAAAAAAAACCTAACTACAATTTGATGTTACAATGTAGGGGTGTTCCCACTTGGGCCAGCATTTCCATGTAAGGCCTGGGAAAGTTACCAAAAAAAAAAAAAAAAGGAAGGAAAAAAAAGATATGACTCCCTTAAGAGTTTTTTTCTGAACAGTTAACCCTTGAACATCCAGTAAGTTCAGTAGGAACAAAAAACAGCCAGGAAGGTTGAAAGCAGCTCCTGGTCAAACACACCTCCAACTGGGCTATGAGCCTTAGACTTGACTTTCTCAACCCAAGAAGCTGGTGGCGCCAGCAGCCAAACCCGAGCTGAGATCCTAGCCATGCCACTTAGCAGTGTTTTGCTCATGCAGACAAAAAAGACTGGAGATATGTAATAAAGACAGGTTCAGATGGAAAACTCCTAAACAGGTTCCAGTATGTTCTATGTGTCTAGGCTTAAGAAAGAAGGAAAATGGATATAGAGTAAAAACAAAACAAAAATATAGAATACCTCAGTCTTCCTTTTTTCCCTAGATGAGGACTAGAAGGTTTTCACCCAGCAAGCCCAAAGGTTCCTGAGCATAAAATTCAGGCTGGATCATGCTTTCCGAGCCCCAAATCCCTCTGCCATAGGCAACCGTTTTGAACCTTTGGTGACAGCTGGCCATGAACCCTTGGCTTCCATACTATGAACAAGAAGGCTGAGTAGCTCACCGTGATCCTCTGAGCACAGACACAGACACGCACAGACAAGCAAACTGAGATGATTGGTTCAGTGTCATTCCAGGTGTGTTTTAGTTCTTGCGCTGACTAGTGTCCGCTCCCAGGACTCCCCTCCTCCCACCACCTCTTCTCCAAATGGCCTTTCAAGAACTCAGGTCACTGAGGATGAGAAACAACTCCCCCCCTGCTCATTTCTGATGGGGTTTCCTGTATTGCCCACCGTAGCGTCGTCACTCTCTCCTTCCTCCTCTCTTTCATGGCGATCCATGGATTCAAGGGTCTCACCAGTGCTTCGCCAGTGCTCTACCACTGAACTAAACCTGTAGCATCCCTCTGCTGACTTCCGCTGTGAAACTGCAATGGTTTTGTTCTTGAAACATAGAAAAAACATTACAGGGATTGATTCTCCATGGAACCCAGTGAGATGCATTTGGAGCCTTCGAAATCAGTTTAGCAAATACAGCTAAACCTGCTGACGGCATCAACGCCTAGGTGTTGGCATGGGTGATATACGTTCTGCAACCTTGAGTCAAGGAGCAAATGGTTTAACCTCAAAAATGCAATCTGATAGGTGTGCTGTGGGTGCTTTATTGTCTCCATTATGTTCCTGTCACAGGAGAGACACATTGGTCGAGCAGAAATAGCTTGGCACTTACAAGCTCAGGCACACGTTTCAGCGTAAATACTTCTCAGGAAGCTGCCAGAATTGGAAGCCTGGATGTGTGCGCTCCTCCATGTGCCATTTAACCCTTTAAAAGGAAATGATGCCTTTTCAAGAATTAAACGTAGATGTGAATTCACTCGATTATACTAACAAGTGGTATTTTAAAGTATGTAGCTGAAAAACATTCTGCTAAGCAGAAATGGCAGCTAAGAAATTGATCTCTGTGACAAAGAGAAGCCGTTGGTCTCCTCAGTTTTCAAGGGAATGGAAAGAGGATACTGAACTATGCAATATGGCGCTTTCTCCTTTTGGCTGGAAGCCAAAAGTACAGTTGCATATCATATTAGATTTGCCTCTAGTTCACTGGTTCTCCTACCCGATCTAAGGCTGCCTTCTGGGGATGACTCTTCATCTGACAGAGTGTGTGACATCTTTGGGGACACCCCCTCACCTCACCAGGTCCTCATACTATGACCACAGATCTACTGATTTCCACACCAATCCCACTCCCTCTCCACTCCTCAGAGGGAGTAACTGAGGATCCTTAAGAGTTTCTTGAGAGATGCCAGCCAAATCAACTCCAGATGAACACAGTTCAGAGGAGCTAGACACATTTTAGGTTTTAAATTACACTTATTCTTCATTTATCTGTATATGTGTATCACTTGTGGGTGGGAACATGCATGCCATGGCGTACTTGTAGAGGTCAGATGAGACACAACGTGAAGGAGTTGGTTCTTTCCTTCAACCATATGGGTCCTAAGGATAAAACTGAGGTAGGTATCAGGCTGGGTGCCATACCTTTACCCATGAAGCTCTCTTGCTGGCCCGATACATTTTTATTTGTTTGCGTATTTACTTATTTGTATAGGTGAGTGTGTGCCATGGTCATATATAGAGGTCAGAGGACAACTTCTTTTTTTTTTTACTTTTTAAAATTTTTATTAAAAATAGATTTTTTTCGCAGACAATATATCATGATTATGGTTTTCCTTCCCTCTACTCTTCCAAGTTCCTTCCCCTACCCCTTCCCCTCCGTATGCACTCTCTTTCTGTCTTTCATTAGAAAAGAACAGGCTTCTTCTAAGAGGTAACAACCAAATACGACAAGATAAAATATAATAAGATTAAGCAAAAACTTTCATATAGAAGTTAGACACAGGAACCCAATAGGGGGAAAAGAGTCCCAAGAGCAGGCAAAAGAGTCAGAGACCTACTAGTTCTCACAGTCAGAATTCCATGAAAATTCTAAGCTAATGATGTAGGACATGATGTAGACCCATGAAGGCTCTGTGCTTGCTGCTTCAGTCTCTGTGAGATCATATGAATCTTGCTCAGTTAATTCATAGGGCCATGTTCTCTTAGTGGCCTCCATCCCCTTTGACTCCTACAGTCTTTCTGTCTGCTCTTCCATGGGATTCCCTGACCTCTGAGGGGAGGGATTTGATGGAAACATGTAATTTAGACTCTTCTCTCTCCATGTAGTCTGTCTGTGTGTTCCTGCATCTTTTCTCATCTGCTGTAGGAGGATGCCTCTCTGAGGATGACTGGATAGGGTACTGATTTATGAGTATAGCAGAATATTATTAGGAGTAATTTTATTGGTTTTTTTTGACAGTCATGTTTGATTTTACTCTAGGTTTCTGGGATATTTAGTCTTTGATTCTTAGCTACCCAAGCAGTGTTGAGTGTGAATTTCTTTTTGTGGAGTGGGCCTTAAGTCAAATCAGACATTGTTTGGCTACTCCCATAAGTTCTGTGCCACCAATTGCCCTAGCCTATTTTGCAAGCAGGACAGATTGCAGGTCAAAGGTTTTGTGGCTGAGCTGGCATCCATGTGTCTCTTTCTGTAGTCTGGGGCATACCCTTCTGCACCAAAGAGACCAGAAAGCAGGAGTGAAGGCTCCATGTGAGCACCAGCTCGACTTCTCCATGTTCAATGAGTTGTATGCATGCTGTCCGCAGCAATGGGACCCTGCTCTCAGTTTGCCTTGGAAGCCTTGCCAGGATGCAAGAGATGGCCAGGTAAGACTCTATATCTCCAATTACTAGGACCCCTCATTGGATCACCATAGATTCCAGGATGTTTATAATATACTAGGTTTCCACACCATTCCCTGAATCCCCCACCTTCAATTCGAGCCCAGAGGACAACTCAAAAGTCAATTCTCATATATATATATGTACATTATATATAGTATATACATAAATAATATACAGAAGCTGCTGCCTATAAAGTCAAAGAATCCAGTAGTTGCTCAGTCCACAAGGCTAGATGTCTCCGTTGGTCTTCAGTATATGCTGGAATCCCAAAGAAGTAGGCTCTAAGGCCAATGACAAGAGCAAGCAGGCAAAAAGATCAACTTCCCTCTTCCATGTCCTTTACATAGGCTTCCAGCAGAAGGTGTGGTCCAGATTAAAGGTGGATCTTCCCTCCTCAAAGGATCTGGATTAAAAATGGATCTTTCCACTTCAAATAATCAGGCAAAAATCCTTCACAGGTGTATGCAGCCATTTTGGGGTTTTAGTTAAACCTAGATATCGTTAAGTTGACAACCAAGATTAGCCATCACACGTTCTTACCCATGGGACCATCTCACTGGCACACATTTTAAAAGTTAATAGAGTCAATGAGCATCACACTCAATATATTCTTTCATTATTTCCTTTATGCTTGGTTAAGCAAGGTGTTCATATAATGCCTGTCTCTAGTAGATTGTCAATGTAGTAGGTGTTCTTTAAAGGGTGTGAATTAAAGGAAAAACACTGAAAACAATTCAGTTTAGATGAATGGTTTGCAACAAACAGAAAATTTATTCATGACAGAGATGACAGATTGTTTCTGCCTTGTCTTTATATGAATTTGTAATTTATTGTTAATTGAAATGGGAAAGAACAGCCAAAGGGGACATGAAACCACGGACAGGAAAATAATGAAAAATTGATCTGGCTGCAATGACAAAATTTCAATTGTTGTGCCCAGACTCTTGCCCCCCAAAGAGACCACCAGGGATCTGGGACTTGTATGCAAAAGCAAGGTTTATTCCAAAGCGCAGTACGAGCCTAGGCACGGAACTCACCCAGCACACTTAACACAGTGAGGGCAGGAGGAGCTGCCTTCCAGAGATTATAGGACTTTTTATACACAATCTTGCAGGACACCAGTTCTCACCTAATTTGCATACTTGGGCCTAATTGAGGACAGCAAATGATTACAAACGGGCACAAAATTCAATAAGCATGCTATCATTATGCAAATGAAGTATGGACATAAGTGTGTTCTCAGTTGGCCAGTTCCTATCTGTCCTTGGGGTATGTAGATGAAGCATACTATAAACATATTTTTAATTGGCCAGTTCTTGGCTATCCTTGAGGCAATGCTCTCCTGGTTGTTATCGGCTCCTGCAATGGCCCTTGTCACGTAGGAAGTGTTTTTCAAAATAGCCTAGCCTAGGCAGCATGGTTCAGGCGGAAAGCAATTAGGTCACTCTGACCTGTTTCATTTCTTTCACACTGTACTTTGAAAAAGTGACTGACATTCATCAGCCCTGATCTAGACCAGTTCTTTGTAGCCCATGGTCGTCGTGTTACGATAGCTGTATTTACCATCACCTTCCCAATGCCACTCGTGCCTGAGAAATAATACTTCTCCTGCAAGTCTGACTGACTGACTTGTTGCTGAATACTTGCACATGTGTGCCTGAACACAGCAGGGCTCAATAGATGCTGAAGAACCGGTAGCAAGAAAGCCGTTCACAGGAGAGGTAGGAGGGGAGTCCAAGGACAGAGTCCCAGAGTGAGATCTACTCAAGGATGAGCTGGGAGCCACTGCTCTAGAGATGCCTGGAACTCCATCTGCGGAGGGATTTCGCACGAGGCCGTTGACAATGACATGCTTCAAGCAGAGGCGAGTTTACCAGCAGGAGCTAAGATCTAGATTCGGATGTTTCACTTGACTGGAATGTTGAAATGTGACCTCAGACCCTGGCTCCTAGGCCTACTTCTGTCACTTACTGATGGTCCCAAGTGGCGCGGCTAGACAATCCCAGTTCCATTCAAATTGCTCTTTGGGAAATGTGTTTATGTTCTCATTGCCAATGAGAACAATAGCTAAGGTTGGTGTGGCGGTGTGCACCCGTGATGCCTTGGGATGGTGAACTTGAGTTACAAAGTCTCAACAAACAAACAAAAAACAACGAAGAGGCAAACTATTAAAAACAGGAGATACATGATGGAACAGTTCTAAAGCAGACCACGACTCAATCCTTGCTTCACAGCCTACGAATGTTAAAAGTTAGTTCTTGTAGGGCTCTCAAGGAAAAGTGTCTCTACTGTCCCGTGCCTCTGTCTCAAAAAGACTGGCCCTCAGAAAATACCCAAAGACCACAAAGGACAGAAGGGAGGTGTATGAAGAATCTAGAACAGCCCAAAGCTGGAGTCACACTCCTAAGGCCCAGCACTTGGAACCAGGGCGCTGGGCTTCCAAAAAGATTGGAATCATACAACCGCTGAATCTAGTGTATTGTCTTAAGGCTGTATAAGCATCTCTAACTAACTTCTCAATGTCTCAAGAACCAGATCAATATTAGCCTATTTCAAACACACAATTTACCTTTTAACGCTTTGTCTGATTTTTTGTGTGTCCTAAAACAGACACAGTTTTCAGGCGTGGTCCAGAGTCAAAGTGCCTAGAAGGCCCCAAACATCTTTTTCACATTATCAACATGGCAAAAATATGTTTTAGATTTGAAATGCATGCCAGTAGCTAACAACAGTCTTTCACTCATTGTAGAATAAATTGTGAAACTGATTGGGAAATGTATGATTATAAATCAATAAAATGTGGGCACTTCCATGCCATTTAAAACCAATCTCTCTTTTGTGTATTGGTTTTGCATGCTCATATTCCTGGGACCCCCATTATAATCCCAACAGCTGTGGAAGCCGTAAGATCAGGAACTATGTGATACCCTAGGTTAGATTTGAAAATTAATTCAAAAGACAGCCTGCCACTGGCTCTCCTTAATATTCTCTATAAAGAAAACAGCTGGTTCTGCCAAGACCTTTGCAGTTGATCCTTACTTGCACCCAACAAACCAACAGCCACAACCTCCCCCTTGATTTTCCGCATGCTTCCCTTCTCCAAATAGAAATTTCAGAACTGTATATTCGAAACTGCAAGATCTGGTGCAGTTCTCTGAGTTTCATGATGCTTGTCATATTTGTGTTTTACTTAGCGACAGTTTAAGAAGGGACATTGAAAGCACACACTTACCCTTCCTCCTCACATGGAGCCCCAAATATTTGCCAGGAGCATGGCCTTCTCATGACTTAGAATAGAAATACATAGCAAACCTAACCATCGTCTTCACTACAGACTATTTTCTGCAATTACCGATGGAAATAACAGAAAGGCTGGGAAAAACACAGATTCATCAAAATAGCAGAATGTTTTCTTTGTGAGCTGTAATTAGTTCCTATGGCAATTTCCATGCTCTGAATTGTGCGCTGCGTGATAGGCAATTTTTTTGTGTGTGCAGGAGAAATGGATGCATTAGCTCATCAGCACGTCCTGAGCAGATTACAGATGAGCTTCCGTGGAAACGATGCCAGCGGTAAAGCAAGTCTTTCGGAAGAGAAGTCCATTATTCTGGAAATGTTTATCTGGGAGCACTCGTTCCTGCTCCTTTGCAGTTTTTATCATTGGTGATGCAAAATGTGTTGCGATTTTCCACATCATTTTGCTTCTGTTTGAGTTTATGCACAAAAGAAGTTCTTCGGTTTCTTCAGGTCCTAACAGTGTGGTCATTAAAATCCACTCAGCCACTTAGAAATACTGATGTTGAGGCCGGACTCCAAAGAGTCGGGCTGTTACCGGGGTGCTGGACAATTTAAAGTCTCCCAGTTGTGCTAAGGATTGGGATGTGTGGGTATTGAGCCCTGTCAGGCAGCAATGGCCACATGCACGTGGTTTGGTGTCTTACCTTTCCATCCAGCCAGGGGGCTACAGAGTTTTGTCCCAGTGAGGAACAAAAACCCTTGTAAGAATTCCAACTCCACCTCCCTTGCTTCAAGTGGCACGAGAAACATCTCATGGATAAAATGTTCAAATATGCTTTTCTTACAAATGGTTTGTCTTTTCTTATGCCGTTTACCTATTTTGTGTTGGAGTTTCTCTGTAAGTTATTAGCCCAAGCTCTATGAAAAGGAGATTTTGTGTGTTTTGATTTGTTGACCTGACTCTCTTGTGGGATTTTCCTTCATTGAGAAATAGCATTATATCATAAAAGTTTTTATAGCGAAATGTTTGACCTCTGAGTATGTGTCATCCTGACAAAGTTTTCCTCATTATGTAATGACTTTATCAACAATAATAAAAAGATCTTTAACAATTTTATTGGTTTTACTTTGAAATTTAAAATGTTTGCCCTGGCATTATTGTGACATACACTGTGTGACATACTAATTATATTATGTAGTCAGTTGTTCATATATCCTAGACGGAAGAGTTAATTCCTCCATTGGTTTGATATATCACCATATATCATATGCTAAACTACTATATGTGAGGGTTAATCTTCATTGTCAGTGGACTGACTTAAAATTACCCAGGAGACCAAGGCACACCTGTAAGGGTGTGTTAGAGAGGCTTAACGGAGATTCGCCTTGGATATGGGCGGCACTATCCCCTGGTGTAATAGAAGAGGAAAGCTGGCTGAATGCTAGCATTCAGTTTCTCCATACTTCCTGCCTTCTCGCCATGGTAGACTAAACCCTCTGAGACCACAAGTTGAAGTTTGTGTTGGGTATTTTGTTAGAACAATGGGAAAAGTAACTACTATGCCATACAAATTAGAGGCAATTTTCGACTTTCTATTTTCTTCTTTTGGCTGGGCTATGCAACCACCAGTTGCTATAATTTAGACGTGCTATAATGTCCGCTAGTGGCCTGGGTGTTGAACGCTTGTTCTCCAGCCCATGGCACTATTGGGAGGGGGAATACCTATAGGAGACGGAGCTCAGTGGGAGGCAGTTAGATCATGAAGGACATACCTTGAACCTGATCCTGGGACCTTTTAGTTTCTATGAGGCAAGCAGGCCCCTGAGTGCTACCCTCCCATCATGAAATGTGGGCTTGCCAGTGCTTTGCAACCTGTTATGAGTCAAAATGAAAGTTGATTTCCTTGAGGAGTGTTGATTGTGATTTGTAGTTGATTCATACACCAGTCTGGAGCTACTTATGATATTATAGATTTGTGATACATTTTGGTGGGTAATCCCTCAGTACTCTTCCTTTTCATAAAAGTTGGGGTGTTCTTGCTCTAATTTTCCTACTAGTTACTTTAGAGTCAGTCTTCTAGTGCTAAGAATTCTGTGTTTCCCTGGAGGACTGTGTTGGATTTATTGAATTGAAAAGCACGTGGATGCTTTCATGGCCCACAACTACTATTTGCTTATTTCTTTTCCTCTTGCCACAAAGGTCCCAGCATTCACAGTGCATGTGGTACCTATGATCAAACTCTGGTTTCTAAACATTTTCAGCTCATCTGAACTCTGAAGACATGATCAGTGATCAATCCCCTCCCTTCCAGCATCCTTCCCAGACGTCTGGACTGCTTACTTTGTCCTTCAGCTTGATGACCCTTAATAAGGGCTGGCCATTCCTCAAGGACCACTATGCACTTTCTATCACAGTGGTCTGTTTGGTGATGAGGGGACTAAGACCTAAACATGCAAAAAACAAAAAGCATAGCTTTTCTGCAACTGAACTTAATTTCCTTTAAAATTTCCATATCATTTGTCAATGGAGACAGGGAATACCTTCAAAATGGCTATCTAATGTCACTTTTAAGTTTACAAAAATCTACTATCTAAAATCTCCAGTCTCCTTCAGAGCTGCTTCTGGTCTCTAACTACCTTCCCTGTCTCCTGGTGGCTGTGGCAGAAGGTCTGTCTTCACAGTCTTTGTTGCTCAGTTTCAGCCTTGCAATAGGGACTGCCATGACCCTGACTCCACAGTGGCCATACTTGTGTGGCTTCTCACTCTGTGGAGAATGGGAGGATGCTGGCATGGGAAAATAGTGAGGAACCCCAGTCTCTGTTCATACACCTCTGATAGTCTCTCAAATGCACATACGTTAAAGAGACTAAGGCATTTCAATTCAGTCTTGGCACTGCAACCGAACTGCTGCCCGATAAACAATCGCAGTTCAACAACAGTCAAGAAACCCACCTTTAACAATAAAAGGGAAGCACTAAGGGAGACAAGTACATTATCCAGGATCGATGGACATCTGTAACGACTAAGATGCAATTCGAGATTATCCAGCTCACAGTGATCTAGGAAAATGAAAAACATTCTCAAGGGGAAAAAATGAGTTGGGTTCAAACAAACAGTAATTACAACAATTCAATGAAATGCAAAAAGAAAGAAAGAAAGAAAGAAAGAAAGAAAGAAAGAAAGAAAGGAAGGAAGGAAGGAAGGAAGGAAGAAAGAAAGAAAGAAAGAAAGAAAGAAAGAAAGAAAGAAAGAAAGAAAAGAAAAGCAAAGCAGGGCGTGCTTGTGGGGAGTGAAAATCTCAATGGGGAACTTTAAATCTCAAAAGAGGGAAAACAATAAGAGACAGAAACAGATTTATAGAGCTGAAAGCTGTGAGTTTAAAATACTTGTTGGGAAAACTCAATTGTTAAGTAGGCATAAAAGAGGAAGAAGTAGACTCAGAGTTCACCAGGCATTATCCAAGGTGAAAACCAGATGTTGGAAAATTAACAATGTTCTGTTAAACTCAATAAGAAGTACACACACACACACACACACATGAATATCAGATCAGAGGATACAGGGAAAATAAGCTTCCTTTTGATATAACAATAGCCCAATAAACAACAAGAAAGATGAAAGATTGATTTTTGCTAACAGCTTCTGAGGTCTTACACCACTGGTCCATTAACACCATTGTTTTTGTACCTGATACACATTGTGTAGGGCACATTGTGGTAGGACCATATGGTTGAGCAAAATTGCTCATTTCATGACTGGAATCAGAAGGAATAAGGGGGAATGGAGGAAGAAGGAGAGAAGAAAAGGGAGAAGAAAGGAAAGGTGGGATAGAGGAAGACACGAATAGAATGGGGAGGAAGGTAAGGAGGTGGAAGAAGAGGAAGAAAGTAGAGGGAGGAGAGGGAGGGGCTGGGTTTCAGAGCTTCCTCAAGGGTATCCATTTGAAGGCCTGTCATCCAAAAATAGGGTCTCCTTCTGGACTCTAATTCCTAAAGTTTTCTTCTAATATTGTCTTCCTAAGGAATCGTACTTTGACATAAGAATCATTAAAGGACATTATAGATCCAAACTATAGCAGAGCTGACAGGCTCATACAGTCCTGGGTGTCCTGTCTCGTAGTGCCAGCCCAGACAGCTTCAGGGATAACAAGGAGGTGCTTGGAACTCTTCTAATAAAATGACAAGTTTCAAGGACTTACGTCTCCTGATTTGAAGGCTTATTATAAAGCTCAAGTAATTAAGATCTCAGTGATGTGTATGGTGGCACAGGAGTTGTTTCCTGAAATCCTTTTGGTAATTTGATGTCTTTCCCCCATTTATGTAAGTTTAACATTCCATCGTGAATCTCTTCAGCAGCAGCCTGATAATACTCTATATGGAGTTCTATTGACTGCTAATCACAGTTGAGAAGGCTTGACCTCAGAACAGTGCTGGCTCTTCAATCCGTGAAAATGGTACACCTTTCCAATTATTTAGGTCCTCATTGTTTTCTCTGTGTAAAGGGCTCAATTTTCAGTGCATTATCTTAAGTGCCATAATTAAATTTATTCTTAAAAATGTTTTCTTGCTGTTCTGGTTATGAGCCTAGATTTTAATGAATGAACCACAACTAATACTGGGGTCATTTGAAAAATCGTATGGAAACCTACTAATGTAGGAGCTTCCTAAAATACATATATGAAAGTTATCTAAATGGAGTCACAAATAGCAGGGGATATAACTAAGACATCTTATACCACCTCATAAAACCTTCTATTCCAGAAATAAGTACTTCTTCTTCAGTCACTGGGCAAAGGGGTCCCATAGACAACCCAAACTGCACAGGCTAGTTAAAAAAGCATTATTTACTTTCTTAAATTTATGGTAATGTCCTATTGCTGAAGACAACACTTACTTTATCTCATCAAACACAGAGAAGTAGAGTTGGTAACTAACTAGAAGTTTTATTGACTAGTGTTCATGGCAGTAGAGAGCCCTCAAACCAGCTAGAAATCCCGTGACCACAACGGTGACCTGCCTGCAGGATTTACTCCTGGGATAGAGTATTTACTCCTGGGATACAAATGGTAGGGAAGTAACTGATGGGATTTAAGTCTCACTCCATGAGATAAAACCACATCTGCCATTGCTGAAGTGATCCAGAATCTTAGACTAGATAGACTAAGGGTCTTTGGGAAAACCAAACACTATTATCCTGCAGAAGGGGCATGGTAATAAAATGACTACTAATGACATTTAACTATTCCAATAGATCAGTGCCTTGTTTAATCATCATCAGACAAGCTTCGTTGGCAGTAGATGTGAACTAACATAGAGATTCACAACTGGACCATATTTAACGAGTAAGAGATTTTGGAGCACTCAGTCTCAAATGTCTTCATCAAATTCCTCAAATCAAGGCCTAAGGGTCTATGTGGAAGAGGAAGCAGAAATATTGTAAGATCCAGAAAGGATGGAAGACTCTAAGAAACTATTATCCATATCCATTTGGGCTAACACACATATGAACTCATAAAGACTATGAAAGCATGTACAAGGCCTATACAGGTTCAAGCCAGATGGGGTCCCAACCATAATGGGGTAGCATCGAGGGGAAGAAATGGACATGGGCCCCCAATCCTAACTAAGAAGCTATTTTCAGTTGATATCTGATAGCAATGGGCAAACTATTTTCTCCAGTGGAATATCACTGGATGTATTAACTACACTTCAGGGTAGGTCCCATGCCCACCAGTGGTAAAATACAAAATGAACTCAATGGTATTTTGTAGACTTTTTGTCTCATTTTGCTCTGGTTGGACATTTTTGTTTGTCTTTTGCTTATCTTTTTTTTTGGCTTGTTATTAAGGGATTTTTTCCTTTGTGTTTCCTGGTTTTGCTTGTTTGTCTTTGTCTTTATTTTTTGAAGACAGAAATAAAGTTGGTTGTGTAGGAAGGCTGGAAGGATCTCAAAAGGACTGGGGGAAAGTTTACATTACTTTTTTCAGTATAAACTTTTTCTCAACTTTTTTATTGAAAGTGTGGAATTCAATGAAGAAAACATCTTCTCAAGAGATGGACTGAAATATGTATTTGATGTATATGATGGGATATGTATATAATACATATGATGTATATGTAATGATGTATATGTGTATGTGTATAAATAAACAATTTAAAGCATAAATGTCTATTTATGTGCATATATACTATTGAAAAAGAGATTACTGATTTTTAATCGAGCTAAAATATGAAACATGAATAATAAATAATCTTTGGAAAAAGTCTTTGTGCTATTACTTTAAGCAAAGAATATTTAAAGAGGTAGGAAAAGCCCAAAGTATAAGAAAACACTTTTAAATGATCTTAAGATTAAAATCATTTTCACTTTGGGATTTAATTATGAAAAAAACAGGACAGTGATTTAGAAGTAATCCCAAAACATATATTTGACAAAGACCACACTTGCATACAAAGTAAAATTGTTATACCCCAGAGTTATGAGAGATAGCCTAGTAGAAAATTGCAAAAGTTTGAAGATATTTTGTGAAAGATGAAGCACCAGTGGACACAGGCATAGGAAAACTGCTCAATGACAGAAGACATCAGAGAAATGTAACTGAAAGCCACATAAAGCCAGTGTGGTACTGTTGTATACCCACAGCGATGGCGGGGATTAAGAAGACTGAGAGCAGGAGAGGTTGGAGAGAAATCAGGAAATTCAGGGGAAAATCATGCACCGCCACTGGAAATCCAAAATCAGCCCAGATGCTTTGGAAATAACTATGGCAGCATCTTGTAATTTGAAAGTATTTTTTAATAATCACATTCAGTAATGCCATTTTTAGGCTTTATCTAAGAGAAATAAAGACAAATATTTACAGAAAACAGGAATACAAGTGATAACGGTAGAATTAGTCATAATGGCAAACATCCAGAAGAGACACAAACCCATCTATTGGTGAAAGGCTAACATCTAGTGAGTTCATAGTATTGAAAAGCCAAATATTAATACATAAACAAACATAAATGAATCTCTAAAGAATTTTTCTAAATAAAAGAATCTAAGCATGGCAGATTCAAAGAGGTCTTGCCGATATTAAATTTTAGAAAAGACAGAGGTCCGTCTGCATGCTGCTTTACTGGAAGATAGCCAGAGGTGGGTGGGAGGACACCATTAGGATGAGCAAGTATGTGGTGGGGAGACGGGAGAGAAGGAGAAGTGGAGTTCTTCGTCCGCTGTGAAGAGAGGCTGAGCCAAGAGAGTGGTGAGGAACAGTCTCACATGAAGTCCCGTGCTGCTTCTTGAATCCATGGTGATGCCCGGCTGGGCTGCCGCTGAGGGTTTTATCTGGGTCCATGGTCCTACTGTAACCCATAGCCTGTGTTATCATGGCTGGTGTTAGTTACCATGGAAAACATGGAAGACCAGAGGGATGTTTGTGGTCTGGCCTGCTACCTAAAGTCATGGTGGCATCAGAAGCCTTGCTGAGCTGACTCTGCCCCTAGCATGGGCTGGTAAAAGACCTGTGGGAAGAGTCGGCAGGCTGACCAACTCAGCTACAGGATACCAGGCACACATCTAGGTCTTTGAGTTCACACTCCCAAACATCTATGCCATCTATGACCTGCTAGAGCATATGGAGCAACCGATTCTCCAGAATCATAGCCTCAGGATCTCCAAGGCTTGAGGCAACAGCAGGATCTATCAGGCAGGAAGGAGTTTTGCTGAGGATGCAGTATTAATGGTGTGCCAGAAGCCCAAGACCATGAACCAGACCAACAACTCATTGCAATGAACACTTGCAAGCAAAGCTGTTTGAAGTAAAGGGTAAACTGCGTGACACTCCACAGCTTCAGATGCCACTATGAAGATTGAATAGGCAATGGAGAGGTGGGAAGGACAGAGGAGAGGAATGTTGCATGCACAGGAGCTCTGGATGGAGGCAGGACATCCATGACAGAGTAAGAGAAGGCAGTGATTGATAGAGGAGCAGGTCGTGCCCAAAGGGCTCAGCGAGATGGTTTTATTTTTTTTATTTTTATTTTTTGGAGGAAGTTTACAACGGTTGAGGTTGGATAAGGAAGGACCAATAAATGAGTGGCATTGGGCTGCATGGTGTGAAATTCCCAATCAATAAAAATTACACTAAAAATTTTTTCAAAGAAGACATAACTATGAGGATCCATGGGAGGAGTGTAAAAAGAGAAGCTTGGTTGTAACTGGAAAGGAAGCCATTTAGGGAAACACTACATATCTTGATTTCGGCAGTGACCTCACAGTTGTGTAGAGCATCTGATGTTACCAGACCATAACTACAGTTTGATGATGCTGAATTGGTAAGTTTACAATGCTCAGTTTACTGTGTTTCAGACAGCCTGTTTAATGATTTTTAGCAAATGTCTTACCTATGTAACTGTGGTGATCTAGTCATTCTCAAATAATAAGGTGAAATTTTCCAAAAGAAATTAAATACCCTATGATGAGAATTTATGAATTCTCATTTACAGTATGAGATGTGGGTGGAAAGACTTCTGAAATGTGAAAGGTCTCTCTAGAGCAAAGGTCAGGAAAGGTCAGGAGAGCCAGAGAAGACGAGCTTGTACGTGACCACATGCTTGTGTGTACAACTGCACCCCAAGTTCCATAAACACAGCCCGGTGCTGCCATGCCTTTACAAGAGGCTGTGTTTCTAACAAGAATCCTCTTTCCTCTTACCCACTGTATATTTCCACACAAAAACACAGGATAAAGGGGAAGAAGATTTTCCTAGTGATATTGAGGAATATTCCGGATGAGTCTCCATAGAAACCACTGCTTTAATGCCAGAACCACCCTCATGCTGTGCGTGTCGGAACGCCCAAACTGTATAGAAAAGCCTTTATAATTTAGTACCAATTTAAAAAAAATAGAATTCCAGATGAAAGTTCTAGGATGATATGTGTGATATTCGTCAGTATTGCTCTAGGATAGGGTCATTTCAGGTTCCCTATCCTCAGCTGCCCAGGGAACTAACTGGGGACCTCAGCTTGGGCACCTGGGAGCCCCTCTAGGGTCAAGTCACCTGCCCACCCTAAAGTGGGTCCTTAACTAAGAATTGTGGTTCCGTGCTCCCCTATCCAACCTTCCTTTATCCCGATCCTCCTGTTTCCCCAAGTCCACCCTCCTTCCCTTCTACCTTTTCTCTCCCCATCTCCCCTAACCCCCATCCCACCCCACCCCCAAGATCCCACTTTTCCCCCCGGCAATTTTGTCTACTTCCCTTATCCAAGAGGATAACTATATGTTTTTCCTTGGGTTCACCTTCTTACTTAGCTTCTTTAGATTCGCCTATTGTAGACTCCGTGAACCCTATTTATGGCTAGAAACCAATTATGAGTGAGTACATCCCATGTTCGTCTTTTTGGGCCTGGGATACCTCACTCAGGATAGTGTTTTCTATTTCCATCCATTTGCATGCAAAATTCGAGAAGTCATTGTTTTTTACCGCAGCGTAGTACTCTAGTGTGTATATATTCCATACTTTCTTCATCCATTCTTCCATTGAAGGGCATCTAGGTTGTTTCCAGGTTCTGGCTATTACAAATAATACTGCTATGAACATAGTTGAACAAATGCTTTTGACATGTGATAGAGCATCTCTTGGGTAAATTCCCAAGAGTGGTATTGCTGGGTCCAGGGGTAGGTTGATCCCGAATTTCCGGAGAAACCGAAACACTGACTTCCACAGTGGTTGCACAAGATTGCATTCCCACCAGCAATGGATGAGGGTACCCCTTCCTCCACAGCCTCTCCAGCAAAGGCTATCCTTGGTGTTTTTGACTTTAGCCAATCTTACAGGTGTAAGATGATATCTCAAAGTTGTTTTGATTTGCATTTCCCTGATCGCTAAGGAGGTTGAGCATGACCTTAAGTGTCTTTTGGTCATTTGAACTTCTTCTGTTGAGAATTCTCTGTTCAGTTCAGCGCCCCATTTTTTAATTGGGTTAATTAGCATTTTAAAGTCTAGTTTCTTGAGTTCTCTATATATTTTGGAGATCAGACCTTTGTCTGTTGCGGGTCATCTGGCGATGGATGGAGATAGAGACAGAGACCCACACTGGAGCACTGGACTGAGCTCCCAAGGTCCCAATGAGGAGCAGAAGGAGTGAAAACATGAGCAAAGATGTCGGGACCACGAGGAGTGCACCCACCCACTGAGACAGTGGAGATGATCTACTGGGAGCTCACCAAGGCCAGATGGACTGTTACCAGAAAAAGCATGGGATAAAACTGGACTCTCGGAACATGGCGAACAATGAGGGCTGATGAGACGCCAAGGACAATGGCACGCGGTTTTGATCCTATGCAATGTGCTGGCTTGGGGGGAGCCTAGCCAGTCTGGATGCTCACCTTCCTAGATATGGATGGAGGGGGGAGGACCTAGGACGTACCACAGGGCAGGGAACCCTGACAGCTCTTTGGACTGGAAAGGGAGGGGGAGAGGAGTGGGGGGAAGGGGAGAGGGGTGGGAGGAGGGGGAGAAGAGTGGGAGGAGGGGGAGAAGAGTGGGAGGAGGGGGAGGGAAATGGGAGGCTGGTGGGAGGAGGTGGAAATTTGTTTTTTTTTTCTTTTCTTTATCCTCCTTTTATCAATAAAAAAATTAAAAAAAAAAATAGAATTCCAATTTGACTTTCCTGGGATGGTTCTTCTTAAAACCACAGAAAGCGAGCATTCTCCAGATGACAACACTGGGCGGGTGTTTTCTGTCACTGCTTGTCATTGCATGAGGAGAAGTAATCTAAGCCAGTGCAACAAAGCAAGAAATGCAAAAGGTCCAATAGACTGGAAAGGAAGAAACAAAAGTAAAATTGCATCTCTCTGCAAAGAACATGATTTTCTAAATTAAATAAATGTGAGATCTATTTTTAAAAACCCTGAAACTAACCATTGAGTTTAGCAGATCATAGAATGCAGCTATTATATACATACAATCAAGCAACTGTGTATGTATGAATTTATTTATTTATGTGTATGGTACAATAGCTAGAAAATTAAAATATAAACCAACATTATTTATATAAATACTAAAAATGAAATATTTAGAAATAAATCTAATGTCATGTGAAGACAGGAGAATTGTAAGAAAATATGAATCAATATAGAGATGTGATACCGATGTATTTATGCATCAAAGAAAATATTACACATTGTACCAGCTCTCCCACAGGGGATCTCCAAATTCAATTTAATCCCAAATAAAATACAGGAAAGATTTCTTATACATATTTATAAAGAAAAACTAAAATTCTAACAAAAAGCAAAAGAGATTAGAAGGGCTAGGTAATTTTTTAAAAGACAGTTGGGGGGAATCCACTGACCTATTTCAGGAATTACTCTGAGTCTGCAGGAATTGCAGCAGTATAGACTGGTGAAACAATACACACATTCTGTTTAATGTACAAAACACAAATCCAGAAAACTTCCACCTGAACATTCCAGACTCTTCGTATATATGGATGCCAGGGCCTGGGGTGACACTTCAACCAAACATGTTCCTATAGCACATCACATTCTGTACATGGAGAGCTGATGGGGGAGAGTCTTCTGTTTTGTGTTAATTTCATTGGTTAAATAAAGAGACTGCCTTGGCCCTTTAATAGGACATAAAATTAGGTAGGCAGAGTAAACAGAACAGAATGCTAGGAGAAAAAAGCTGAGTCAGTGAGTCGCCATGATTCTCCCACTCCAGACAGATGCAGGGTAAGATCTTCCCTGGTAAGCCACCTCATGGGCTACACAGATTATTAGAAATGGGTTAGATTAATATGTAAGAGCTAGCCAATAAGAGGCTGGAACTAATGGGCCAGGCAGTGTTTAAAAGAATACAGTTTCCGTGTAATTATTTCGGGTAAAGCTAGCCGGGTGGCAGGAAGCGGGCCTGCCGCTCTTTCTACAGAGAGCTATGACCTGACTTGGCATATACCTTAACTGGTACTTTATCTTGAGATTCTAGTAAGGGTTTGAAGAAGAATGACCTCAACAGTCTCATAGATTTTATTGCTTAGTAATCAGAAAGTGTAACTACTTGAGAGGATTGGAAAGATTAGGAGGTGTTGCTTTGTTAGAGGAAGTGTGTCTCTGCAGGGGCACCTTAAGGTTTTTAAAGCCTATACCTGGCTTTGTGTTTCTGAGTTACTTCTCCAGCACCGTGCCTACCTGCTTATTACCATGCTCCCTGACACCATGCTCCCTGTCATGACAATACGGACTAAACCTCTGACACTATAAGTGAGACCCCGATTATTTATTTATAGGAGTTTCTGTGATCGTGGTATCTCTTCCCAGCAATAGAACACTGACTAAGATGGTATACATGCAACTACTTTATAAAACTCCAAAGAGTCAGATGAAATAAATGCATTTAGCAGACATAGTAAATATTCTTGCTCAGAATATTTATCTTGTTCCCTCTTTCAAAGGACACAGGATGGACTATTTTTCTTTTTCTGAGTTAAAAATCTCCCTATGACCATTATGCAATTTACAGAATTTGATTTGTATGCCCTCTCAGAAATTATGGAAAGGTGAGCTACCCCTGTAACATAATAGCTTTACATGGAGCTCTGTTACCTGGGAAGACGTTATCATTAACAGGTGGCTTCAAAAAGTAATTGATGATTCAATAGCACTTGTAACTACTATTTTGGAAAGAGCGTCGGGCATTTTAACAAGCAGTTTCAGGGGTAATTGTTAGCTGTTGTTTTTAGAAACATTCAGAGTCTACCAATTTGTTCTAGTATCTACATATTCGCCTAATTTATATCAGTAGTAAAATATGTCTGTCCTCCCTAAAGCTGTCCACTGGCAGAGGCCGAGGCTTCAGGCTGAGGAGGAGGGAAAGGAGCACGTGCCCAGGATGAACTCTGACAGCCTGCAGGGTTTCGTGTGGATAGCCCACGCTCATTTTTGTAGCGTTCCTTGGAATGAAAGAGCAAACAGCTCTATCCCGCACAGGTTACAGGGCTGAATTCACAAGTCATTCTCAGGGCTCTTTCCCTTCCACATCTTCCTCTTATAGACTAGTTTTCCAGAGTATGACTCTTACGTATGCTTTGGGCTACCTCTTAAGATGAGTCTTCCTGCACACAAGAAGGTTGATCCCAGGGTACCAGGACAGTATTTTTTTTCTTAGATATGTTTTTTTTTCCTTACTGGTTGGGCTGATAACTTTGTACTTCTTTAATCAATTACAGATAAAGTCTTCACTATTTGTATGAAAAGTGTTAGGATTTGGTGATAAAAATATAAAAATATAGCAACCACTGATGGCTTGGGGCTAAGATTAAAAGATCCCTGCTTGTGGGTTTAGTCTGGGAGTGTTAAAATTGGGAGTTCAGAATCTATCATTTATCTATCTATCTATCTATCTATCTATCTATCTATCTATCTATCTATCTATCTATCTATCATCTACCTATCACCTGTCTCTTGTCAATCATCCATTAAGCTTTTGTCTTTCCTTCTTCAATGCTATCTGCCAATCATAATGACTCGCTATGTTCTTCGACTATGCTTTAGGCAAACCTGGACAGCAGAAATGAGAGCCAGCGTGACTGTAGTGCCCACGGAATCCAGACACAGGAAGAGGAGGCAGCGGTTTGATTCCGCCTGGACGAGTTCAGCAGGAATCACAAATGTGCACAGTGGCTGGTGACAGATATGAGCAGAGCAGACATGAATTTGAATACAGAAGTTCAGCGCTGATACAAAGGCTTCCTTAGTCTTCCTGCCGTCTCTTCTTGGATCAGTTAGGATCGTGGCAGTTCTCAGTGGAGCTTTTAAAGGATGATAAAAGATATTTCTGCTCAAGTAACAGGATGAGCCATAACTTAGCATACTAAGGTCATGTATAGAAGGAATGAGTATTCATCTTCTTGTTAAGTTGACCCCATATCTGTTGCCTATTTCATAACAACTGCTACATTTAAAATTTTGAGTTGAATATTGAAAAAAATAAGATTTAAAAAAATATTCCTACTGTTATTAAAGAAATAATTTTATTAAATATTAAATAAACATCACATATTCATTTTAAATGGTATATTTTTTTATTCAGCCATAGGGTTTTGTTTGTTTGTTTGTTTTTGGTCTGAGAACAAGAAAACCAAGTTTTTGTACTGTTTAGCTTCTGTTCTTTCAAGTTAAAACAAACTAACACAATTGGGTCCCTGCTCCTTTTAATCTGGAGTCTATTACATCCCGCCCCCCTGCAATGTTTTCCAGAAGGTTTTGCTTGAATCCATGTTTATACGTAAGTATCCCATGGTCTCATGCACGGTTAGTTTTTCACTGACAATCCAGGCTGCAGGAAAAGTGACCACTCGTCAGTTCCACAGTACACCTGTAGGTGACACACAGAGAATACAAGGATTGCATTTAGAGCCCAGGCAAGCCACAGCGGGTCTCCTCGCTGGTGAAACAACAGAGCTGTCACACTCTGCAGTGAAGGAGGAGCTTAATCCTAGCAGGGATTCCAGCACACAACAGGTGATTGCCTGCTGGAAAGATGCCAGGGCAGGGCCAGCTGCAGCCCTTCATGGTACTTGTAATCTCAGTAATTAACACTTCGGGAAAAACGATTTGAGGCTGGTGAACCTGGGTTTAAGGAAGAAGTAAAAAAAAAAAAACCCTGTACACAAGCCACGCATTTCCACAGTAGAGGTCTTTGTAAATGGAGAAAGTTCAACCGCATTATAAATTTAAGTCAATCTCCTTCTCTCCAATTGAACAACACAGCAATACAATCAGCCTTTTTCTCCTTTCTTAAAGTCCAATTATGGTGTTTCTTTACAAATTAAACAATCTACTAATATGAGATGAGAATTCTAAAATTATTTGGGTTAGGCTGTCCAAAGTCAGTCTAGGCATGTAAGGGAATCAGTTGAAGAAAGCATTTTCACGCTCTTTACCTACGATAAATACTTGATTATCTTCTCTTGGAGCTTTTTAAAAGGCAGTTTAACATTGAGACCACTTGAGGAAAGTAATTTAGAACAAACGACTTTCCCAGCAAAGAAATACAGGAAGAGGAGGCATGTGGAGTGGGATGATAGTCTTAAAGCTAGGAGTCCTACTTCTGGGGTTTGGTTCTACAGCAAAGATGCCAAGTGTAAAAGCCGGCATGGTCTTGGTCCTCCTGACTCTCCAATGGAAACCTTATGGTTTTCTCTGTCCTCATGTGCTTATTTCTACACAGCAACATGACTTTTTCATATATATCTTGTTGTCTGCCATATGGGCTAGTTTAAAGCTTCCCAACATGTTGCAGAAATAGTCAAGCATCCCTTCATCAACAGATATTTCTATTATGTCTCATGACTTGTCTTATAATTTCTTATAAAGTATTTCATATGCATATTTTCCACACAGTCGTACATGGCTAGAGTCACTGTCAAGTCATTGATTATCCTGTATATCATTGACTGTCCAAATAGAGCCCATTTACAACCTTTATTCTTATTTAGAATATAATCCGGTATGACAAATTATGCTTTTATAGCATGCTCCTTTAATCTCCTCCAATCCAAAGCATTCCCTTGGCTTTTTTATATTTATGGAATAAACATTTTTGGAGGTGTGGTGGTTTGAGTAAAAATGCATCCATTGACCCATAGGGAGTGGCACTATTAGGGGGTGTGGCCTTGCTGGAGTAGATGTGGCCTTGTTGAAGAAGTGTGTCACTGGTCTCAGATGTTCAAGCAAGAGCAGTGGTTCACAGTCTCTTCCTGCCGCTTGCCAGTCTAGATGTAGAACTCTCAACTGCTTCTCCAGCACCATGTCTGCCTGTGTTTTGCCATACTTCCCACCATGATGATAACGGACTAAACCTCTGAACTGTAAGTAAGCCCCTGTTTAATGCTTTCCATTTTAAGAGCGTCTGTGGCTGCAAGAAAACTTCAGCAACAATCCTGCCCCACACCATGCAGATGGGGCAGGTGGAATCAAGCAAACACAGCCCAGGGTTTCTAGCCTCAGCCTGTGAGAAAGGTCCAGCAACATCTCTGCACCAAGGAGCATCCCAGACACTTGGACACCATTATGATCTCTTTGTGATGACGAAGAATGACCTTGCCCAATGCCATGATAAACTAAGTGTGACAAGGAATCCCACTCGTGGGCCTGAGGTGATCTGCCCAGGCTCTGAGGAGAAAGCACAGGCCTACCTGGCACTGTGCCAGGCGGATGGGCACTACTAGACTGAGCAAGAATATAGTGTGGTATGGGAGAAAGACAGACAGAATGGTTCATGTCCCATGGGCAGGGACATGTCTGAGGAGGCAAAACAGGTGAAGGCTGAGGTGGGTGACTTCATTGCCACCTGGGGCCATGGTGATGTTTGGGCCTGGGCTGATGCTGGAGCCCATATCTGAGTTCATAGCTCTGATGTAGCCCTCTCTGTTGATGTCCATGGTTCCTGATATACCAAAGACTGACAGGATAGGGCTGTGCAGAATTGGCCCTGCCCCACAGTGACTATAACACTAAGGGAAATTGGTCCTGCCCCTCACTGGCTGAAGCACTTGGAGAGAGGATCCTACACCTCACCTGGGCAGCACAACAGAGGGGTATGGGTGAGCTAGCTATGAGGAAATGAGATTAGGAAGAACAAGTTTTGCCCCTCTAGTATGCCATGCGGTGGCATGGGTGAGGGAAAGATGCCCTCCTCCCCTTGCTACCTGCAGCAGGTGGGGGACATGACCCAACCCCTCACTAGCTGCAGCACTTGGGAGAAGAGGTCCTGCATCTCACCTGGACAGCACAGTATAGTAGACCCTGTAGATGGGGTGCAGGTAAGCCAGTGCTGAGGGCACGAGAGCAGAAGAGCTGGTACTGCCTCCCTCATCTTCAGTGTGGTGGTAGGGGCAAGGGAAAGATGCCCTGCCCCCTCGCCTCTACCCCATTCAGCTGGCAAGGGAGATGACTCTCGCTACCAGTGGCAATGCTTGGGAGAACAAGCCCTGAACCTCTCCTGGGCAACACAGAAGAGCTGACCCTGTTGTCTGTTGGAGGGAAGGAGGCTGCTTGTTCGTCCCAGCTGCCCAGAACCAACAATAATTACACAGAAGCTGTATTAATTAAAACACTGCTTGGCCTATTAGCTCTAGCTTCTTACTGGCTAACTCTTATATTAATTTAACCTATTTCTACTAACCTGTATATCACCATGAGGTCGTGACCTACCAGCAAAGTTTCAGCACATCTACCTCGGGCCATGCATCCATGGCGTCTCCTGATTCCACCCTTCTTTCTTCCTGCATTTAGTCCAGTCTTCCCCTCCTACCTAAGTTCTGCCCTATCAACAGGTCCAGGCAGTTTCTTTATTCATTGATGGTAATCACAGCACACAGAGGGGACTCCCTCATTAGTTGTCAGAGATGTGGGTGAGCCAGCGTTGAAATTGTAAGCATGGGAAAGCTGTCACCGCTACTCATCCCTCATGTGGTGGTGTGGGTGGGGGAGAGATGTTCCCTCTTACCCCACGCCCCCACATCCTGTGACAGATGACGGAGTCAGTCTCCCTCCTTAGCAACTGCAGCGCTCAGGAAAGTGGGCTCTGCTGCTCACACAGTAGAGCTATCCCTGTTAGCAGAGGCATGGGTGAACTGGCTTGAGGGTCTGAGAATAGGATAACGGGCCACTTCTTCCTTGCCTGCTGTGTGGTGGAGGTGAGGGAAAGATGCCCTTCCTCTTTGCCCCTGTCACCTATAGTAGGCAAGGGAACTGACCTTCCCTCTTAGTAGCTGCAGTAGGCAGGAAAGCAGGCCTTGCACCTCGCCTGGGCAGAGCAGAAGAGATGACCCTATTGACAGGAGTATGGGTAAATCACACTGAAACTGTGTCCACTGCTAGCCACAAGAGCTAGGAAGTGGGATCAGCCCAGATGCTCATCAATTGAAATTCTATTCACCAATGAAGAAAAGGGAAAATATGCAGTTTTAAAGACAATGGATGGAACTGAAAAATATATTAAGTAATACAGCCCAGGTCCTAGATGACAAATACTACTCTCTCTCTCTCTCTCTCTCTCTCTCTCTCTCTCTCTCTCTCTCACACACACACACACACACACACACACACACACACACATGGAGTCTAGTTTTGAAGTTTTAGATTTCTGTGTTTAAGATGAGATAAGTATCTGTGGAAGCTAGGAATCAAGAGAAACACCATGCATGGAGGGTTGGGGTCCTTCAAGGAGACAGTAAAACACAAACTATATGAAAATGGTATATATATATATATATATATATTCACAATGCCGTGAAAGTAGAGAGGGAAAATACTAGGAGTAGAAATATTCAAATGGATAAGTATCATGAGAAGGAAAGAAGGTAGGGGTGAAGGGTATGGACAACATGCACTCGGGTTTATGATAAAGCTATGTAGAAAACCACAGTTGATATTTCTCTTGGCTATTGTGTAAAGCTAGCTGGGATGACACCGTAGCTGCAGACAGCAAACACTTTTGATACAGGACAATGAAATAAACTGGGACTGGGGTGGACATCTTCTTGCTTCATGGAGCCAGAAAAGGCTGTGCTGGCTGCTGAGAGAGAAAATTCCTTCCCATCTGAGCCCCTGGAGTGCTATAGTATTGACTCGAAAGTCTAGATATGGTCAATGCTCCAATAGTTCCATGACTGTTGTGGGGTAACCAACTAAATTCTGATTAGATTTGAGGCTCACTCCATGCCGGGAAATACGTGGTTGGTACTGCAAACCCGGGCAAAGACCGTGGATGGGAAATCACAGGCCCTAGATAAATATACTGCTGATGTTTTGCTGAATGGGCATATAGTCAAACTGCCTTTAAAACATGCATATTTAGGCCCACTGTCTACTGCGATTCTCAGTCTTGGTCAGAGAAGTTTCTTTCTGCAGAATAGTTAATATAAAAACTTACAACTGATTAAGGTGCTGAGAATAAATAATTGCCTAAATGGGACATTTATATAATTTTCTCCCAGGCCCAAGAAGAATCACAGAAGAGGAGACAGAAAGAAAAGAGAACTAGAGGACAGGGAAGAGTACCGTGAAACTGTGTCTTCTAAACATGGCATGGTCACTATAGTCATGAAAATACTGTAGCTCTGGCTACGTGCACAAGGGCTGTGCAAGAAAGTAAGACATGAAACAGCAGGAGGAGCACTAGTATGGAAGAAGAAAGGGGTGGGCATGATTGAGTCATTAGAGACTATGGTGGGATTAAGTATGACTTCAATATATTATATATGAGTATGAGATTGACAAACATGAGTCAGTTATGCAATATTTTCCTTTGAACTGAAACATCCCATCATGCAGAAGGATTCTTGAGACTTAAGTAAGCAAAACTTACAAATTTTAGGGTAATAGACAACTTACAAGTCTCAGGATAGTCCTGAAACTTAGAAAAGTCACAAGTTCCCTCCCCAGGGTTTTAGAAGAGGCAAGGACTTCTGATTAGAGGAGACTATTGATGCCATCTGTCAAACTTCCTGCAGGCCATGCAGGGCGATCCAGGGATATAACTGTAATTAGGTTGAGGTGGGACTTTTGGTGATGTAACTGGATGTAAGTCACCCATGTACCTATATATAACCCTTCTCTTATACTACTATAAGTAACTTCAATAAACTTGTTCACTGAGCAAGTGAGTAGTTTGGTCTGCTGCTACTGTCCTACCTGGGCTAAATAGACAGACATTTGTTTACATTATTCTAAATAGAAAAGCCATGTAACAGAGTTCGAGAAATTTGAAGTCATTCAAACAAAGATCCCTCCCCAACTATTCTGTGATGAGGTGGAAGAGCAGCAATATGGGGAAGCTGATAAATATATAAAAGAATAAAAGCATTAGAAGCCAAGGAATGCTGCCAGCGTCCAGATAGTGAAAAAGGCAAGGAAAGATTCTCTCTCCCAGTATCACCAAAGGAGTGTAGCCTTACTGACCCATGATTTTATAGTGGGGACGCTTGTGTCAGACATCTGTCCTGTAGATAAACGGTGGCAGGATGCATTTGCGTTTTTTGTGAGTCACGACATTTGTGGTGACTTATCGTAGCAGCCATAGAAAGCCAATCCATCCAGCAGTATAAAGCACATTGGGATGGATGCATTTCAGCACCCGAGTTCAGTTCCCAGTGCTGTAGGGTGATTGTGAACTCCAGTTCACCATCCTTTTGCCTCTTTGAGTACCTGCATACACATACACATGGTATTCACTCTCTCACACACAGATACACATACATAAAAATAATGAAAATGATTCTTTTTGAAAAGTTACACTGCAATTATCTAGCCACTCGCTGAATCAGCTTTATTACTTTGCAACACAGTGAGTAGCAGGTAGCTTCGTGTCTGCTTCTGCCATCTGTGAAGCCTAAAATCACTGGGAAAAAAAAAACCCCAAACATCCGAGAAAAGAAGGCAGTTCCAAGGGCTTTCATTGGGCTGTGGTTGCCAGGGGAACCATTTTACTTGGTAATCAATGTGTTTAGTTGCCTCTGTTGCTTCTGTTTAATTCCCAACACTAACACAGAGCGGGGCCACGGGAAAACACCGCGAGGAAAAAATGGAAAGCCTTGACTAGCAACTGCAGCAAGAGAAAAGCTGGAAAATTCATTCCTATGAAGCTGAAGAAAATGTAAAAAATAAATGACTTTGATTTTGTCTACGGTCAATAGAATGGGATGTATAAGTTAAATATGAAATGTATTTTTTTTCCTGTAGCAAACTGACAGAATCAAGCTTTAGAATTCTTTTGCAATGTGGATGGGAAGGTACTGCTTCAGCAGCAAGCTAAGGCTTTCTTTGTCAGTGCCCTACCTCTCTCCTCCTCCCTTTTCTATCTCCCAGTCCCTTCCCTCTCTCCACAACATGTTCTGTTTCCTTAGACTGTTTTTCATTTAAAACATATGAAAAAATGAAATGTGGTAATGTAGAGCATTCAGATCCCGTGTGTTAGTTTTTGATTCATTTTACATACAAATCATAGTTCTCCCTCGCTCCCCCCTCTCTCCCACCTTCCCCAGAGCTCTTCACGCTCAAGCAGTGCTTCTCTACACAGCCAAGGAATTGGTCCCCAGAGAGATGAAGGAAATTCTTAGGGAGGGGTGGGACAAGTAGGAACTGTTTCATGTGCTGTGGGTTTAGGTCCTTAGGGGCCTTTTCCTTCAAGAACACAAGCGTTGGTTGTTTGATCACAGCCGGATTATCACAGCGGAGAGCAGGGCCCTGCAAATGACTGACACTGAGTCTGTCCCATGCTGGCCTTGCCCAATCACCCAGGGCTAGCTCTGGAGGCAAATCATCTCTCTCTCTCTCTCTCTCTCTCTCCTCTCTCTCTCTCTCTCTCTCTCTCTCTCTCTCTCTCTCTCTCTCTCTCTCTCTCTCTCTCTCTCTCTCTCTCTCTCTGTCTTCCTGCCTCCCTCCCTCCTCTCCCTCCCCTTCCCCTTCTCCCTTCCTTCTTCCCTTTCTCTCTCTCCTGTTCTTCCTCCCCTTCCCCCCTCTTCTCTCACTCTCTCTCTGCCTCCCTCCCTCCTCTCCCTCCCTTTCCCCCTCTCCCTCCCTCCTTCTTTTCTCTCCCCCCCTCCTCAGATTCAGGGCCATACAAGCATGTTCCCAGTTTTAGGCTTCAAGGCTAATCCCTGTAGGTGCCTTGACTGCTTGCTTTAACCCATTTTCAGATACATTGTTGTGAGACCAACTATATTTGAAACCATCTTGGTCAGACAGACTACCCGGAAGGCAGTGATAAAAGAGGCACAGAATGAAGTAGCAGAGTAAGCTAAGTAGCTGGACGCGTGAGTGTATTCATGGAGCGTGGAGGTAGTGCTGCCTAAGCTCAACTGATTCAGTAAGAATTCTGCCTTCGCCTTACATTTCAGCTCAAGAATCTCTTGTAAAACATGAAGTCTGTGATGTTTTGATTTCAATTCTGTCTTAAAACTTAACAGCTGATAAACATAAAATACTCAATTCAGATTAGGGAATGGGAGAGGTGGAGTTCGGAGGATCAGAAGGTCAGACCATTGTCAGTTACAAAGGAGCCAGCGTGGGCTGCAACAAAAGCTAGCCACCTAACTATCAAATTGACAAATTATCTGAATAGACACTTACAAATAAAGATGACATAAATATATATCTCACTATACGTATTTCAATATATTTCTATTATAACATGCATATATATACATACACGGTCACATATATGAAAATATCCCTAAATTTTGGGTTTTTCCTTTAAGTTTTGACCTCAGGCATTCGCTGAGACCCTGCTGTATGGAGAAAAAAATGTAGCTTTTACTCTGAGCCAGGAATATGCTTGGCAGAGCCAGTAATGGCCTGGAGCCAAGGCCTTGGGGGAGCTGTGGCTTTGGATCCTGAGAATCTAATTTTTCCCACCCTAAAGGGCCATGGTTATCAGCCAAAAGGATGCTGTGTACTTCTACTGCAATGCTCTTTAGACACCTTGTTTGATTGGGCTTTGCTGACTTAGATCCTGTGTATGAGAGCTAGCCACTTCCACTGGCTCATTTTCTCCTGAACACTGAATATAAGATGCTGTACTTCTTCATAAACTTAAACTATCACCTTGGCTAAGACTTTATGATTCCAGACTTGCCTATCTTCTTCTTCTCATTCCCTAGTCCATCCTTTAAGGACTATTCACCAAAAAACCTTCTGGTTCAGGTCATTAGTGGTCATGAAAAAACATGTCATAAATAAAGTAAGATGCCATTGTGATCAGGCAAAGATGGATAATTTACACACACAGAGACACATACACACACTTTACACAAACACACACACATGCACAGTGGTATTATTCATCCATATAGAACAACATTGCAGAGACATGAGAGAAACTAGAGAGCATCATGTTAAAACACAGAAAAGCAAGTACTGCATGTTTTCTGTTGTATGGAAACTGAGAAAAAAGAAAAAAGAAGACTTGAAAGCAGTAAGGGATGAATACAGAATAGAAGGGATAAGGGAAGGGGAGAGAAGGAGGAGAGGGAGGGAGAGGCTGGAGGAACTGTGGACAGAGATGACCAATGTATGATATATACATAGTATATATCGAAATCTCAGTCAATCCCATTACTATATATGGTTGATATGCTAATAATTAAAATAACAATAGCTAAACAGTTTCTAGAAGATAGGTGTGGTCACTGATTCTTGTTTATTTTAGGTTGAGGATAAGAATAATGGCTCCTAACATCGCTCCACGTCCTAGGGAAAACTGGAAGGATTTCCTCATTCTAAGTAAAACCATCTTTAGTCTACAGTTGTTCCAGCTCATCATATGTACAGAGTGGAAGCTAAAAAAGAAATGGACAATCAAAATTACCACTAGAATGACTTTGAACTTCTGATGTTCCTGTCTCTACCTCCCTCCCAAAAGCTGGGATTAGTCATGCATCACTTCACAGTGCCGGGGATTGTATCCGAGTCACATGCCCCTATGAAACGAACTACATCCCCCGTCTTTTGAAGCGTGAAAGTGTCTGGGAGCTGACAAGTAGTACTGGTCAGCTGAGTCACGTGAAGGCTGGCTGGGCCTCACAGAAATTACTGGAGCCACATGGAGGCTCCGCAAGCTAGTGCAGCTGTAAGTGGAGAGGCAGAATTTAAATGCAGGCAGAATTCAGAACCTTTCATCTTATCTACTATAGTTTGGGTCATTTGACTTTTTTATTTGGAAAACATTCAGAAGATAAAACTAGGAAATGACATTTTAAGTTGAAGAAACTGATTTGGCTCATAAGATGTTGGATGTGTTTTCTGGTTCCGACGAATCTGCGTAATAAGCACAATTATCTCTTACTGTCTCCTAGGCACCGTGGTGAACATCACAAGTGGATTACGTCACTTAAGTCTCTGTCAATTCTACAGAACAGAGACCTTATTGTCCCCCATTGTAGATAAAAACCTGAGGCTTGGGGCAGGGCAGAGTGTCTGACCACACAATCCCAGCAATAAAATGAATGCCCGTCACAGGGCAGCGCAATAGAGTCTGAGCTTTTGAAGCGATGACTCATGGGATTTCAGAGCAAGGACGACTGTGTATGTGACGAGAACAAGAAAAGGCAACAAAATACACTTTAAAGTTAGAATTAAGTTGATACTTTTAAATTATCATTTGAATATTTGAACTAGTTTTTGTCATTTCCTCCTTCATTTGCGGTTTAATTTCCCAACAGTGTAAAGCAGATTTCTATTTTAACTCAAGACTGTATGAAAGTGTCTTCTTGGTCTACCTTCTTTTTTTTTTTTTTTAAACAACAAATGGGTGTGATTCTTAGCTAAGATCTGCAGGTCATTGAAGAGTTCTAGCCTTGCTGAGTAATGTGGAGTTCAGTAGGCACTGGTACTCACCTGACCTGGCTGCTTTTATGTCAACTGGACACAAGCTAGAGTCATCAGACAGGAGGGAGCCCCAGTTGAGAAAATGCCTCCATAAGGTCTGGCTGTAAGATAGTGTTTAAATTAGCGATTAATGCGGGAGGCCCCAGTTCACGGTGGGGGAGGCCTTCACTGGGCCAATGGCCCTGAGTTCTATGACAAAATAGGTTGAGGAAGGCATGCAGAGCAAGCCAGCAAGCCGGATCCCTCTATGGCCTGACTTCCAGGTTCATGGCCTGTGTGAGTTCCTGTCCTCACTACTTTTGGTGCTGATCTGTTATATGAAACTGTGGGTGGCATAAACCCTCTCCTTCCCAAGTGGCTCTTTGGTCACAATGTGAAGTTTCATCACAGCAATAGAAGCCCTAAGACAACATCCTCTGGGACTCCTACCGCTGAGCCCGGACTGCAGTGAGTACATGGCTCCTTAGCAATAGAAGGCGACAGAAGTGATGGAATATTCTCCTGAGAACAGGCTGGCAGCTACGACAGTTAAGGCTCTGTGTTTCTTACGGACTTGCTAGAGTCACCGTCAGTTTTCCCTGACTGGAAGATACAAACTTCTGTGAAGTATGAGTCCAGGTTGGTGAAGTTAAGCTGTCAAAGAACTGTGTTAGTTCCTTTTGCTTTTCTCTGACTACAAGGCCTGGCAGAAACATGAGGGACAGAAAGATTTGTTGTTGACTCCTGCTGGTCACACACACCACAGAGGAACCCAGAAAGCACTTAGGGAGGCCAGAGTCAGGAAACAGATTACAACTCTAAAAGGCCCATTCCTAGCACACCACTTTTATCAATTAGGCCCCACCCACCTCCACAGCTTCCAAAAATAGCATCACAAGCTGGGGAATAAACATTCGAAACCCGAAGAGGACATTTCAGATTCAAATCATCAGGAACTGAAAACAGTTTCCAGTAAGAAACTGGAGTCCCATCCCTGAAGCCTCAGGAAATGAAATTCTGTCCACAGCCTAAGGCATCTTAGAAAGAGGTATTTTAGGATCCTCTGATGAGCACATAACCCATCAACAAAGGCACTGCATTTTGGGAGGCCTTGGACCACAGAACCTCAGAGGGAGATGCTCAGATTCCTGCCTCAGAGACACAATGAAGTAACAAACAGTGTGCTTTAGAGAACTCCACTTTTTAATCAGCAGTAAGGGACTGATAGAAGCAAGGACCGGTATGTGCACAGTCTGAGATTCCTCTGAATTGACAAACAGTAGGTGGGTGCATCATGTGTTCCTAATGCCGCTAATCTGCCAAGCAGAGCCAGTCCCTTCTAGTTTCCCAGTCCTCCCTTTCGTACACTGTCATGTTTACTCGTCTGTGGATCACTGCTGTCTCCTTAGGCAGCAGGTTGGTGATGACTTGCAGAGATGCCCACTCCTAATGCCTGGAGCCCGTGCTACCTAGGGAGGAAGAGGACTTATAGATGAGACTGCACTAAGGCTTTAGGGATGTTAAATAAGCAAGTATATAAACATATTACATGGCACATCGCAAATAGCAGAAAGTACGAACAAACTAAATGCATGGTGAATAAATAAATGAGTAATAATTGAAAAGACTGGTAAAGCTAAGCCATCATTGCCGGGCAGGAATGTGATGATTGCGGAGAAGATAAACTGGGCTCTACTTGGAGAACTATTTTTATACCACCTTGTGTAAAACCATTGTGACTACTACTTTGTGTGCCTTAAGAACATTTCTGGAGAGGTGGAACAGGATTTTATATTTTTATCTTCTTTATCTGTTAAAACTTCTTAGATCATTACGTGTACCATTCACCGGTGGTACTGATTCTTCCATGATGGTTCAGAATCAGGACCAGTGGATTCGTGGTAAGGAAGTCAGTGCCCTCATCTGGGGTCTAGGTGACCTGTAACACCCCCTGAGCAGAAAGAGATTACAGTGCCCATGTTTGAGCGTTTTCTACAGCACAGGTTAAATCCTTGCTGATCTGTTTTCTTTGTAGCATGCCATCACGGTCCCAGAACATTTATTTTGTCATCTGCATCCAATCGAGGAGTGTTGATTCCAGGACACAATAATCAAAGACAATCATTATAACCATAGAGGAAAGAGTTGCTGATAAGGCTTGATAGTGTGAAAATGTGGGGGAAAGACAGTAGGTTTGGCTCCCTCAGCATAGAAACATTTGCCAGGTCAGCTGCCCCTCTGTGCTGTTCTTTATAGACAGAAACTATATTCTGCTGCCGTCAAACTAAGGTCAAAGTCAGAATGTAGTGGTAAAACTAATAGGATGTGTATAGAGATGAATATTTCTGAAGAAATACAATATTGCCTGACGTATGAATATAGAAGGGGGTAAGGCAATGCAAAAGCATGCGCACATGCTCCCACTAGCTTCCTGTGCCCAGTGAATGCAGTCAGAGGAGAGGAGAACTGTCACCATAACTCTTCCTCTTCAGAAGAAAATGATTTCGTGCTGATCCTGCATCCTCCGTTGTTTTCCCATGCATCTTTTCTGTGTGCTGGGTTAAAAATGAGACCATAGACACTGCAGTGAGATGCAGACCTTCCCATGCCAAAACAGTTTCATCAGAAGACATCACAGAGTCCCTGAATTACACATTTATGATGTGACTGTAAACTGGTTTGTTACACATTTGTCTGTGTTTATTATTTATCTACTTTTAAGTCTGACTGATTAATGCATATCACACTATGACTAGGAAAGAAGATCGACAGAACTGCCCACTTCTGTTACATATAGTTGCTCACACTTTTAGGCTTCACAAACAATTCTTCTGTATATTAATCACCTTTGCTTGCTAGGAGTTAGAATAAATAAACTTGGATTGGATGCTGATGATGAGATGCTCTGGGACATTTGTGGCATGTTACAAGGAACACAGATGAGTGAGTGCTAAATCAGCAGCTCCTTAAGGGCAAGAAATTAATTTAAACTTGTGTTTGTTTCTTCAAAGGCTACGGAGCACAAAGTAAACCTTAAATTTTTATTTTCAGTGAAAATTGAATTTTGGTTCCCTGAGGAGAACAGTGCAATAGAGGATGAAGCCTTGGAGGGAAGCAGTGTGGAGAAGAGGAAGCGTGGGAAGAAGCAGTGTGGGGAGGAAGTTGTGTGGGGAGGAAGCAGTGTGAACAGGAAGCAGTGTAGAGAGGAAGCAGTGTGAGGAAGAGGAAGTGTGAGGAGGAAGCAGTGTGGGAGGAAGTTGTGTGGGGAGGAAGTTGTGTGGGGAGGAAGCAGTGTAGAGAGGAAGCAATGTGGGGAAGAGGAAGTGTGAGGAGGAAGCAGTGTGGGAGGAAGTTGTGTGGGAAGTTGTGTGGGGAGGAAGCAGTGTGAACAGGAAGCAGTGTAGAGAGGAAGCAGTGTGGGGAAGAAGAAGTGTGAGGAGGAAGCAGTGTGGGAGGAAGTTGTGTGGGAGGAAGTTGTGTGGGGAGGAAGCAGTGTGAACAGGAAGCAGTGTAGAGAGGAAGCAATGTGGGGAAGAGGAAGTGTGAGGAGGAAGCAGTGTGGGGAGGAAGCAGTGTGAACAGGAAGCAGTGTAGAGAGGAAGCAGTGTGGGGAAGAGGAAGTGTGAGGAGGAAGCAGTGTGGGGAGGCAGCAGTGTGCAGCGAAGGCAGTGTAAGGAGGGAGAACACCTGAGAAGATACATTTACAGTCAGACCCATCCACCAACACTCTGAACTTTACAGACACTAAGAAGCTTACCTAGCAAAATTCCATTGTCACGTGAGGGCAAGGGGAACACAAGTCCTGAGATGGAAAGCTGAAATTTGGAATCATATGGTGAAGAAGTTTGAAATTCTTGGGGTAAAGTTTTGATGGATATTGACAAGTTTATTTTAGGTTGTTGCTCTATCAGCTTGTGTAAAAATAACCCCTTCTTTCCATCGTCATGCCAACCAATATTACATTTAGGTAATGAACAGCTCTTACCCCAGTATTTTAATTATAAAAGCTGCTTTTCTTTTCGGAGTAAATAGCTTTACTTTTAGGTGGGTCTAATGATTATATCAAGGACATTCCCAACCAAGCTACCCATTAGGTTAAACGGATGCCCTTAACTTCCCAGCAAGTATTATCTCCACTTCATTGCAATTGCCTTTGCCAAGACCTTCCTAGGTGGAGCCCTGAGATGCTCCCTGTATCCTGATGTTATATCTGCACTGCTAAGCCTGTTCGTTTTAGCCTTTTCACAACACATTTCCCTATTGCAGAGAGCTTTAATTCTTTAATTCAAGAAGATTTTATTTTTGGGAAGGAGAAATGAGTAATAATACTTGAAATTCGAATATTAATAAGGGTAGGCTAATTACTATATAAACAACTCCAAATGTCCCTGTCTCAATGAATGAATTTTATTTCCTAGTCAATTTACAGTCCCACTGGGACTGAGAGCTGTAGGATATTTTGGGCCAAGTCTGGATAGGAAAGGCCTCTGATTTCATTAGGCAGAAGCTACGGTCCAGGGATTGCCTTGCTACAGGATGACCCGGACATGTGCCCTAGCAGAGTGTCCAGGAAGGGGTGCAACATCAACCGAGAAACTTCCATTTTTAGACATGATGACACGAGGTCGTTGCATTGAAATCTATGATGCTATCAAGCAACTCTGTGATGAAACCCTGAAATGGTTTTGTCCTAGGGAGGGTTACTATTGCTGGGAAGAGACACTATGACCTCAGCAACTCTTATAAAGGAAAACATTTAAATGGGCTGGCATGTACCTTCAGAGGTTCATTCCATTATCGTCATGGTGCGATACAGCAGCATGCAGGCAGACATGGTGCTGGAGAAGTAGCTGGGTATACCACGTTTTGGCTTGCAGGCAGTAGGAGGGGGTCTCCATGTCACAGTGAGGGAAGCTTGAGCAAGGAGACCTCAAAGCCTGTCCCCACAGTGGCATACTTCCTCCAAACAGGCCACACCTACTTTAACAAGGTGAAACCTCCGAAGAGTGCAATTCCCTCTGGGGGCCATTTTCTGACAAACCAAGACTGCTGCTTAGAGTTGAGGACAAAGGAGCCAGAACTATTATAGGAGACCAGTATAGAATGGGTGCCTTCTGAGTGATGAGCTCAGAATCCATCTAAGCTCCTCCCGCTTCTGTGCTTTTCCTAACAGAAGGTGGTTGTCTTCCTTTCCCTTACTGAAGGGCTCAGTGCCGGCTTAGTGAGTTGACCTTCCCCTCCTATAAGATTTCCAGGTGAGAAACAATTCTAAAGAAAATGGAAGCTTCGGTTATTATATTTATAATTCTTTTGAGATCTTCCCTATACGGTTTAAAATTTGAAAAACTGAAAGGATAGTTGAACATTTCTCAAGAATTATGACGATGCCAGATGTTTTTTAAAGGAGCTTGCTGGAATTCTCATAACCACCAGATAGTTTCTTACTTACATGCCTTATCATAGACACGATACATTGCTATTCTGAATATTGTTGAAACAGAACAGTCAGCACATTAATTCTGTCAAAATAATATATTTGCTTATATTTTATCATATTTAAGAGACAAATTTATAGCTAATTTTCTGTGCAAACACTTGCTTTGGCTTATTTAATTCTTAATGTATAGTTGAAATGTTCATTTCATTCCCTTTAGCAACATTTCCTGTAAATACTCTCTAAATATTGAGTTACCTGGTTCCTTACATTTTTGGGAGTTTACTTGAACATAAATATTATTTCTAGGAAGATGCACAATTGGTCTGTGTGTTACATGTGAAGTTCATGTGCCAAACTTTCAAAAGCTTAATCAGCACTCTGCTGTTCTTTATAATCAGCAGCCACAGAAAACAGAGTGTGCGTTTCTTGGAACTCAGCTGACTCAGGACTGTGCAAACTGCAAGCACCACGCCTTTGGTGGGAATCGCACTGTCAGCATCAAATTAGCATCCATGGAATCAGGAGCTAGATCCATGCAGCAGTCACAGTGCAGCCCTTAACCCAGACTTGTTTTCCTGGCAATGCAACCTCTCATTCAGTCTCTTCCTTGGTTCCAGATGGAAGTTGAGAGAATGGCCAGGGCGAGGTTTTCACTATTAGCAATGATCACCATTGCATCTAAAAGCTAAGATAAGAAACATTTCAAGAGGCTGGTGAGGCAGCTCAGCACTTAAGAGCACTGGCTGTTCTTTCAGAGGACCCGGAATCAATTCCCAGCACCCACATGGCAATTCACTAATGTCTGTAACTCCAGTTCCAGGGGATCTGACACCCTCACACCGATGCACATAAAATAAAGTTAAATAAATTATTTTTTTAAAAAGAAGCATTTCAAGTGGAATAGTGACTACATTCCCATGTTTATTCATTGGCCATCATAAAGTAGTCACATTTAAGATCAGTAAGGCTTGTGCTGCTGGAGGGGAGATAACAGTATTATAACATTTGTTGACTCTTTGGGTACGGTCCTCCCTTCACCAGCGTGGCTCTCACCCACCCACCACACCCAGCCCCTGTCATCAGTTTCCTGCTCCCTGCTGTCACTTTGCCTGCCAGTTAGGTCCCTGTGTCTTTTAAACGTAGAGGTAAAAACCACGGTGAAGCTCTGGTGCAGGAGGACCACTCTTTTTTTTTTTTTTTTTTTGGTTTTCGAGACAGGGTTTCTCTGTGGCTTTGGAGCCTGTCCTGGAACTAGCTCTGTCGACCAGGCTGGTCTCGAACTCACAGAGATCCGCCTGCCTCTGCCTCCCAAGTGCTGGGATTAAAGGCGTGCGCCACCACCGCCCGGCAGGAGGACCACTCTTAACACCTGCCACTGTCTTAGAGGAAATCTGGGTCATAGGGTAATGAAAATGTCCCCTCCACGTCATCAGAGACGCCTGCGTTTCTCACTGGGAAACAAGCAGTGCTCTCCTTCAACAACGTTACTTGATAAAACTCTTTTCTAAACAAAGCCTTTTTCCTGGGAGTAGCTTGCAGTGTCGGGTTTTACATTGTATCCTTCTGAAAGGAGAGACAAGAGAGCAAAATCAGAGAGGATGGGAACGGGGATAAGGAGAAGGCTGTTCTCACACTATAGGAAGAAGGGGAAGGTGCTTGGAGCCTCAGGACCCAAGGTGTCCCCCACAGACACTCAAAAGATCTCCCCAGTGTCCCAAGGGAGCCGCATCATCCCGAGCTACTATGAAACAGTGAGTCCATGTGATGCAAGGCAGAAGCTGCAGGAGACACAGAGAGACCATGTCTGTGGTACCCAGAAAGCTCCTTCTCTCAGCCTCTGCAGTGCTGTCTCAGCTGCACAAGGGCCATTTGCAGGCTTGCCTATGCAAGGGCTGATGGAGGTGGGGCCATATTTGAGGCAGAATCTCTTAGTGGATGAGCCAAGGTTTTGGGGTGCCTGCATAGTGACTTGGCTTCTCCTTCTTCCCAGTTCCATTTCCTTTCTGTCCCATCTACAGACATTGGTTTTTAATAAACATCCAGCACACCAGCCTTTACCCTGGTATCTTTCGCATAACACATCACAGCCGCAACCCCTGAGTTTATCAGTGGTGCTGAGTAAATCAAAAGCGGCTCTGCTGGTGTGGATCCTGACATCATCGACTGCACCTCCACGACACACTGTGAACTCCTGTTGAAGGGGCTGTGTGCGCAGGAAAGGATGAGAACACACAGAATGATCGAATTCTTGCTGTGTTAGCAGGTTTTAGAGACCACAAAGCAGGTGAAAGAGGTGGAATGTTGCATTGATAGAACTTGAAGCTTCCAGCAGTTTCTTGGGGAGATGCGGAAAATGACAGCAGGTAGAAACAGCAGAGTCATCGGATCCTAGGAAGAAGCTGATTGCTGAGTAGACAGTGTTGGCTCAAACCCCTGGAGATTTAGTGACTGTTCCTAAAATCATCCGCAGATGCTTCCTGTTTCCATAAAACTGAAGTTCATCTAAGGAGCCACAGACCTTTGCTTAAATGCTGCTTGCAATAGGAATTGGATCATTTTTATGCAATGTTCCCCAATACCAGAGGTTTTTAGAACCCAATACATGCAGGCAAACATCTACTATGTAATGCTCTTCATTGGGAATTTTCTGTTTTTACTGTAATATAACTCTGACTCTTCTATTTGTGTATGGTATTGCTTTAGGCATGATATTTAGTCTCCCAGTGTCTTAATTTTCTCAGCTATAAAATTGATACGATAATATTT
The DNA here is from genome assembly GCF_037038515.1 of Microtus pennsylvanicus. NCBI lineage: Eukaryota > Metazoa > Chordata > Mammalia > Rodentia > Cricetidae > Microtus > Microtus pennsylvanicus. The sequence continues at coordinate 124,031,149 of NC_134581.1, forward strand.
TGGGTGATACATACAATGGGCAGAAGATAAGGTGTGCTTCTGAGCTGTTCCAGTTGTCAGCATTGTGCTTTGTTATGCTTTTCTGTTTAGTACAACATCCAATAAAATAACCCCTAACTTAAATGTTGTTTGGAGAAAACCAGATTATTACCATTATAATATAATTAACAATAATATAAATATAATCTCATTAGAGATGATCTTTGATTTTAATCTTTTTTTCCTCTGAAGATTTTGGCTTATATAATCTATAGGGTAACTTGTAAATAAAGTGGAGGTTTCTAAAGAAGTTAGGATTTTCCAGACGCATAGGATAAAAATGGGCAACGCCACGGAAGAGGCAAGATCACTGTAGACAGCTGGGCACATACAGAGCGCAGCACACATCCCTGCAAGGACTATTTACCATATTCTAGGGCCTGTGTCACACCTAAAAACCATGAGGTCATCCTTTAGTCAATACCTAGATGAACTCTAGATGACATAGCTAGATGACATGGCTTTAAATTCTTTCTAAGCTTATTATTGATCTGCCTCTAAGCATAGCTAAAATTAAATTCTAGTTACACAAAGTCATTTTTCTAGGACATTTTTCACTGACCTCAGTGACACATCCACCCTCCTCCTGTGTTCCCAGTAGATGCCCTGGGACAGGAAGCATCAGAGGTGGTTGAGATTCCTTAAGAACATTCTAGCACAAAGATCTTGAGTGCTGAGAGCCACTGGAGGGCCAGCCCTGAGGACCCTACTCCTACCTCTTAAGGCTTAAGAGCTTCTTGATGCTTTCTGAAGAATTTTGCCATTCTGTGAATTTTTTGTTTATTTTGCACTGAAATTTTACTCTATAGCCCAGTCTGTCCTAGAACTCACAATCCCCCTGCCTCAGCTTTCTTACTACTTATAATTATAAGCATGCATAACCATACCCATCTATATTTTGTCTATTATAAAAATCCATAAACTTTGAACTTCACTATTTTATGTTTTAAAATGTGTGTGTGTGTGTGTGTGTGTGTGTGTGTGAGATAGGGGAGGCTGCTTGTTCATTCCCAGCTGCCCAGACTCGAAATAACCACTCAGAAATTATATTATTTAAATCACTGCTTGGCTAATCACTTAAGCATTTTGCTAGCTAGCTCTTATATCTTTAGTTAACCCATTCCTATTAATCTGTGTATTGCCCCATGGCTATGGTTTACCGGGTTAAGTTCTGTCTCCCCACCCCCGCATCTGTTTCTGGTAGGGCTCCATGGCTTCTCTCTGCCTCTGCATCCTCTCTCTACATATATATCTCTTCCAGCCTGGGTATATTCTGTGAAGCCATTGGCCAAAAGCAGCTTCTTTATTAACCAATAAAAGCAACACATATACAGGACTTCCCACACGATATGTGTGTGTAGGTGTTTTGCAGTGTGTGTGTGTGTGTGTGTGTGTGTGTGTGTGTGTGTGCGTGCACATGCTCATGCTAAGACGTGTGGAGGTCAGAGGACAACATGCAGGAGTTGGTTTTCTCCTGTCACGTGGGTCCTCAGGGTTGGCAGTAAGCGCTTTCAGCTCCAGAGCCCTTTCACCCGCGCAAACCCCATAAACTGCGTACTCAAGCTTGCTCCTGAACCTTTGTCCAAGGTGGAATCTCCACACCTAATACAGTACAAACTGCATGGAACATTAAAGTGTGTATTTCAGAGAGTCTTCTATTTTAAAACATGGATTTGTTTTATCATGCTACAACTTATAGAACTTTCTATGGCCAATTTCACACCTGTAAAATTTGACAATCATCTAAACTAGTAACAACCGCTTGTACTTGGGTGAATAAAATTATACCTTTGAGGGTTTTTTTTTTCCCTCTTAAGATTTGCTTCACGTGACGGACTGATTGAGCTCCTCTTATTTCCACACCGTTTGTCACAAAGTACTCCAAGACCATCTCTGATTTCTGGCCCTGGACTGCAAGGGGGCTCCAGTAATAGCTCTACCTCAGACCACGCAGCTAGGGTGGGCGGGAATCAACCAAACGCAGCCCAGGGTTTCTAGCCCCGGCCTGTGAGAGGCGTCCAGCAGCAGGTCCACACCACCTCACTGCTTGCTACAGGTGAGCGGGAGAGCTGTCCCCGTCCCTCACCGCTGCAGCTCTCAGCAGAGTGGCCTCAGCACCTCACCTGGGCAGCACAACAGAGCTGGCTCTGATGGGGCAGGTGTAGGCGAGCCGACACTGACTGCGTGAAAGCAGGAGAACTGGTCCACCCCTTGCTCATCGCTGCAAGGGCTGAACTAGCCAGGGCAGTGCTGGAGAGCTCCCCCTGGTGGTGAGAATGAGGGAGAGCTGGGGGCCAGGGACTGACCAACCCTGCAACTGCCCAAGCCTAGGACCAGGGTTGAGTTGGCTGACCCTAACATTCACCCCATCTGTGATCTGCGGGCGCATTTGTGCTCAGATGGGTGTTTTCTACTAAAAACTGAGAACTAAACAGTGGTGAAAGACTCTGTTTTTTCTGCTGTGCTGTGCTGTGCTGTGCAGTGTGGGAGATGGGGAGGCTGTGGTCCCTTGATAATGAGGTCAACAGATAAGAGGCTGCCTCGGTTCACTGATTTAGATGCAGGCAGCATGCCTTTCAAGATCAGAAAACACAGAGACCTGCAGTTTGAGGAGTGATGAACTTGCCCTTCCCCCAGACAAGGCTGTGGATTTATAGGCTGTCTTGGCCATGCTCAGTACCTCGCTGCAGACTGTGCAGAGAAGCTAAGGTCTCTCCTACTCATCCTGGGAAGACAGAGTGATCTTCCCCATTCCTGGATTGGTGACTGCCTTTTTCATGTCTGACTCAGCATTGGGGATGCAAACAGCACTTACTTCTAGTTATCAGTAAACATCACAATCTCCTCGCCCTGTCAAATGGGACACTGTAATGTAGAGTCCCAGATTATGTAAATGAGCCCCAAGTTTCTTGACTGAGTTGCTAGGCCTGGTCAGGACAGTATTCCTTTGGTTTGGGCTGAGTGGCTTCTTAGGAAGAGGTGTCAGCTCATCTGTAACCCAGTAGAATGGACCTTCTATGTTCAGAATGTGTTTCTCTGGCTGCTGAGCAGTCAGAACCAGAGAGGACACGCTAGCTGTGGCAAACCTGCTTAGATTTCTGTGTGGGGATAGTGGGCCTTCCTTTCTTTGTTGTAGAGCTAGGAAATGCAGAAGAGAAAGAGTGACTCTCAACCTCACGAGGACCTGGCTTCATGCTTCTGTGCACAGAAGCATGCAATGTCTAGAGAAGAGACTGCTATGTGATGTTCTTAGGAGGTCTGAGGGATTCATGGCCACAAACTCCCCCCATGACACTGACTGGATCCTTCCTTAGGGCTCTCTCCTTGTTACTGGAAAGATACGACTTGTTTGGTTGTGTCTTTTTGATCATTCAAAAACTGATGATCAGGCAGAAGGAAGTGACCAAGCCATTCAGTTTGCTACATGGACTGTAAATTCCCCAAAGTCAGAGGTGATTGGAGAGTTTGTAGTAGGTAGATGTGTTCGGAAGCCTCAGGAAACACCTTCATCAACATCATGGTTAAGTGATTGTGTTCACTAGAGACTAGCAGGACCTATTAGGGACCAGGAGCAAGCCAGGGCAATAAATTCCTCCCTAACATTAAATGCCAGTACTGCAGCCCTGGACAGTGTAATTGAGTAGATGACATCAAAGGGCTTAGGGAATTCATTCACTTTGTTTGAGCCCAGACGCTCCAAGACTCCTAGAAGTAGTGCCATTGCCATGTGGAAGGGTTTGTCTGCTTCCATATTAAGGGGATATAGTATTTGGATGACAAATACTCAAAGTTCCCAAGGTGTGGGTTCTCAAGCTTAAGTTCAGAAAAGTCCATTCTCAAAGATATAATCGCATGTTGCTTGACAATAAGGACTCATCTTTAAGTGTGGGGTGAGTTTGCCTTTTGTGCCCAGCGCCGAGGGAATGTCACCAAACCTAGGTACACAGGTCCATCACTCAACGTCCTCCTGATCCAGTCAAGGCACTGTCAACACAAAAGAGGGATGCTGCTGCCAGAGTCACATGACATACAATTTCACAGCAGTTTTTCCGTTATAAGTCCATGGACCACATCCTAAGAGATGTGGCATAGAAAGAAGAAATAAACCAGGGATACAGCCCACGGTTGTGAAGCACCAAGCGTGGTACATATTGTATGCTCTCTCCTTACACACAAGTGACAGCGTGTTAAGTCTCCTAATCCTCCATCCCTGTCACCAAACACGTGAGGAAGACATTGTGTTACAACTCAGGGCTTAGGATGTGTACAAAGTTAAGAATATAGCTAATTTCTACTGGATTCTAGTCTTGTAGGACTATTGTAATATGTGCAGACCACCACCGGTTGAAAGGTTGTGTGATGGAAGATTGCACACACCCCAAAACTGGAAGTGGAAGGGACGCACTTTAATGTTGCCATGGATAGCAGCAGCACCATCTGGCCAAGGTCTTGTGCATGCTGTAGTTATATGACAAATACAGCAACTACTCTGAGATTCCATTTTACTAAAAATTAACAGAGTTTTACACAGAATATTTACTTTAACTCTGACAAGTGTTTAGGCTTTTGATGCCATTCTCTTTATTTTATACAAAAGAAACGAAGTTGCTTGCTTGTGGCCACTCAATTCTAAATGTAGTGCCAAGCTCCTTCAAGCATGAACAACCTGCCGCGCCTGAGAGACGGGGTCTAAGAGCTCTGTCACCCTGTGCTGTTCGTGTAAGAATTACGTGACCAAATGAAACTTGGATTGGGGAACTCGAATTGAGAAATGTAGCCAGGTCACTTTGAAATGTGCTGTCAGTGTAAAAGACGTCAGATGTCAAAGACTTGGTGTGACAAGAAAGAACATGTACTATCACAATGATGTCATTTATTATCTAGGTGAAATAATGCTTTGGACTTATTACTATGAATAAAACATTGTTAAAATTAATTTTACTTTTTTTGGACATTTTCAGTTGAAGCTACCAGGAAAATAAAAATAAACACATACCTCACATTGTATTTTCACAGACAGAGCTAGGCTGATTTGTGCTGCATTTTAGAATATCTTCAACTTTTGCAAATAAACCCTACCTGAGAAATTCATTTTGAAAGCCTGTAGCTACAAATACAATGACAGTAAACTTTTATGAATTCTCTGAAAAACAAAGACAAAGCATGCTGTTGACTAATGCTTGTTATTATTTCTCTTTGTGTTTGCTTCAGTAGACTGTGTGCTTAGGGGTGCAGGGAAGAGTTGTTCAAGAGTTTTTGTAATTCATCCATTGGTTTAAAAGATACACACAGAACTGAGGATGTAACAATGGCAGAGAGGCTACCCAGCTTGTGTGAGGTCCATATTCAATATCCAGAGCATCTAAGAACACACACACACACACACACACACACACACACACACACACACACACACAGCAACAGCCAAATAAACACAAATGCACGCATAGATAGCGGAAGCTCTTTCTAATAGGTTGCTAAAGAGGCAGTGGCCGCACTTTATCAAATACTCAGGACTGCGTTGCTCACCTCCGGAGAATGTGGCGATCAGAATTTGATAATTGTCCTAACACATTCTTATAAGTGTTCCACACTTGCATCGCCCCATAAACACCACAGGTGTAATTGGAACCACCGGAGTCATTGGACCAGAGTTCCCAGATTAGCTCACCTGCAGGTCATCTCTCCCGCAATCATCTATGAACTTTGCAGGTGGAATCATTGGAAATGGAGTTCCCACGTTAGATCACATGCTGCTCCCTAAGGGTCCTCAAGTAAGTTCCCCCATGACCCCCTTTACAGCAGCCGGTTGAGTACTGCATCCCCAGACTGCATCTGCACAGTTTCTGGTCAGTAGGAACAGTAGATGGTAATCCACTTAATTCAGTCTTCCTGATATTGCACTGGGTGTTCCCCTCTCTTATACATCACCCTTTCATTACTAGGGTTCCACTGCTCAGAAAAGTGTTCATAACCAAGTTGCAGTTTGAGGGGATCATTTGTTTCTACCTTAATTCTTCTGAAAGGGGAAAGCGGAGATATAATATTTTTCTGTATAACACACATAACCATCTCTTTGCACCCCATGTATGCCAAGGAGAACGGCTTTCTGTTTTCTTTGTTAACAATGCAGAGCAAAGACAGCCACCGAGCAGCCTTTATGCCTTTGAATTTGACACAATGCCTCAAAATATCACCTAAGATAATATGCTTTTTATACATGGATGTTTTTAAATATTTTAATTCCTCAAACTGGCAATCTTCCTGACTTGGTAGCATATGCGTTTTGTTCCTTTATATTTTATTTTATTTAGTTAAACATCAAAGCAAAATAATTCACTGGAGTTCCCTAATGCCCGCACTTCATGGAAGAATTTGAAACATTATTATCAGGTGAACGTGATTATCAAAGAAACATGTTTGTTATGTTGCAATGAGTAATATTTATGGCATGTGTACAAGGGGGCGTCTACTTAGACAGGAGGGTGTAAAGAATGCCATGACTTACGAAAACCAGGAGCACCCTGGGGCTGAAGTTGCCCATGTGAATGAGTGCGGGTATTCTTACCTTGTGGATACAGTGCAAAGCCACGGCAGCCACACTCCTTCCTTTGGTGAGCCCTCCCGTGGACGACTCTCTTAGGAGACTCATCTCCCTCGGAAGCACCATAAGAATGTCCCTAAGTGTCCACTCAGCTGAGGGATGGCAGGACGTTCTCTCAACCAATGCAGGCAGCTGCAGCTTCTATATGTTCTTTCTAGTCTCTTCTCATCTGGCGCTGAGAAAATTTGGGATGAAGATAGAATTACAGAAATTAATTGTGTGCTGCTATCATTATACTATGAAGGATCATTGTAATTTTTCATAGAAAATACATAAAATTCAAAAATGTATTGCTGCAAATAAGTTTGAACCATAAATTACCTGCCCTTAGTTCACAGCATTTATAAACACATGTATGAGGGTGAGTGTGTGTTAAAATGATTCCATGCGAATGCACTTGTCATTACACTTGACTAATTTCTTCTAAATACCAAAGTTAATAAATATATTTTTAACTTTAAAAGGCAAAATAAAAATTATTTTGTGACTACAATTCCAAATTTATGTATATTAGCAACTTTATTTGAAAACCAAGCTATCATTTCCCATCAAAATGACAGCCATTTGGCTATGGAACATGTTTACGTGGTGGGTGAATTAACAATAAACAGATGTTTTCAAGGACATACGGTTGGGAGCCTGGATCCATATTGCTGTGGCCAGAATTGCTTTTGCTGGCTTATATGCATGTAACCTCTCTATGCCTCAGCCTTCTCATTTTAAAATGATAATAATAACAGTGTTTCCCCCAGAGGTATGGTAGATATTTACATAGCTTTTGTGTACGTGTGAAGCTAGCAGTAGATACTTGGCAATGTTCTAAGATTTGGTGACAGCTCATCTGTTAAAATCAGATAGCAATGCAACCAGGGCATCAAGGTCTTCTTTTGTTCTATCAGAAAGTGCTAAGCAATCAGCACATGGCTAGTATTTGCAGGCATACAAAGTCCCCAATTGGAGACAAATATTTGTGAGTGAACAAGCAAGCCATGGGTCAGAATCAGCCTACAGTGGTTCTCATTATTTAGACATGGATTAGAGAGATTCTTCAAGCAGGGCTGGCTTACGATATTTAGAAAAGTATCATTTTTTTTTCCTGGGAACTCTTTTTTATTTTTATTGGTGAGACACAAGGAAAGCATTTTTTTCATGATCTGACTATAAGAAATAGAAGACAAACATGCTTGTGGATTAATTTAGATAACAAATAAGAACCTGGAAGTAATTAAAGTAAAATTATGAAAGATAACCCAGTAAACAATCCAAGAATGAGTCTCTAAATCCCACTTTAATTTTTCCTGTTGTGTAGAATATCCCACCACAATAAAAGAGGAAATTTTCTCATCTCTGCTTTTGTGTGTAAATTATTTGTTCTTCTCTGTACTTCAGATATTATCAGTAAAATCACTGGCCGGTTAAAATGGTATTTCCCAGTAAAGGCAAGTGTGTCTTAGATACAACCAAGCTTAATACTTAAAAAATCATAAAGTAACAATTAAGACAAGAGTTTTAATTTATCATACTTGCTTAACAAAGCTGGCTGCCTTCTTAGGAAAGAAATTCTCTATTAAATAAAAGCCCATTGCCTGAGTGAGATAGACATAGAGAAAAATCTTAATCATTCCACCTCAAACATCTAATTCTGCATTTTCTATCATTTCTTCTGCCTGCTTACTGCAACCTTCCAGGCCTTTAGCTTGGCATTATATGATCACTCGATCATGAGGACTCCAGAGATAAGAAGTAACAGTTCCTCTGGCTTAGCTGAGTAGAAATACAAAGCAGAACTCCCACACTTTCAATAGCTTGTATAGCAACCCAACAAAATTATTCTGTTGCTCAATCAGAAAGAACTTTATCGGCTCCTCCAAGAAGCCACATACAAGGGTTTGATCATCCTGTGTGTTGAGCAGCTTATGTTTCTGTAAATATTCAGGATAACAGCAAGAACCAGTAGAAGAAGATGGTCTCAGGGTGAAAGCTAAAAAAGTAACTGCCCTAAATCATATAAACCTGGTCCAAGATACATATCCCTGGCTAGCATGAAGAGGCTTGCAACCTTCTAAGAAGAAGGAAAAAACACACACACAAAACAAGGTTTCTAAACAGGAAGAATAATTTGAAGATAAACTACCATTAGGTGCTCCAACTAGCTTTATGCATGGTAATTATGAACATTCAATTTGCAAGTATATAGAAAAATGAGGAGATCTAATCACCAATGACATGGCTCTATGATTCGTTCAATAGAGGAAATTTGCTCTTTCAAAACTGGTATTTTGTGTGCAAAACTAGAACACCTAGTCAACAAAACAAAGAAAATAAGTGGGCAGCCTGTTCCAACTGAAACATAAAAATCACCTAATAAGGGGAAGAACAAAGAAATTATAAAATGACTAAAATTACAAAACTAGTATGAGCTTTTAAAACTTTCTGAGAGTTTAAAGCAGATGTTAAAAATAAATTTAAAAATGTTCAACGTTCTGGAGACCAATTTTGAAACTAAGCCTCTAGTCTCATTTCTTTCTTTGACCTTACCTCCTCCTTCCTTATCTACTAACAGAGCATAATTCTATGCCAGAGAACTTACTATGACCCAAGAATCAAAATCCCCAAGTACAGGGGAAGCCTATAGGCTGCAAAGGATGACCTGTGTCTATCCCTGCAACGCCGTAGCACTTCTGGCAGCTGAGGCATTGCTGGTGATTTCCCCTGCCTGTCCCTTAACTCCTCTATCCTGAAATCATGATTTGACTGCTACCTTGGATCCTTTTGCTTCTGTTTTTTTCTGGCCGGAGACCCACTTAGATTTTGTTCAACACCATTTGCACCAAAACATAAATCCTCTAGGCTCATCCATACTCTGCTCCTGGGTCTAATAGAGCAGTTCATGGCTCTTCTGGATGGCTTCACAGAAGCTCATTCCGCACACGTACTAAGCACGCCTCCTACCTCTAACAGAACAAGGGAAAACTGTTACCCAAGGCGGCCCTTTGTGAATAGTTGCCTTCTTATCTTAACTCGGTGGTGCAGGTATTCCCTGCTTCCTCGATTCTCTGCCTTTCTCCTCTGCTTTCTTTAAATCGATTTGTTTAGAAAAGGGGAACTCTACCAGCTTCCCGCCTTATAATATTCTTAAGAAGAGCCTAACTTTCATAACTTTTAAAGTCAAAATAGGCAAATTTAAATTCCACATGTTCTCATTTTATGAGATGTTAAAAAGCAAAGCAGCTACCCACGCGTTAGCGGTGAGCAAACCTTGAGTAACGGCTGTGTGCGAAGGTCTTTGTTGCCTACTCTAAGACAGGCCAGCGTTGCCAGGTCTACGAGGGGCCAGTAGATGCCTGGTTCAAAAGCAAACTTCTTTTCTTTCTTTCCTTTTTCTTTTAGATATAAAAACAAGCACAGGAAATTTCATTTCACCTCACTATAAATCAAGAGAAGAAAGCAGAACAAAACAACTTTTGCCTAAAGTAACATTGAATAAATTTTTTAAAAGCATTTTCATCAGGAAAGGCATTTACCTCTCAGCTACTTAGCTGTTAAGACGAGAAAAAAAAAACTATTGCTTGAAGGGTAAATGACAAACACCTTTTAATCTTTTATTCTGCTGAGCCTTCTCAAACCCTAAAAAGACAGGTATATATACTTTCAATTCTTTTTTTAAAAACTGGGTGCACCTAGGTTTCATGTAATTCTGTCTATGGAAATTGTATTCATGTGTTTGTGTTAAAAAGTCTCAGCACACTGTGGCCATGTCCCTTTTTATTGTTATTGATTTATAGTGTGCTAAAACTACTATTTTCTTTTTCATAAAATCCAATTAAATCGTGCATATGCAGATTTTTGAATATAAGCATTTGGATAATGTATTAGGAAGGCTGTTATATACATGTTGCCTTAAAAACAGATACTCTGAACATCGTAAAACATTATATGTTTTCATCTATCAAGTATTTCAGAAAGCCTCACAATGCTGTAATACTTTACATGAGACAACATTCATTAGAGCCACGTTGTCTGTATGTGCTTAGGTTTTTGCATCATTTATTAAGTACCAAATTATCTACTATGTAAGTGTTTGTGTAAATTAAAGTTGGTAAATTAGCCCAGTGAAATTTTAAAAGGAAAAAGTTCTGGCTCCAAAAGCCTCGACAACTTCAGGTTGGTTGCATTTCCAGAATGCTAACTAAAGGGGCAAAATCATGGTAAAGGACGGAAATTGTTTATTTAATCAATGTGGAAGGTGGCTAGTGGTCCTGGGTCTTCCTCTGAAATACTTAATATGAATGTTTAAGTTTAATTTTCTTAAGAATCATTCTTAAAGAACAAGATACACATAATTATACAGTTCGTGTCAAGGTGTTATCTCCTTGACTCCTGTCTCAGTTCTGCATCTACAACCTTGTCCCTATTACTTGCTGGTGTTAATTTTAAGAGGCCATTACTCCTTCTCCAGGATATATATATATATATATATATATATATATATATATATATATATTAGATAATTGTGGGGTGCTGACCTCCAGTTCAAGGATTAAGAGGAAGACTTACGTCTGGGCATCTAGAAATGCTTTGTTTGTATATTTATGCGTATATCAATGTAAACATGTAAGCCTTTTTAATATTTTCATCACACTGCCTATTTAAAATAAGCTGACGGTCAGTTTTTCAAAGCCCATATCTTCACCAGGCCTATGGAGGATACATTTCTAAACATTCTTTTGATTGCCATTTTGAAAAGCTGCTTCGAGACTTAAAAACGCATCCTAAAATTTGCAGATAACTGTAATAAGTTACATCATAATAATATATTAGAAACTATTACTTATCTCTATGTTTTGAATTTTAAAGAAACAACAAGTAGCTCGGATAACACACTGAGGTGAGTAACCTACTACAGAGGTAAACTGGGGTCTCACAAAGGAAAAAGCGAAAGCTGCCGGTCTTCATCCTGCTTTGAATGCTCATAACCTCTGTGAGAAGTGAGTGCTTTTGAAAAACAAAAACAGTTTCAAAGTATTGGCTACGATGACTTAAATTTTTAACAAATAATTTAAATTGGTTTTAAAAATAAGACTATTAATGTGTTTTACTTTTGTTTATAACTGTTGCATATTTGATGCCATATATATGTATATATATGTTTTACAAATCTTTCTGAATTTTCGTCAAAATTATCTTATTAAAATATTTTCTAAACTATGTAATAATAATAATTATTATTATAATATAAGCAAACTCATCAAGTTTTTCAAAATGAGATAAAATGTCTATAGGCATGAGGCATATTTTTGGTAAAAGAAGATTAAAGAAAAAAATGTTTCTGGATGAACAAGGATTTTGGCAAGATAAAGATTGTTCCAAAATGCAATGAATAAAAATGTCATAAGATTAAAGTATATTGTATAAAGATTGTAAAACATGAAATTTAATAAGTACAGTTATAACTAAGTTGATTATAATATAAAGGCTATTAAAATTTTAAGGTCAAAATTCAGTACCCTGAGATAAAATTCACGTTTGATTCTTTTGACCATGATAAGATTTCTCTTAAGTTTAGAAATGTTTACAAAAACAACTTTTAAAAAAGATCTTTTAAATAATACAATTAAGTTCAAAATCATGTACAAGAGTGTCCCTTGAAGATAAAGAAAATCAGGTCATTTCATGAGCTCAGGGGTAGAAAGACCTCTGCATCAGACTGTTCAGACTGGAGGAAGAGACGTCGTCTGGGTTGCTCTAACCCACGGCTGCAGTACAGACCTCAAGAAGATGAGCTGTTTGGTTCACATCTCATGCCAAGCAGATGGCCCCTGCACTTGAAAACACATCCGTGTTGACTACTGAAGTGTGGACCATGTTTGTCTTCCATTGATACCTGTGTTTCCAAAAAACTAACTCTCCCACTCTGCTTCTAAAACATTTTTATAACCAGATACCTTTACCTTGTTTGTGATTTTTAATATTCCACTTGGTACAGCCCTAAGTGATAAAATGATGCTAATCCTGTTTTAATGAAGCTACAAACAAGAATGTTATGTCCGTTCATTAATCATATCTTTCCATTCTGTTTGGCTACCCCAAATCTGTACTTTACTAAATTCTAGTTTTCATGTAAAAAAAATTCAAGTGTTCTCACTGTCTTTATGAAAAGTATATTTTCACACCTATGCAGTATAATTTGATTTTTCATTTTTAAAAATTGGCATAGTGGTTCTCAGCCTCCCTAGCGTGGTGACCTGTTAATACAATGGTTGTCACCAAATGTTCACTAAAGGTGAGTTTTGGTTTTAAAATTGTCAAAAAATTTGTTTTAAATAAATCCAAATTCTTACAGATTAAGCGAACTTTTTTTCCAGTAAAACTATACAACTTGGTCCAGTTATTTATATTACTGTTTCTCTTGATATTGAAACTGTTAAGATACAATAAATTAAACACTATAAAAGACCCTATACCAGGAGTTCTCAATCTGGGTCATGATTCTTTTGAGGTTCAAATAATACTTTCACAGGGGTGACATATCAGGTATTCTGCATATCAGATATTTATACAATGATACAAAACAATAACAAATTTACAATTATGAACTAGCAAAAAAATTATATTGTTAGGGACACCATAGAATAAGGAACTGTATAAAAGGGTCTCAGCATTAGGGAGGCTGAGGACCACTGTGTTAAAGGTCTCAGTGTTAGGCTGAAGATCACTGCCCTATAAAATGCACAGATGCTTAACAGAGTAACTTAGTTCCATTTATTCTAGTTGGGATACTTTAAAAGTGAGTTGATCTTATCCAAATTCTAAAAAGATAACAGTTCTGTGTGAAGATGCGTGCACACGTGTGTTTTGGGAATCTGGGAACTGTAGAATGTGCTGTTGGGATGTAAACTCCAGTCCGCACCAAGTGCTCTGACCAGCTGGACCACCTCTCTGTCCCTTCATTCTTTTGGCTAGGGATGAACTAGTTTCCTCAACCTGCTGTATGAACAACACTAATTTTTCTGATCTATGGATACAAATCCATTTCTGCTTAAGACTTTTACTAGGAGAACCAATGGTAGGAGGAGGCATTGGGGGAATATGACCAAAATACATTAGCATGTATAAAAATGTAATAATATAACTCATTTTTGTTAAACTAATACATGCTAATTAAAAATATTTTTAAATGTTTAACTTCTTTTAGTAATAGTTTTCACTGTAAAATTCTACTTTTTCTTAAATAATTACTATTTTATTCTTTTTGATGATATAAATGCAAAAAAGTGTTTTTATGTCCACATTTGTCATATATATATGTATGTGTACATTTTGTGTGTTATCTTATGTGTATAAATACATACATATATGTGGTTTATATACAGACTTTACATTCTGAAGCCATGCCCAACTCTTAATGCTAGGAGCCTTGGCACTCAAGAAGATTTTTTTTTTAAATACAAAGTCAAGCCTTCAGGACATAAAAATTCTTTTGTTTCTTCCTTTGTAGCCTAATACCCCACCTCTCTTTTCTCTTGCCTGGATTCCCGAGCTAGAAAGTCCAGCACACCCTGTAAAGAAGTTAGATGGAAACACCCTGCCCCGTGTTAGCTGTGGTGTTCACAAGGGGGCTTATCATGCCAAGGGAGCTCCCTTTAAAACATAGTTCATCGGGAGTTTTGTGCAATGTGTTTTGATCATTTCTACTGGCCCCGTTCCCCATACTTTCTCTAATTTGCATCTCCTTCCCTACCCACCAAAGTCTGTGTCATATTGGAAAAAAACCTTCAAGATCCAATAACGATTCTTTGATGTTTGGTCTTCTACTGGAGGGTAGTCACCGACTCATCACGGGCTACCCTCATAGAGCAAACTGTCTCGCCTTTTCCCACAGGTAACAGCTGCCATTATCTCCACAGTTTGAGATGGACTTGTATGTGCAGACCCCTCTCCTTGCTGGGATTTGTCTGGTTTGGCCTTGTACAGGTTTTGGATGTGAGGTCTGAACCACTGAGTTCTGCTATGTCCAGAGGTCACTGTCATCATGGACTGCCTCTGGTTCTTTCACTCTCTCTACTTCTCTACTTTCTTTTCCAAAAAAATCCATGAGTCTTGGAAAGGGAGGTTGTGGGTGTGTGTGTGTGCCTTCATGTATGTATAATTCCTTTAGGGCTGAAAATTCTGGCATTTCTAATTCTCTGCCCCTTGACCAAGTGTAATCACTGTGTTATACACAGTCTTCTGCAGAAGCTTCTCAGATGGGGAGAGGAGAGATACATTGATCTGTGGGGGTGATCTGTGGGGTAGGAATAAAACATTAGGAGTTAGTTTACACTGTGGACATTTAGTCGTATAATAGGAGTGAGTTCTCCCCTAGAGCCTATGGCCTATTTAGCTGTAGGTTCTTAGTTCAGTAATGGTGTCAGATATGGGTTTCATCCTACGGTGTGGGACTTGGATCCAATCATAAAGCAATTAGTCACTCCCGTGATGTTTATGCCACCCTTACACCAATGGTAATGTCTTTCCAGGCCAGTCATCACTATGGCTTGAAGGAGCCATAGCTGTATATGATTGATGAGCCCCTCAATTCTTTTAGAATATATTTTTCATGTAAGGTTTTCATGTAAGTTTTGTTGTATGTATTTTTCACTGTCTACTGAGAAGATGGTGTGTTTTTTTATTTGTTCTGTTGTTTTTCTTTTATTCTGATAAGAGAACATACTATAACAAATGACACAATCTTAGATTCTGGGGTATATCTTAATTGGTCATGGTGTGTTATTATTTTAAGATACAACATCAGTTTGTTAATATTCTGTTCAGGATTTTTGTAGTCATTGGGGGTTGAAATGGTCTACCGTTTTCCTTTATTAAGCTTTCAGGATAATACTGGTTTCAGGGAATGAGATTGAGAATCTTCCCTAGTTCCTATTTTTGGAAAGAGCTTGTGAAGAACCCTTGTTAATTCTTCTTTAAACATTTGGTAGAATTCGCCAGTAAAGTTATCTGATCCATGAATTTTTATGTGTGTGAGAGAGATTTTAAAAATATATTAACCTAATCTCTTCTTATAAGTCTATGGACACACACTCGTTGATTGACAGATTGAGTCAATATTTATACTTTATATTTCTAGAAATGTGTTAGCTTTATATCTATGTTCTGCCTGTAAGTAGACAACAGCTCCTGATATTTTTGTAAGAATCTTTTTTGACTTCTATAATGGTTTTTGACTTCTATAAGGTTATGTCCCCTTTCTCATTTCTTACCTTTGAGACTTCTCATTTTTCCTTGGTCAGCTGATCTAAAATTCTGCCAGTCCTGTCAGACCTTTGGACAGAGATTCTCAAGGCTCCTAGAGCCAGCGATACTCAGGCTCACTGCCGAATGTTGGGGGTATCCTTCCGCCCCAACCAGCTTGGACTTTGCCTTCACCAGCTGTGCACTTAGGAGCAGTGCTACTCTTTTCTGTTCCTCCACAGTCTTCTTGGAGTCCACTGTTACAGATTTTCAAATTTTCACATGGAACTCCCACACCAAAAGTTGTATTATTAATCGATTCTGTCAGGCTTTTATTTGCTCTGACTTTTGTCGTTTGCCTTGGGCAGTTACAATATCCAACTGCCTTATACTGTTTTAAGCAAGTGTCTGCGAGAAAAAGGTGGTTTGTGCTGGGGGAGCTCTTGGTCATGTCAAATACCTGCCCTTTCTGGTGGAAAATTCCAAGGAACCATGGTGAAGATGAGACAAATCACTGGGATTAGGGCTCAGGAACTCCAAAAGCGCCTTCGCTCTCCCAGCTCCATCTCCAGGGTGTGGTGAGCCTGTTGACTTTCCTCAGGATTTCTGGCTGTTGTTAGTTGTAAGATTGCTTCAGGGCTCAGCTGCAAGACTGTTGGCAGGAAATGTTGGAGCCACAGAGGAACTGTTCTGGCTAAGATTTACTTGAATAAATGCTCTCCAGGTTGCTATAAAGTTGGTTGATTTCCAGAGTTCAGAAAAAAAAAAGTAATTTCTAACTATTTTCGCAAACTTTCATTGCTTCCGCAGAGGAAGGAATCGGGGGCCAGAGTCATCTTTACCTGGCTATTTCTACTCTTGTCTGCAATTCTTTTAGTTCTGGTTGAAATAGTCCTATGACTTCCTGGTTAGCGTACCAAGGAAAACTCCGCCCTCCACCTTCTGCGCTTCCTTGTTCCCTCATTACAGGGCCCTTTTAAAGGTCTCCCATTCCTTATTCTCTCTGTTAGGGGAAACAGGGACACGGGGACACAGCCCAGGGCGAGTGCTCCTTCGGACACCCATTCCGTGCCAGCCACAGCAGCTCTGCGTTTGTCTCCTCAGCCCGAGTCCCTCAGGGTCCTGACCTGAGCTCCTTCTTGGAGAAGTCTGCCTCATAGCCTGTGTGTCGCTGCCTCCCTCTGGTCCTCAGCTGGTCCTTGCCGGTTTTAAGCTTTATTCCACACCTGCTGTTCTTCATTTGGTTGTTTTTCAAAGGCAAAGGCTTTGAAGCTGGAGTCTAGAGAGCTTGGGGAGCGTGTGTGGGGACAGAGGATCCTGGGAAGGGACTGCAGGGGTGAAGTTCCACAGCTCAGCCACTGATTAGACCGGCTGGGCTGTTGGCTCCTTATTAAATCTCCCAGCAAGACTTTTTAATAATGCGCTTCTTGACAAAAAAAAAAACCCAAAAATTCCATTGTTGCCAAAGACAGGGCAGATAGAATAGAAAATGCGATAAACTAGAGGACCGCCCACGGTTAAACAACCGCTACTCCAGGTGATCAGTTTGAAGCTGCAGGATGCAAATCTTTTATGTGGTTAAGGAAACTAAAACCCAGAGAAGTAATTTCCAAGGTCAGATAATGGTAACTGTGGTATAAGGCTGTGTTAGCAAACAGTGGAGGATTTTCCTATTTGAAGTGCAGTTTTTGACCATGGTAAAAAATAACCCATTAATGTTGAATGTAACAATATAACAGAATAAATTACGAGGGAAATCAGTTTCATTTGATTCCATAATTCTGCCTAAGATTAAGAGGCCTATTGTGGATGGTTTTATGTCAACTTGACACAACTCAAAGACATCTGCGAGGAGGGAATCTTAACTAAGAAAATGACATCACTCAAATGGATGGAACTAACAAAAGTCACCCTGACTAAGGTAACCAAGACCTAGAAAGACAAACATGATATGTTCTTGCAGAGAGCCATGGGAATGTACAGTTACAACTCGTGTTTAACAAGTCAGCTCACTTGGGGAGCCCTGCTTGGCAAAGCTTTGGCATGATTGACTGGATGGCCAGGTGTTCCCATATCTTTCTCAGATGCCCCTGCTATGCCTCCCTATAAGGATCAGCTATGGGGTTCATTCCAGGGCCCTTTGAATGGTGTGTTTTATCCTTGTTGGACATACATATAGCTGTGGATGATCAAGAAAATGATTTCTGCCTGTATTTTATTTTATACAGACTGACATGCGATTCTCAATCACAAAGAGAGCCTTTTACAAAGTTAGCTATGTTAGACTTCAGAGCAGATTCAAAGCAAGCTGGTTGCCCCTGGAAACATCTGGTTGCCCCTAGAGACACAGAGACAAGGCCATTTCCCCAGGTGTTGTTTTACTGATTATGATTCAAGGCCAGAGTTTGAGGCAAGGTTAGTCTGCACGTACTCCCCAACCTCAAGGTTCAGCTAACTAATGGTTATTGTTAAGTCTTGATTTCCAAAGTCATTTTCTATCTGGGAAAGAAACAGTCAGCATGTCATCTCTGGCCTAAGAGAAACAACGTGATTTGTCTTGGGTTTTGAGAGTGGGTTGGTCCCTAAAGATGCAACTTACAATTGCTGTAGATCAAGTTATGTCTACAAGTCTGGTTGTTCTTTTCATAGCAAATTGTATTATTATCATGTTTTTACTATTGGTATGTTTTTCTCATGTAATAATTCTTGTTTCATGTTTATAGCGCCATGTCTTTTATTTTTATTAGGTGTTCTTCAATCATTATTCTAAAAGATGTGCTGGCATCACTGCAAATATCGTGAGCACCACAAGTGCAAAAAGCTGCTGCACTAAAAATATATGAGCTGGTTAACTTGTTTCTCACATATTACAGAATTTCCTTTTATAAGAGAACTCGTTCAGTACCCTTAATAAAATGTATTGTTTCGATATTGCTATGAAAGTGGAGAGTTAATACAACAAAGCTCAAGGCCACATACATTTTGGCCCAAAGAAAGCATCATTTGTTCTTTTGAATTTTGAACACTCTTGTTTGAGATGTCCTTAGAAAAGGGAAAATTTAGCATTAGCTCTGTAGGCAATCGTGGCTTTGTTCATTGCCTTGAAGTATCTTGATTTTCAGCCCATAGAAGAAGCAAAGTAGACCTTGAGGTGAAGGACTTTTTTCTTTTTCATGTTACCTTGGTCTTTGTTTTTCTTCCTTCCTTCCTTCCTTCCTTCCTTCCTTCCTTCCTTCCTTCCTTCCTTCCTTTTTTCTTTTTTTTTGAAACTGGGTTTCTCTGTGAAACAACCCTGGCCATCCTGGATCTCACTGTAGAGCAGGATGGTTATCCTATCTCACTAGGCACCAAACCCTAATCCAGGGTCCTCTTCATGAAAACAAAAATGCACTGTCCCTGGGCTACAACCTTTTGCTGGCATTTAGTTGTTTTATTCTCTCTCTCTCTCTCTCTCTCTCTCTCTCTCTCTCTCTCCTTGGTCTGTCTGTCTGTCTGTCTTTTTTTTCACATCTTGCCATCAGTTTCACTTGCTTCGCAGTTGGTTACATCAACATTTTTAATGCTACTCCTAGATTCTTCCTCTCCTTGCTCTTGGCTAGAGAGGCAGTCCTCCTGTGTGTTCTTACCTTACAAGTGTATGTAACAGGCACTTATCTTCTAGGTGTAACAGGCCCTTAGATGCTGCTTTTGTTAAAGAAGCATTAAGTCGTCACTAGGGTGCATAAGCTGCTAAAGGCATGCTGGTATCTGTCTGCCTGGTTCGTTTCCTGTCTCTTCATGTCTGAAGCCGGAAAGGAAAGTCATTCTCCTTAGCTTGCACTCACCTTGAATTTCAAGAAAAGCAATGTGGACCGTGAGGAGGACTGTCTCCCAGGTGAGGGTACTTATCCTTGAGAGTGAGGCCATATGCTCCAGCAGAAGTAATTATCTCGTAGAAAACCAGCAGGCTCCCTCAGCTGATGAAAGTCATTTCAAATCAAAGTTATTAACAGATTCACAACTTATCAAGGCCAATGCAGGATCGGGGCTAAAACAATGTTGGGCAGAACCTCATCTTTAACAGGACTTTTTTTTCCCCTCAGTTTTTTGAGATAAGGTTTCTCTGTATAACAGCCTGGCTGTCCTGGAACTCACTCTGTAGACCAGGCTGGCCTTGAACTTACAGATCCACCTGCCTCTGCCTCCCTTAAAGGCATGCATGATAACCGCCCAGCCTAGGACTTCTTAATTATGCATATTGCATGTTTTCTTTTAAAATCCAAAGCCATGTTCATGCCATGCAGATGGATTTGGAGTCTACGGTTTCCTTTATCTGTTCTTTCCAATGTGGCCATGTTGCTTGAACCCATCTATGTTTCTGCATCACTCATTCGCTTTTTCTTAACCAGCGCACTGGGATGGGTGACCCAAGCTGACCTGTAGGGCCTGTGGAAGGTCAGACTCCTGCCCTAAAGCTATCATCACTAGGTGTTCCCAAATCAGAGATCACCTCGGTGACATCCCCCTTGACAACTGACCTCTTTTCTTCCAGGTCAGGGTTGTTTTGATTTGCATTTCTCTGATGGCTAAGGATGTTGAGTATTTCCTTAAGTGTCTTTCAGTCATTTTAGATTCCTCTGTTGGGAATTCTCTGTTTAGATCTGTACTCCGTTTTTTTTATTGGATTATTTGTGCTTTTGATGACCAATTTCTTGAGTTCTTTGTATATTTTGGAGATCAGACCTGTGTCTGATGTTGGGTTGGTGATGATCTTTTCTGATTCTGTAGGCTGCCGTTTTGTCTTGTTGACTGTATCCTTTGCTTTACAGAGGCTTTTCAGTTTCAGGAGGTCCCATTTATTATTTCTCTCAGTGTCTGTGCCACTGGGGTTCTATTTAGAAAGTGGTCTCCTGTACCGATGTGTTCAAATGTACTTTCCACTTTCTTTTCTGTGAGGTTCAGTGTGGTTGGTTTTATGTTGAGGTCTTTGATCCATTTGGATTTGAGCTTTGTGCATAATGATAGATATGGATCTATTTTCATTCTTATATATGTTGATATCCATTTATGCCAGCACCATTTATTGAATATGCTTTCTTTTTTCCATTTTATATTTCTTACTTCTTTGTCAAAAATCATATGTTCGTAGGTGTGTGGATTAATATCTCGGTCTTTGATTCAGTTCCATTGGTCCTGCTGTCTGCTTTTATGCTAATCAATACCAGGCTGTTTTCATTACTGTAGCTTTGTAGTAGAGTTCAAAGTCAGGGATTGTGATGCCTCCAGAAGTTCCTTTATTGTACAGGATTGTTTTTGGCTATCCTGGGTTTTTTACTTTTCCATATGAAGTTGAGTACCATTTTTTTCAAGGTCTGTGAAGAATTTTGCTGGGATTTTGATGGGCATTGCATTGAATCTGTAGAATGCTTTTGGTAAGATTGCCATTTTTACTATGTGAATTCTACCTACCCAAAAGCATGGGAGATCTTTCCACTTTCTGGAAAGAAAAGAAGTTCAATTTCTTTTTTCACTGATTTAAAATTCTTGTCATACAAGTCTTCCACTTGTTTGGTTAGAGTTATTCCAAGATATTTTGTGCTATTTGTGGCTATTGTGAAAAATAATGTTTCTCTGATTTCTTTCTCAGCCCATTTATCATCTTTGTGAAGGAAAGCGTATAATTGTTTGGGTTAATCTTGTATTCTGCTATATTACTGAAAGTGTTTATGAATTGTAGAGGTTCCTTGGTAGAACTTTTGGGGTTGCTTATGTAAACTATCATATCATCAGCAAATAGTGAGAGTTTGACTTATTCTTTTCCAATTTGTATCCCCTTGATCTCCTTTTGGTGTCTTATTGCTCTAGCTAGGACCTAGAGAACAATATTGAATAGATATGGAGAGAGTGGGCAACCTTGTCTTGTTCTTGATTTCAGTGGGATCACTGGGAGTTTCTCTCCATTTAGTTTGATATTGGCTATTGATTTGCTGTATATTGCTCTTATTATGTTTAGGTATGTTTCTTGTATCCCTGCTCTCTCCAAGACCTTTATCATGAAGGGATGTTGTATTTTTTTGAAAACATTTTCAGCATCTAATAAGATGATCGTGTGGGTTTTATTTTTCAGATTATTTATATGGTGGATTATGTTGACAGATTTTCATATGTTGAACCATCCCTGCATCTCTGGGATGAAGCTGACTTGATCATGGCGGATGATGATTCTAATGTATTCTTGGATTTGATTTCCCAGTATTTTATTGAGTATTTTTTGCATCAATGTTTGTGAGTGAGACTGGTCTTTAATTCTCTTTTTTAGTAATGTCTTTATGTGGTTTGAGTATCAGGGTAATTGTAGCCTCATAAAAAGAGTTTGACAATGTCCCTTCTGTTTGTGTGGAACAATTTGAGGAGTATTGGTATTTTTCTTTGAAAATCTTGTAGAATTACTGGTCTATTGCCAGACCACCCTAAAGAGTCAGAGCCATTTGTGCTGGCAAACTAGGAAACTGCCATTTTGAAACCATACATTTTTGTTTTGTTTTGTTTTTAGCTACTGCTGAATCAGAAAGACTTCTCTTAAAACAGCTGTGGCACACCACCAGCAAAATTCTGGCTACCAAGAAACTATGCTTAATTCTGCTTTTGTGTCTAGAATTACTTTTTAAGCTTTCTCATGTTTTAGATGGATATAGTCAACCATGTTGGAGTGCCAATTTGTTATGGGGAGGCTACTTGTTTGTTTCTGGCACAAAACAATCAAACAGAAACTATATTATCTACAACACTGCTTGGTCAATAGCTTAAAGTATATTTCTATCTAGCTCTTATATCCTAGGTTAACCCATTAATCTGTGTATTGCCACATGGCTATGGCTTGCTGGCAAGGGTCTGACACATCTGTCCCCAGAGGCTGCTACATGGCTTCTTCTTGACTCTTCTTTCAGTTTAGTTTTCTCTCCTAGCTCTATTCTGCTAAACCACTGGCTGAAACATCTTTATTCACTAACCAATAAAAGCAGCACATATACAGAAAGACTTTTCATACCACTTTCATGTCAACAAAAATGGAGAATAAGCTCACTTCTATTGTTAGTTGCGTGAAATTCACATTAATTACTCAAAGAATTTATTTTTTTCATTGTAAAATTTAAGAGTAAAGATGCTGGGCTATAATTTTAATATGCAATTTAAGTTGAAGAGTTATAGTCTTAAAAATTTCTCTTTCCTTCTTGATAACTTGAAAGTTATTCATGAAAGAAGTGATATGATGCTTCTGTTTATCTAAAAATGTGAACTTAAATCTGTTCAGGGAAAATCAATTCATTCAATCTAGTTTCCAGAATCAGACACCTCTTACTTTCATTTGCAGAGGTAGTTTCATATTAATTGTGCTCAGAGACACATTTTGTTGTTTTTCCAGTTGGAAAATAAATTCTAGATAACTAATGACCCAGATCCATGTTTCCCTCTGGCAGCTTAAACTGAAATTAGCAACATAAAAGGCCAGTTTAATAACAATCCCCTTCAGTGGGAGATCTTGCTAAATGTACCCGTATGTGCTATGTTTAAGACTTTTATAGGAAGCATTTATCAAAACAGCCTCTCCATAGAAGAGTTACAGTATGAAGATAAAACAAGGAAGTGGTACCCGATGCTGACCCTGGACTGGGGTTTCTTTAGCTGAAACGTCTCTTCTTCCTGGGGAGGTGTCAATATTCTCATTGGACTCTTTCTCTCGACATCCATTGGCTTCCCACTTCCTATGCTCTCCATCAGCAGAGTTCTGAAGAGACACAGAGGGTAGCAGAGGACTTGGAGTTTGCAGAAGGTAGCATACTCTCAAGGGATGAAGCTGCATCGTGGCTAAAGAAAGCCTTGTCTCAATTTTCATTTGAGGCAGGTTTTTTTTTTCTTCTCTGTGGAATGGTTTTTCTGAAGAATATTTTCCTGTCCAGGTGTGGAGGCCCAAAAATGTGAGCCTATTTCCACCTTGCCTGAAGGTCCGAGAGTTCTAGCTTATTAAAAACTGTTGACACCCTGCCCTAGGGTGAGGTTACTTGGTCATTTTGTCATTAAGATGATCCATATAGGTAGACCCATTCCACCTTGACCAACATCAGAGAACTGAAGCATACTTACGTTCCTTCTTTTGAAATAGGAGATTTGACCAAGGGAGTGACTGCCTTCAGGGTACTTGGTCTAGGGTAGATTCACTGCCTAAACAACAGAATGCTTTTCTCATGACTTAATAGCTTGATGGCTCAAAGTACTGAAGTTAGTAACTGTTCTAATTGTCCTTTGTATTATGTTAAAGCAACTTTTTGTCTTCTTCCCCTTTTTGTGTTGGGTATAAAAGTGAATGGAAAATAAACATGGGTGAATTCAGCATTCAGTATCCACTGAGTTGCCCTCCCATTACTATTCTATGTCTCAGTGACCCTTCTTATCTCTCTGCTCCTCCTACTTAACATTTTCCTAATCCCCATGCCCCTACCCTGGTAAGTGGTATACTTGTGGAAGCATAGTCCTCGACATCCAGGTGTTGATACATCTATTTAGATTGCTTTTTCAGGAAAGGACAATGATATGTCCTTGGGTTTTTTTTCTTTGTTTGCTTCTTTTGTTTTTCTTTTTATCAGAAAGGCTCATTTGAAAAGTATTTCTTTTTTTTCTTTTAAATCCTAAAATCAGGTTTATATAATTATCACTCATTGGTCTCCAGAGGAATTCAGGATTCCAAATCTCCTCCCAGGGTCAAAGATATGACTCAGGTTGTATTTCTTTAACCAGTAGAATAGAGTCCTGGGGTTTCCGGCCATGGCTTTATAAACTGATGATCATAAGCAAGGGACCTCTAATCTCATTCATTTCTGACTATCTGCTTAACAACATGACTTACTGCATGGAGCTGGAATCATGAATGTAGTCGATAAGGGCCGCTGGTGGGTTAGTTGCTTGCATTAACCTTGGACTTATTCAGCGATCACAGAAGCAATTGGTTGACAAATCCCATACTAGATTCTTTAGGCACTATCAAAGTGTGAAAGGTGAAAATTGGTATCAGATACATGTCTTTATATAAATCTATTAGTTTCTTTGGATTATCTATTATCTTTGTGTCTATCTGTCATCTATATATCATCTATTTTTTGCTCTCTCTGTCTTTATCTATTTATTCATCTATCTATTACCTACCTATTGTCTATTATCTGACCATCATTTATCACCTACCTATCATCTTTCTATCTAGGCATTATCTATCTATTAAACATGCTTGATGTTCATGAATTTTATTCACAATCAAGATGATTTTGGAGAATATACTATCTAGAAAATATTTCCTCTGCCCCAGTTTGTAGTTTTCCATTATACAGCTCCTTATTGACCAGAGCACAGTGTCAATAAGTTACACCTTTTTAGCTTTTACTTGAGTGATATTTTTGGAGAAGAAAGTAAAGACTTTTATCCAACTTGTTCTGCCTTCACAGTGTTCTTGTGTTTTACCTTTGCTGCATCCTTCAACTTCACATCCTGTGAGTGAGCCTGGGGGAGGGGGGCTTAAAAGAGGTTCACAGTTTTCCCAGTCTGTGGCACCATTGTGCAGTGAGATATAGAAAAGACTTAATATGTGGATCTCTCCACATGGCTTCTTATAGGTGACCACACGAGAGATGGGTTAGACTTGGAGATAAAGTGACGCTCAAGACCCTGGGTTTGCTCCTTAGTACTTCAGAAAACAAACAGAAAACTTACATATGTGGTAAATCAGATGGATTGGAAGAGTCAAACCAATTATTTCTTTATTAGGTTCAAAAAAATCAGGAACAGAAAGGAGTGGTCAACTACAAATAATGGTTATAGTTACTATTCTTTGATTTTAATTTGTGCTGAGAATTGAATCCAGGGCTACCAGCACAGTAGAGCACTTGCCTATAATTGCATTTAATGCCATCTTAAATAATATCATTTTCATAAACAACACTAGATTATGAATGCCAAACAATTGACAAATCATTTTCTCCTTTTGGTCTTCTGAATATTGATGCATGAGACGTTTTGACGTTCATTGATTAAAATATACAGGTTACCGCATAGGTGTCTCTTACTGCTGGTAGAAGAAAGAGAATATTGATATGGTCTTAGTCTTTTTCAGCTTTTGCTAGATCTTTAGGACCAATGAAAGTATCTCAGTGAAACCTACAGTAACAAAGAAACCCTGTAAAATTAGGGCTTAAATCAGCCTATTAGCAAGTCCTTGAGGCTGAAGGAATGCAGCCAGTGCTGGCTTTATTCTCCTGAGGGAAATGTTACCAGGACCAGCCCTATTCAAATGTGGCCCACATCCATGCATTAGGAAAAATAAACAAGAAATTCTTTTAGCTCTGGCACATGTACTTGTCATGGCAAAATGACTCTGGTTGGAAACACACAGACTTGAATTTTAGAAACAAGCTTTCTCTGTAGGCATTTTTTTCGGTTTTATTATTTTTTTTATCAGCAAAAGACCGAGCAAAGTGACAAAGAAGGAATTATAAATGTAAAATGAAGTAAGAGCTGTTAGAAGGGCCAACTGTATCTGTGGTCTGTCATTAATTCTGGAAAACACAAGATCCCCGAAATCTGTAATGTCATTGCCTAAAACCCAGGTAAAGAATACAAGAAAGGCCGGGCGATGGTGGCGCACGCCTTTAATCCCAGCACTCGGGAGGCAGAGGCAGGCGGATCTCTGTGAGTTCGAGACCAGCCTGGTCTACAGAGCTAGTTCCAGGACAGGCTCCAAAGCCACAGAGAAACCCTGTCTCGAAAAACCAAAAAAAAAAAAAAAAAAAAAATCCAAGGAAGAATAAACGTCACATCTACAAACATATAGCGGTGTCCACACTGAGACTTCTTTTCAAATCTGGATGGGTCATTGCTAAAGGAAATTTTTCTCAGAGAAATATAGACTTTAAAATGCTCAAAGTCACAAAGGGGAAAGCTGGGGATTAAAAACAAATGTTTTCAGTTAACAGGGATGCTAACACTGGAACTGTCACTGCCTCATTTTTTAACAAGGAGCCCCATCGAAAAATCTAACAACCTGTCTACAACCATCGTTATAAAATTTGAAAATAAAGTACGTTGTAGTTCACACTGGAATATTTCCATCAGCCTCGTGTGTTTAAATGCTTAGTTCCCGGCTGGTAGTTCTGCGTGGTGGGCTTTCCAATCTTTGTGGCTGTAGCCTTAGCCAGCAGAGGTGAGTCTCTGAGAGCGGACCTCGCAGACGACCATCAGCTGCTGGTACTGGTTTCTTCTTTTATTTCCGAGCTCTGCAGGCTACAGATATCCTCACTGTGAGTGTCACTATTCTTCCCTGCAGCGATGGAGGGTCAGCTGTGAACCGGGAGTCAAATTAACTCTTCCTCTGGTATTTGCGGAGACACAGTGGGCAAAGTAGCCAACAGTGCTGGAACTAACTAAATAAGAATAGCTTCCTCTCAGGGTTGGTGGAGTAGGGTCATCCTGGTTCCAAAGCTTCCCTGCAGCGCAGGTGTGAAAAGTCATCATAGCCCATATCAAACTCAACTTGATGTGACAGATTGCAGAGAATATCACGTGAACACAAGTGAAAGCAAAGGCCTTCTCCAGGATAGATCCCACAGTGCATAAACCGCCACAAGATATTAGGGAGTATTTATACCTTTATACATAGTATCATAATGCTATGTGATGTTGAATAATTATATAATTAAATTTCGAATAATGTCTATTTTTTACACCTCAAAAAGTTCCGAAAATTGATTGACAATTAACAGTTGATTGTGAATTCACATAGTCCAGTTACAACATGTTATGGTAGAGACCTTTCAAACTAGTTAGCATATTCCTAAAGGAAAGATTTCATTTCTAAAGCATGGAAATTGGAAAGGCCTTTTGTTTCCCAGCACACACCACAGCACAGTGTCTCGTTATCGACAATCTAATGAACTGTTCATTGGGCAGCTATGGGCAGTCCTTGCCTGCTTCTTGCCTTCCTCACACTGCCTTGCCAATCTACACAGCATCACTGGATTGAGAGAAAGAAGCACCCCAAGGTCTTGTACTGCCAGCATTTAGGGTGCATCTGGTATACTGGAGCAGCACGGTGAATATTTTTCAGAGCAAAGAACACATAATCATCCATTAGAGCAACCTTCCTAAGGCAGTTGCTGTTTATGCTAAAGGCTTGTTTGAAAAATCTATTTAATGATCTCTCTCTGTTGCCTACAGAGCAACCATCTTTGTTAAACTGAAATCAGTTTGGCCTAAGACTCACCTGGACTTGAGTGATAAAATCTGGCTGTAAGCGGTCTCTGTACAAATCGACTATAATCTAACCCACGGCTGTACCCTTGTAAAAAAGCAAGTGTGCCTTAGCCAAGTCCATGCCAAAGGTCACCAAGTTATGCTCAATGTAACAAATATCAGACTATAGCAAGCAGGTAAACTTTGTATGCCATTCCCTATTTTCCTAGCAGTTGAAAGAAATAGGTCACTCTATTTTAAGACAAGGTATATTCTGAACCATCTTTGGTCTAGAATGTTACCAACTGAGTTCTAAAACTTCTTCAATCTTAGTAAGATTAGTTAGGTTTTACTAGGCTCAGCGTTTCCTTTAACATTAGCACCCACAAGCCTCTGCCCTGGCATCCCATCTGCCATTTCTGTCCCTGGACCATCAGATCTCCTGGAAATGCTCCCTGCAGAGTCCCTGCTGTGTGCCCACGGCTCTTCTGCCTTCACTTCCGTGCTGATAGCTCCTCAACATAGATGTTCTCCTTCTTCCTCAGCCTCCTTCCCTCACCTCCCAAGAGTCTATCAATAAACAAAAGGGCAGGAGGACTATTTATTGTAGGAGCATTAAAAAATCCCTCTCACAATGCTAACTGGTGGTGGGAATCACCATACATTCCTAGGCGTTGTTAGAAAGCAGTTTTCTATTGTTTCCACATGACTCAGTAGTCTTTGGAGGCAGAGCATTTTTTTTTTTTTTGCAAATAATATACCTGTTATTTCTAAAATAGAGACTAAAAGTATGATACAGCAAATACAGCTTATTACCTCAGAATAGCCCACTCTGCAGTAGCTTTTAGTATTAAGATTGATATGAACCATTAGGCACTATGCATCATCTATATCTTTTTATGACTCCGTTACAACCCTTCTTTCTCTAGTAACTTCACAGTGGATATTGTTTTATAAAGCCATTTCCCAAACATAAATATTCAAGAATAAGCGTCTTACTATCAGAAGAGAGTATAACACTCAGGAAGTCCTTTGGGACCCACTTTTGAATGAGAAACCTATAATAAAAACAAGAAGCAATTCTACATTATTTTTGAAATAATGGAAAATAGTAAATGTGGAATTGCCTTGCTTGCTTCCTTTATTTGTATCTTTTCAAAGTTATTGTAGAACATAATTATTTACAGACTTCAGGGAATAGATATGATACTTGCTGCTGTTTTCATGTTCTGACGATAGGAACTAGAGTCTCTTGAGCTAGGCAAACACATCCGCATCCCAGCCAGAGTTTCACTAAATTGCCAAAATTGTCTCTGAACTTACTCTCTAGCTCAGGCAAGCCTTGAATTTGCTGCTCTCCTGCCTGTGCCTCCTGGCTGGCTGGAATTACAGGCCTGTGCCAACCAGCTTTGTTGGGAGATAATTCTTATTCCCAATAATTTTCTTCTGCAATTTCCTTTCTGAAAATAGGAATTTTAATAATTCATGTAGCAGGTATAAACCTAAATTCTGAAAGGGCCAGCTGTAGTTCAGATATTGGAAGATCAAATGAGCTTGGGCTAACACATGAGCTTCTAGCATCCTTTTCTAGAATAATATCTCCCAGCAAATAGAAACGACTGTATAGATGAAGCTTCAGATTATATGCTCATAGCAGCCTTGAGCCCCAAAGACTCAAACATACCCTTTCCTTCATTTCCTGAAAGCGAGAACTACCTCTGAGTCTCATGAGTGCCTCAAGCTAGAATATCTCCAATAATGAACAAATACCCACTTGTCAGAAAAATTTGCTGCAAGAGCTAAAATATACTAGAAAAAGTAAGACTGTAGACATACAACTATCCATATCTATATATCTATATCTATCTACATACATATATACATGTGTGTATATATATGCATACAAATGTGTGTATATATACATACATATGTTTGTACACATATATACATATCTGTAGATGAACAATGAAAGATGAGTGTATCACTACGTAATGTGTATCTTGAGAAACGCATAACTTCTTGAGAATAAACACACAAATTCTGTCTATACCAATACACATGTGCAGACTATCTGTTAATAGTTATTTTATGTTTTCATGGAGTGTGGAGGGGAGGTCATGGAAGGTCAGAGGAGGACATCAGGTGTTTTCCTTTATTGCTTTCTGTCTTGTACTTTGAAGTAGGATCTCTCACTGAATGTGAGCTGACTGTCTCACCTAGGCTGTCCATGTAGTGAGCGCCTGCAGCCCACCCACCTGTCTCTAAATGGTGGGATTGCAGTCCCACGTGGTCATGTCCAGCTTTGACATAAGTGCTGGGGGTTTGAAATTTTGTCCTCTCGCTTTTACAACAAGAGATCTTATGCACTGAACCATTTTTTTCCCCATCTCTGGAGGATGAATTTTCAGAAACAATATGAGGTCAGGCAGAAAGCAGTTTGTCATATCTGCTCCAGGAGGTTGTTCAACTTCTCCTCATATATAAGGTGAAGAGTGGTCCACAGAGACATCCAACGTCAACCTCAGTCCTCTACATGCACAGGTGCTTATGTGCACACATGCATGAACACACACGCAAACACACAGCATATGCATGTATACACACATGTTCATGATGTCAAAATAAATACATAGTATTCCATCACATTGTTTTAGAGTTATTTCTTAAAATATTATCTAATTACTGAACATATAGGCTTCTACTGCTTGCTGTTCTAAAAATGTGACATGGAGCAGAAGGCCTATGAGCCTGGAGCACTGAGATGCATGGGTAATGCATTACAAAATACTGCCATAGGTGTAGAAGGTAGTGAAACAATTGCAGTTTTATATGCTATGACTTAAGAAAATGAAACATAGAATACTTGTAGCTTTTTGGAGATTTTCATCTGTGGGACAGTGTGATCTATGATAAAATGAAGCAGTCTTTGGACTGCATGGGAATCCTCGGGGGCTTGTTAAAACAGAGACGGCTGATCCCTACATGCAGTATTTCAGTATTTTTATTTCTACTAATATTCCAGGTAGCATGGATGCTGATGATCCAGGGACCATCCTTGGGAAACCATTGCTCTTGTGCAAGGCAACAAGGACTGTGGGGAAGGAAGGTAAACTTTTTTTTTTTTAAAAAAAACCTGACGTGGTGATATGAAGTGAAGTGAGTGAAAGGCACATCATGGCTAGCTCTTAAAATCAGACTTGCACCGAGTCTAAGTGACTGTGAGTGTCTGCCTAAATGGGGCATCTTTATTAAGTACCGCTGTCCATTGAGGCTCAGGTAGCATGGAAGAGGAATCAGAATGAATCTCTGAGCCAGAGGATGGAGAGGCATCTTCTGAAATGCTGTCTCCTGGGTCTGACACTGCCAACATTCCCCATGGCTGAACAGTTACATGGTTGCTGTGGTTATCTGCATTAAAACTGCATAAGATGAAGCCACCCAAAATGTGATCAAGGTTGGGGAAGTGTTGAATTAAGAGCAGTGGGCTGCGTCCCCAGCACCCGGCCGCCCGCACTGCTAGCTTTACCCGAAATAATTACACAGAAACTGTATTCTTTTAAACACTGCCTGACCCATTAGTTTCAGTTTCTTATTGGCTAGCTCTTACATATCAATCTAACCCATTTCTATTAATCTGTGTAGCCCACGAGCTGGCTTACATGGAATGATCTTAACCTGCGTCTGCCTGGAGTGGGAGAATCATGGCGACTCCTGATTCAGCTTCTTTCTCCCAGGATTCTGTTCTGTTTTCTCCGCCTACCTAAGGGTTGGCCTATCAAATGGGTCTAGGCAGTTTCTTTATTAAAAAGAAATCACTCCCACATCAGGGAAGGGACTTTTGAGATCCCACCCCTTACTGATGAGCTATTGGTAGTTGACAGCTGCTAGGAGATGGGAAGCATTCTTTTATGAGAGTGTGGCCACTGCTAAGTTTTCCACGTCACAGTGGATGGCTGGCACCCATACATATGTTGATTTAGTGAATGATTTAATAACACCCATATTCACTATTTGATACCATGAGTGATCACATACAAAAAAGAATGACTTGAAGTTGGAAGGAGGGAGTGAGAGGGGAAAATAAGGATGGATACAATCATATTTCATTGAATACATTTGTGAACTCAAGAATAAAAAAATTTTTAAAAAATTTGACTTTTATTACAAGGGTAATGCCAATTACTGAAACAAGAAGACTGAGTGGGGATAGCGGGGGTAGGATATGTTGGGAAGTTGATTCAAGAGATGAGATAACCCCACCGAATAGGAAAATTTGCATGTCATCTGTGCACGAGAACAAATAGAGTATAATGTGAAAAGCAAGCCCCCAAAGAGCTCTGAAACTCTCAACCATTACCAGAGTTCTGATAAGAGAGAACGGAGAAACCTGAGGAGTGACCAGCATAGTCAGAGACAGCAGGAGTACATGACCAAGCCACGCAAGCAGCTAAAGAGGTGGTCCGGGGATGAGGAAGTATGTCCCAGAAAGGTCTAGTGCACCTGCTATCTGAGAGTCTCTGGCCAATACGATAAGGGTGGGGTCCATGATCTGAGCAAGTTAGAGGTGCAATTCTATTGACCTGGGAAGTTCAAGGCACAAGAGAAAGTTGAGGCAGAAAACTCAACCATTCATCAGTCTTGCATGTGCATAAGAATGAGAAAGGGCAGCTGGATTTGCATCAGGGGCTCATCAAACAAGGGACGTACTCTTTAGTGATACTTGTAACATTAATGATTCATTTCAGTATCCACGGGAGCTGATCCCAGGAGGAACCGAGTTCGTGAGGATGTGACTTGTAAGGTGCACCAGGTAAGACTACTTTGTAACAGGGGCAAGGAGAGGTGACTTCAACCAGCCTGCTGCCCATCAAGAGACAACTTACTCCACCCACCAAGAAGCCGTGGCATAGAATGAAATAGTGAACCCTATCTGTGTCAATCAAAGTGGGGAGCCGTCAGAAGGAATTTCTAATTCAAAAGATAGATGACAAGAAGACATATAATATCATTCATTAAGCGGGCAGGTTAAATTAAGGTGCACACATTTCCAGTTAGCTTTGGAAGCACCAGGTGAACTTGCTTTAATACACAATAGGATAGGGATGTTTCCGTGGCACAGAGAAAAACAAGAGTTCCTTATTGTGTTATATATACATATAAACGCATATCTATGTAATCATGGTAGATAGGTTGGTATAATTGTTTTCAAATTATTTCATCATAAGGAAGAATTTGATTTGTTTATAAAGATGCTACAATGTTTTATTTTCAAACTTTTTTTCATAATTTGTGATTTTAGTTGTTAGTCAGGGAACAGAATTTAAACATCTCATCAAGGTAGTGAAAATGGTGTCCTTTAATTTAAAACATTACTCAATTTGGTATTCAGGATAAGCCAAATGGCCTGGGATTTCAGACGTTTTAATAAGTTCCATGTTTTTATACCATTAGCCATCTGCTTGCAGCAGACAGATTGAAAATCCAGCAATATGTGTACATCAAATATTCATGGAAACCAAATAAAAGCTATTCTTTTGGAAAAAAAATACCAACGCCTCGAGAGAAGTGACAACACATTTTGTTCTCAGGTTGTGTCTGTTGGGGGTTCATCCTGTGCTGTTTACTTTGCTGTGTATGCAGCTGGAGCATACTGGCTGTGTTTGATTGATAGGCTCAAAATATCACCTGCCCTCTTTCTACAGGAGCTACTAAAAGTGAGGGGGCGCGTTTACAGTCAAGCATAATTTTTATTCATGAACTGGGACTTTCATATTCTTATTCCTCTGCTTCAGATCGTTCCGTGTGTGGCAGGTTCAGAGATTCAATTCTGATAGGCATGCAAAACCTGTGATGTCTATTTAAATCTGTTGGATCGTAACAATCCACGCGGAATCATTTTGAGAATAGCTCTCTTGAACATTTGCTGGTTCCTCTAGATCATTTTATATTGGTGATTCTGGGCGAAATCTTTATCTCATACCATTTTGTCCTTTCTTCTTTGAACTCTTACAGCAAAGGGGAGATGAAAATGCTAAGCAAACACCTGAATTTAGTAAGTGATAAGAACAACATTTGTATGTTAATTTTTTTTCTAGTTTTTTTAGGACAGGGTTTCTGTGTGAAGCAGTTCTGATGGTCCTGGAACTCACTCTGTAGACCAGGCTTCGATCTCACAGAGATCCGCCTGCCTCTGCCTCGCAAGTGCTGGAAATGAAGGTGTGCGCCACCACTGCCTGGCTTGTGTTGATTTTAAATGGCTGAGAACAAAGGATCCTGCTGCTATTTTTGATTTGAAACACTGAGCTGTCTGTGTTTTGTTCATTTGAGTATGAAAACCTTAATCCTTAAACTAAAAAGTGCCTTCTATTTCAGATGCATTGCTTTGTATTGGTCTTTTTTTTTGTTGCTTGCTTGTTTGCTTACCGAGCATTCAACTGAGTGGTATTAACTGCTCATTTGGTTTGCTCATTTGGCTGGGTGGGCACCTATTCCTGGAAAACTGGCATGCTTAACTAACTTCAAGAAGAGCTATCTTTGCAGACTCCTCCTGTCATCCTCTAAGTGAGGTACCATCTCTATGTCTCCACGCACCACAGTAATAGTTCAACACGTGTTGACATGACATCTTGTGAGTCCAGTCCTGCAGCATAGCCAGAAATTACAACCATAACTCTTGGAATGGCACACGCGTTCACTTCCCAGTGGCATGGCTATGTCTGGGAGAGCCTTGCTGAGCTTGCTTCAGGTTTGTTCATCTGTATCCCAACTTCCTTGGGTTCCCAGGGTCCCTGTTACAGTGCTGGCAGATGCATGCAGGGCTAGCAGAGTCACGAGATGCCCTAAAGGTCTGTGCTGGAAGAACAGCTCTGCTGCTCCCATCCTATTGGACGAACAGATTAGTCACATGGGTCACGTTGGCCATCCAGTAACATGGCAGTCCACTCTTTCCTTGGAGTCCTGTTGAGGGGACTCCCATAAATCTGTCACCTCTTCTTTCAACCTACTCCGTGCAAACATTTTGTAGGCTGCTATGGAGTCAGCGCATAAATGTGATGTCCACAGTTTTCTTCCCCACTAAGTCACAAAGTGACTGTGTCCATTAAAGGCAACGTGGGTGGAGGTTAGGAGTTTGCTCTTTGAAATCAGGTGATTGATGAATTCTATTTTTCCATGTACTAACTTTATGATCTTTAAACACAGTTTTATTTTCCTTGAGCCCAGGTTCTGCCTGCTTTTGCGTGTGAGGGGATGTAATCAAGAGGATACTCTCTTCTAGAAACCATTGCAGTGGTCTCCATGTGCTTCTTTGCTGGTCTACATAAACTCTGGGCTCAAGTCTCCCCAGCTGAAGACACAGGGCCTGCACTCAAAGCATTTTCAGGATAAATACTGAAACCCAGGTAAACCCAGGTCCCTCTCCTGTCTCGTAGCACTGCTGGTGAACTAGCTGTGGGAATGGGGCCTGTCTTTTCTACGCTTTTGCTTTGTTTTGTTTTCATTCTTGCTTATTGTTTTCATTTAAAAATCGGTTGCAGACTAGTGTTTCTGTATTTCCACTCTGCTCAATTAAGCAAACTGATAACAAACTTTATCAACTCAGCATAGAAGTGATGTGGGAGTGTCATATATCAATCTGTTGATTTCTTTGGCTAAGCAATAAAGAAACTGCTAGGCCCATTGGATAGGCCCACCCTTAGGTGGGTGGAGTAAACAGAGCAGGGTGCCGGGAGGAAGAGGAAGTGAGGTCAGACTCGACAGCTCTCCTCTCCGGAGCAGACGCAGGAGAGACGCCATGCTACCTGCTCCAGGGAAGACGCACACCATGCCCCAGCTCCGACCCAGGATGGACTTAGGCTAGAATCTTCCCGGTAAGCGCACCTAGGGGCGCTACATAGATTATTAGAAATGGGCCAGAGCAGTGTTTAAAAGAATACAGTGTCCGTGTAATTATTTGGGGCATAAGCTAGCCGAGCCGGGCAGGAGCAGGCGGTTGGGGGTTTTGGGGACGCAGCCCAGCCGCTGCGTCCATATTACAACAGATGACGCCCAGACGTGGGGCTAACTAAACCCACTTAAAAAACCTGAGAAGGCTTAAAAATAATGGAGAGAGAGTTTAACACAGATTTTTGCTGTTTGTTGGTGGCGTGCTGTAGAGAGATTTCCTGATTCGGCAACAGCAGCAGAAAAAACGCTGTGTCATTTCAAAGCGTGGCTTCCTGGGGCTGTGCCACCAGTGCAAACTCTGGCTTTATGTTTGTGTTCCCGCTTGGGATCGGAAGGAGAGTGCTCTGAGACCTTGACGATGACTCAGAGCTCCCCGCCTGCACCTGGGCAGATGGCCGAATCAGGCTTAGGCAGGCGGAAGAGCATGGCGGATTCCTGCCGCCATACAGGGACGTGTTTTCAGACTGCGCAGTGCTCTGCCTGTCAGATTTGGATGTAACTTGGATGAAAAGAATTTCTGTGCTGCACGCTCAGTCTCAGAATTAAAGTGCTGAGTGCCGCTCCTACCTGGTGGCCCCAGAGCTAGCACAAAATGGTACGTCCTCCATTTTGAAATTTTCCTGACTCAGCAGCAGGAACAAACCTGTGTTGTTTAAAAATGCCGGCTTTCTGGGCCATCCTGCCAGGGCAAACTCTGACTGTTTGAGGCAGGAGGGCCGGCTACCGAGAGAGGACTTGAATGTTGTCTGTTGTAGCTTGCTGGCTGGCAGGGACCTTGCAGCCAGTACCTCAGCCAGTACCTCAGCCACGAGGCTGAAAAGCTAAGGAATGGGCTGGATCCAGCCGTCAAAGCCACGCCTGTAGTCCTACTGATATTGCTTGGTAAATTAAAGGCTCTTGTGGTCAGAAAAAGAGAGATATACAGTAAAGAGAGATTCAAAGACAGAGAAAATTTCTGAATGGTTTACTGTGTGTTAAAAATATATGCAGACTAAAAGTTAAAATTCTTAAAGTAAACCTCAAGTAAACTTCAAGGTGTGGTAGCACACGCCTTTAATCCCAATGCCTGGGAGGCAGAGACAGGCGGATCTCTGAGAGTTCAAAGACAGCCTGGTCTACAGGGTTATTCCAGGTCAAAGATATATGCTCAAAAAGCAAAAAGTTAACCTAGGAATGTCACAGCTTAGATTCTTAAGCGCCTAGTGATTTAAAGGCGCAAATCAAAAGTGCTCCTGGATAGTAAAAAATTGCAGATTCACAATAGGACAGATTCAGACCACTAAACGAGTCACACTGTTGGATGAATGTACGTAGGCTTGAGAGAGAGAAGAAAAGGAATATAGAGAATAAAGTTAATGGTTAAAAAAAAAAAAGGTAAAGTCTTTAAAGAGACAGAATAAAGTAAAGTGATAGAGTAAAAATAAGCCGCGTAAAGATGAAAAATTCACAGAGAGTCTGGATTCTTTGTATTATTGTGTTTTCTTTAAAATTTTTGACTGTGAAGGAGCTAAGTACAGAGAGACATTTCATTACATGGGCTGCCAAGCTAAACCAGAATGGATATAAGGGTATTATGATTTCAGAATTTGGGTCTAAGGATATGATGCTTTGGAGAGAGTCTTCTTTTGTTTTCACAGAGGATGAGACTCTATGGATTTCTTCTATCCTGATTTGGTATGATAGACCACGACCTCCCGAAAGGTTCCTGTGAACGCCCTCAGAAAATTGCTTCGCTCAACTGCCAACTGAGATGAAACTAGCACACAGGTTATACCATGAAATACCTAATTAACGACGCCCCCATTCAGCAGGAAGCAGTTTGGAGAGAAAAACTGCGCCCATGTTCCCAAATATGGTTTATAAACGTTCTTTTACATTTAAAGGGGGAAATGATATAGGTATGAATAATTTGCATTGGTATGGATTTTAAGGTCAATTTTGTTATATGTATAAATGTTTCTGATGTAACTTTTACTTGATAACTGTTTTGTTATATGTAATTTTGCTATGTTAAGGTTAAAGCCTTCCTTTTTTTGTTTAAACAGAAAAAGGGGAAGTGATGTGGGAGTGTCATATATCAATCTGTTGATTTCTTTGGCTAAGCAATAAAGAAACTGCTAGGCCCATTGGATAGGCCCACCCTTAGGTGGGTGGAGTAAACAGAGCAGGGTGCCGGGAGGAAGAGGAAGTGAGGTCAGACTCGACAGCTCTCCTCTCCGGAGCAGACGCAGGAGAGACGCCATGCTACCTGCTCCAGGGAAGACGCACACCATGCCCCAGCTCCGACCCAGGATGGACTTAGGCTAGAATCTTCCCGGTAAGCGCACCTAGGGGCGCTACATAGATTATTAGAAATGGGCCAGAGCAGTGTTTAAAAGAATACAGTGTCCGTGTAATTATTTGGGGCATAAGCTAGCCGAGCCGGGCAGGAGCAGGCGGTTGGGGGTTTTGGGGACGCAGCCCAGCCGCTGCGTCCATATTACAACAGATGACGCCCAGACGTGGGGCTAACTAAACCCACTTAAAAAACCTGAGAAGGCTTAAAAATAATGGAGAGAGAGTTTAACACAGATTTTTGCTGTTTGTTGGTGGCGTGCTGTAGAGAGATTTCCTGATTCGGCAACAGCAGCAGAAAAAACGCTGTGTCATTTCAAAGCGTGGCTTCCTGGGGCTGTGCCACCAGTGCAAACTCTGGCTTTATGTTTGTGTTCCCGCTTGGGATCGGAAGGAGAGTGCTCTGAGACCTTGACGATGACTCAGAGCTCCCCGCCTGCACCTGGGCAGATGGCCGAATCAGGCTTAGGCAGGCGGAAGAGCATGGCGGATTCCTGCCGCCATACAGGGACGTGTTTTCAGACTGCGCAGTGCTCTGCCTGTCAGATTTGGATGTAACTTGGATGAAAAGAATTTCTGTGCTGCACGCTCAGTCTCAGAATTAAAGTGCTGAGTGCCGCTCCTACCTGGTGGCCCCAGAGCTAGCACAAAATGGTACGTCCTCCATTTTGAAATTTTCCTGACTCAGCAGCAGGAACAAACCTGTGTTGTTTAAAAATGCCGGCTTTCTGGGCCATCCTGCCAGGGCAAACTCTGACTGTTTGAGGCAGGAGGGCCGGCTACCGAGAGAGGACTTGAATGTTGTCTGTTGTAGCTTGCTGGCTGGCAGGGACCTTGCAGCCAGTACCTCAGCCAGTACCTCAGCCACGAGGCTGAAAAGCTAAGGAATGGGCTGGATCCAGCCGTCAAAGCCACGCCTGTAGTCCTACTGATATTGCTTGGTAAATTAAAGGCTCTTGTGGTCAGAAAAAGAGAGATATACAGTAAAGAGAGATTCAAAGACAGAGAAAATTTCTGAATGGTTTACTGTGTGTTAAAAATATATGCAGACTAAAAGTTAAAATTCTTAAAGTAAACCTCAAGTAAACTTCAAGGTGTGGTAGCACACGCCTTTAATCCCAATGCCTGGGAGGCAGAGACAGGCGGATCTCTGAGAGTTCAAAGACAGCCTGGTCTACAGGGTTATTCCAGGTCAAAGATATATGCTCAAAAAGCAAAAAGTTAACCTAGGAATGTCACAGCTTAGATTCTTAAGCGCCTAGTGATTTAAAGGCGCAAATCAAAAGTGCTCCTGGATAGTAAAAAATTGCAGATTCACAATAGGACAGATTCAGACCACTAAACGAGTCACACTGTTGGATGAATGTACGTAGGCTTGAGAGAGAGAAGAAAAGGAATATAGAGAATAAAGTTAATGGTTAAAAAAAAAAAAGGTAAAGTCTTTAAAGAGACAGAATAAAGTAAAGTGATAGAGTAAAAATAAGCCGCGTAAAGATGAAAAATTCACAGAGAGTCTGGATTCTTTGTATTATTGTGTTTTCTTTAAAATTTTTGACTGTGAAGGAGCTAAGTACAGAGAGACATTTCATTACATGGGCTGCCAAGCTAAACCAGAATGGATATAAGGGTATTATGATTTCAGAATTTGGGTCTAAGGATATGATGCTTTGGAGAGAGTCTTCTTTTGTTTTCACAGAGGATGAGACTCTATGGATTTCTTCTATCCTGATTTGGTATGATAGACCACGACCTCCCGAAAGGTTCCTGTGAACGCCCTCAGAAAATTGCTTCGCTCAACTGCCAACTGAGATGAAACTAGCACACAGGTTATACCATGAAATACCTAATTAACGACGCCCCCATTCAGCAGGAAGCAGTTTGGAGAGAAAAACTGCGCCCATGTTCCCAAATATGGTTTATAAACGTTCTTTTACATTTAAAGGGGGAAATGATATAGGTATGAATAATTTGCATTGGTATGGATTTTAAGGTCAATTTTGTTATATGTATAAATGTTTCTGATGTAACTTTTACTTGATAACTGTTTTGTTATATGTAATTTTGCTATGTTAAGGTTAAAGCCTTCCTTTTTTTGTTTAAACAGAAAAAGGGGAAGTGATGTGGGAGTGTCATATATCAATCTGTTGATTTCTTTGGCTAAGCAATAAAGAAACTGCTAGGCCCATTGGATAGGCCCACCCTTAGGTGGGTGGAGTAAACAGAGCAGGGTGCCGGGAGGAAGAGGAAGTGAGGTCAGACTCGACAGCTCTCCTCTCCGGAGCAGACGCAGGAGAGACGCCATGCTACCTGCTCCAGGGAAGACGCACACCATGCCCCAGCTCCGACCCAGGATGGACTTAGGCTAGAATCTTCCCGGTAAGCGCACCTAGGGGCGCTACATAGATTATTAGAAATGGGCCAGAGCAGTGTTTAAAAGAATACAGTGTCCGTGTAATTATTTGGGGCATAAGCTAGCCGAGCCGGGCAGGAGCAGGCGGTTGGGGGTTTTGGGGACGCAGCCCAGCCGCTGCGTCCATATTACAACATAGAAGTGTTTAGACATTTACCAGTTGATTTGTGCTTATGTTTTGTTGTTTTGTTTCTTTTTGGAGGGGAAAATCTAGTGATATTTTAGTTATAAATACAAGCAGAGGCCAGGTTTGAGCCCCCAGTCAATCCCTGTTCTCACGAGCCTCTGCTGGTGTTTTCATGAGCTAACCGTAAATTTGTAGATAAGCTGCTGTGCACATACGCAGACCATCTTGAGCAGTACCGCTGTGCATTTTCAGGAGAAAGTTCAAAATCTAATCAGGCACTGTACCTCAGAGCTCCCGGATACTTTCAGCAGAGGGGTAAGTATCGTTTAGTTTCTCTCCGAACAACTGTTTCCAGTTTTCTCGCCATAACTTGGGGGTCCTGTGAGAACACAGTAGAAGCTGTTCAGGGCTAGGGACATTGGTCTCGTTAACTCTTTTTAACTCCCTTGTTCTTGCTTGTAGCGACTCTAATCCACCTCCACAAGCAAAATCTATCCATTCTTTATCTTCCCTGATCCAGGTCCCACGTGAAGCTTTATGGACATGTCAGAGCACAAGGCCTTGCAAGTAGTTGGTATCTTAGATTTCACCAGAGTGACGATATCTAGCAAAACTTTCCTTTTTAGGACCTCAACAGTGGTACTTTGCTGTTCAGTTCATCCAATAAAGACTTAGGCTTCTAACACCTGGAGGCTTTTTATATATTGAAAGCTTTAAATAGAAATGTGACCTAGAAACTTACAGTTCAAAGAAATGACTGAAAGACTGAGTGGTAGGTTTTGAAGTGTGTGTGTGTGTGTGTGTGTGTGTGTGTGTGAGTGTGTGTGTGTGAGTGTGTGTGTGTGTGAGTGTGTGTGCTGGGTCAGAGCACTACTGTGTGTGTGTGAGTGTGTGTGTGTGTGAGTGTGTGTGTGTGAGTGTGTGTGTGTGTGTGAGTGTGTGTGTGAGTGTGTGTGTGTGAGTGTGTGTGTGTGAGTGTGTGTGTGTGAGTGTGTGTGTGTGTGTGAGTGTGTGTGTGTGAGTGTGTGTGTGAGTGTGTGTGTGTGTGTGAGTGTGTGTGTGTGAGTGTGTGTGTGTGTGAGTGTGTGTGCTGGGTCAGAGCACTACTGTGTGTGTGTGAGTGTGTGTGTGTGTGAGTGTGTGTGTGTGTGAGTGTGTGCGTGCTGGGTCAGAGCACTACTGTAGTAGGAGCTGCGGGTTGCATTCCGCCACCCAGCTCCCGCCACCGGCTAGCTTTACCAGAAATAACAACACACAAACTGTATTCATTTAAACACTGCTTGGCCCATTTCTATCTAGCCTCTTCTCGGCTAACTCTCGCACCTGGACTAGCCCATTTCCAATCATGTGTGTAGCACCCCAAGGTGAGCTTACCGGGAAGATTCTAGCCTATGTCCATCCTGGATCGGAGCTGAATTGCGTCTGCCTCAGAGAGCAGAGAATGGCATCTCTGAGCTCACTTCCTCTTCCTCCCAGCAGTCTGTTCTGTTTACTCCTCCACCTATGTTTTAACCTATGAGACCAAGCAGTTTCTTTATTGCTTAACCAATGAAATCAACAGATTGATATATGACACTCCTACATCACACTACAGATTTCACTTCACTTTCTGTTAGAGCAGAAGAGGTTCTTGAATGGGCTATGATTTCACATCTATTTGTTCTTGTCTCAGATCCGAGATATTGCATTTCAGCAAAACCTCAGATTCTAATGGAAACCACCTCCTTAACACTTTCTTTGCAGGTGGTAGCTCATGTTGTGGGTGAATGGCTGCCAGGTGTTCGTCATGGACCTCCCCCTAGAAAGCCCATCTTCTAGGATGATAGAACTAGCAGGATGTTTAGAGAGGTGGATCCAACTTTCCATCACTTAATGCTCAGGCACCATGCACGACTCTGAGCATCCCTGCTTTGGGTTCACATCTCCTGCTGGGAATGGAAAGAGAAGCAAAGCTTGAGTCTTCTAGGTGCCCTGCACCAGGCCTCCCTTCCTCTGGTGGAGCTGTTCTGTTCTCCTGTGTGTGCAAGGCCCTGGGAGAGGGGAGAGAAAGCAGAGCAACAGTGCATCCTGGAGCCAGAAGCTCCGGCGACAAGTGAGGCTCCAGTCCTTCTGGTTTTCGGTTCTAGCTCAGTCATCTCTACTTTTACCAGGTTCTCACTTAGGAAAAGAGTTCGTCCTGTATTACAAGTTTCCTTTGTCACTGGGGTTGTGAAGGCAGCCAAGAGAATTTCATTGCCTCTTGCACCTCACATTCCTGTTTCCCACAGTCTCTGTGTAGGCAAGTTTCTTTCCGTTGGGGGCTTCTCGGGGTATTCTTAATGTTAGTTTGCTCCCACATTGCCAGTGTTAACTACGTCCCCTGAGTTACCATTCTGTCTCTCAGGCTTCTCTACTATGAGCTTAATATAACAGTGGATAAATAAGACAGAGACTTTATGTCTGGGTTTTTAATCTGAGCTCACTGGTCAATGTATTTGTCTTTATGCCAATACCATGCTGTTTTTATTACTATAGCTCTGTAGTACAACTTGAAATCTGGAGTGGTGAGACATCTAGTGGTTCTTTTATTATTCAGGATTGTCTTAGCTATCCCGAGTTTTTATGTTTCCATATGAAGTGAAGATTGTTTTTTCAATTTCTGTGGGAAAGTGCTGTTAGAAATTTGATGGGGTTTGCATTCAATCATTAGGCTGATTTTGTAGGATGGCCACCTTCAGGCCACGAGCATGGGAGATCTTCTCATCTTCTGCTAGCTTCCTCAACTTCTTTCTTCAATATCTTGAAGTTCTTAGTCATATAAGTCTTTCCCTTGCATGGTTAGATGTACCTCAAGGGAGTTTTGTTGTTGTTGGTTGGTTGGTCTTGATGTTATTGTGAAAGGTATTATTTCCCTGTTTTCTTTCTCGGGCTGCTTGCCTTTGTATATAGGAAGGCTACTGATTTTTCTGTGTTGACTTTCTATCTTGCCACATTGCTGGAAGTGTTTGTCAGTTGTAGAAGCTTCCTGGTGGAGTTTTTGGAGTCTTTCATATAAACAATCATGTCAACTGCAAATAAAGATACTTTGACTTCCTCCCTTTCTGTTTATATCCTTTAGTTGTCTTACTATTTTTTTTAAGACTTCAAGCACTCTCTTTCATAGGCATGGAGAGGGTGCACATTTTTGTCTTATTTCCAATTTTACTGGAAATGCTTTGAGTTTCTCTCCATTTAGGCTGATGTTAGCTGTGAGCTTGCTGTGCATTTGCATTATTACCTTGTATCTCCAGCCCTTCCAGCACTTCTACTATGAGGAGATGTTGAATTTGATAAATGCCTTTTGTGCAGCTAATCTGGTGAATCATGTGATTTTTGTCTTTTAGTCTGTGTATATGGTGGATTGTATTTATCAATTTATATATTTAGCCATCCCTGCATCTCTGGGATGAAGTCAACCTGATTATGGTAGATAATATTTTGAAGTGTTCTTGG
The DNA here is from genome assembly GCF_037038515.1 of Microtus pennsylvanicus. Lineage (NCBI taxonomy): Eukaryota > Metazoa > Chordata > Mammalia > Rodentia > Cricetidae > Microtus > Microtus pennsylvanicus. Next base: position 124,075,558 of record NC_134581.1, read on the forward strand.
ATTCAGTTTGCAGTTATTTTTATTGAGAATTTTGCATCTATGTTCATAAAGGATATTGGTGTATAATTTTCATTTATGTTGTTGGATCTTTATATGGTTTTGGTGTTAGGGTAATAGTGACCTCATAAAAAGAGTTAGGAAATGTTCCTTCAGTGGAATAATTTGAGGAGTACTAGATTATTTCTTCGTTGAGAGTTTGGTAGAAGTCTGTGCTGAATCCATCTGGCTCTAGGCTTTGTTTCAGTTGGGAGACTTCCATTATCTACTGCTTTTATTTTACTAGGGGTGATGGGACTGTTTAAACTGCCTATTTAATCTTGATTTAACATTGGCAGGTCACATATATTAAGTAATTCCATTTTATTTAGGATTTCCTGTTTGGTAGAGTACAGGTTTTTAAAATATGTCTTTATAATTCTCTGGATTTCCTTGGTGTCTGTTGTGATGTCCTTCTTTTCATCTTACCTTTATTCACCTGAATCTTCTCTCAGTGTCTTAGTTAATTTTGATAAGGGTTTGTTAATCTTACTAATTTTCTCAAAGAACCAACTGCAATTTTATTGATTCTTTGTATTGTATTTTTTTTTCAATTTCATTTATTTCAGCCCTACAGGTGTTTCTCACAATTTTGGGATGTTATTTCTTTTTGTTGTCTTGTTGTTCCAGAACTTTAAGGTGTGTCCTTAAAGCGAGGTCCTGTGGGGAAAAAAGCAACTCACTCGTCAACAAAAAGGGCTAAGAGCAAATGCAGAGGGGTTAAGAGACTAAATTCTGTACTGTTCACCCTTTCAGTTTAAAGTCAGCCTTTCTCCTGCTGGTCAAATACCTATCAGTAGAGATTATATATATATTATATACATATATTAGGATTTTAATTTTTGAAGTAAGTATAATGTAATATGACCTGAAGCACATTTGTCTGGAGCAAATTCCTGAAGAATCCAACATTTGTATGCATATGAATGCATACTCGTTCAAGTGCAGAAAATACAAAAAACCCATGCCAGCTATTAAACTGACTTTAACAGGCATCAGGTGGTATGTTAAATGCGGAGACCAATTGAGAATGTGAAACACTATCCAGATCTCAATTCACAGATTCTTCACACCCAAGAATTCTCGACAGATGGAAGCAGCCTATAAAACCAGAGAAAGGGTCTTCAGGGGAGCCAGCCGGCGCTACAGCAGATGCCTAAGCATTGAGCTGCCCTGCGAAATTTGAAACAGTGGGCAGGACACACTGGGCCTTTGTCCAGAGCAAGCAGAGCAGCACCCCCCAACCCTCCACCCCAGTCACAGACAGGAGCCCTACACTCCTAGGCCATGCACAGCTGTTGGTTCACTAGGAGAACGCAAAAGCTTTCAGTGAAATGGCTCCAGGCCTAGAATGTTACCGAGGAGGGGGTTTCACGGTTTCCTCCAAATTAAAATGTACAGCAGCTAAAGCTTGCCAGAGTGTAGAGACCAGGACACCTTCCAGCTTAGGCTTGAGATGCACTCAACAAGGGCTCACATGACTGATGTGATCACCTATGTCAAATAAGACACTAGAAACGATTGCGTGAGTCTAACAGTACTAGAAAATTTGCCTTGAAGAGGCAAAACACGCTAAGCAGTGCACTCTAGGGGGATGCAGAGAGGTCTCTGGCTTCCTCCAGTAAACTCCCAGCCACTAGAGCAGTTGCGTCCTACCAAGGGAACCAGCACATTCAGGCGTGGCAGGCTCCTCCCTCCTCAGCCCTGTCAGCAGAATCCCAGAGACAAGGAGAGTGAACCTGTGACCGCCAGGTCATTGTGTAGTCCGTGAATACGTAAACGGGAGGCGGAGATAGTACTTAGCATTCGAGAGAGCTCATTGTACCAAATCATTCCACAAACCTCCTACCCTGCCCCAGATTAGGAATCCCAGATTCTCTTTATCTCACACCTATTTACTTCACGGTCTGTAACACACACCAGGTGGTCTGCTGGGTGTGGGCCATACCATAAACACTGCCTATCATAGGGAGGGGGCCTTTGGGAAAAGGAGGCAGCTTCTGCAAGTGGGTGGAGAGTGAGATAATGGGGTTACAGTAGGCAGGGGATGCCTGGAGTCTGGCAGACAGAAAGATCAGGCCCAGAAAATGACACTGAGGACCACTAGGGGTCTATGGATAAAGTATTTTACAGAAACAACAGTTAAAATAGAGAGAGCAAATTCAAAATCTCCCCCAGATTTCTTAGACTGTTTTCGTTATCTGTGAAGTTTTATGGCTGTTAGGATTAAACAATAGTTAACTTATCCTAATAAAAAAATTCTGAATCAAAGTAGCTGATTGGGTTTTTGAGACAAGAAACACGGGACAGGGACACAGATACTCTAGACACACTGTGCTGGCATTGCAAACCCGCGGAAGCTATAAACAAGCGAAAAATAGGCATTATACGCCAACCTACCAACAATCCTTTCTCAGAACCCAGTGAACTCCGAAGCCCAACTGCCAATGCCCAGAATCATGAAAGGGCTTGGAAACTGTCTGATGCTATCCTTGGGAAAAATCAAAATTCAAACGATTGCTACCAGATGTTTAGGTTCTTGCTGTCTCAATACCGTAAGGCTGAAATGTTGGCCATCAAGACACCTGTGAACAATTGCTCGCACATTGCTGCCAGTTCTGCATAAGAGATTAGTCAGGCAGGCTTGGTGGTACCCCATTCTGCCACCTTGCTGAGGTCAGAGCACCAGTTTCCCCGGTACAGCACCACTCACCAGACTACCTGCCCTCTGTAGCCACTGTGAGTCCCTTCCCCCTAGTTCTTTGTGTCTGTTTTCCTTTCTGTGCAACAAGCTGGACAACTGACCGCTCATGTCAGTCGGAGAAGCATCCAGAAGATGCAGTCTTGATGCAATTAAACACAATGAATTTTTGTAGCCACTCAGTTATAATCAAGAATCACCAACCAGTGTTTTTAGTGTTTGAGAAAATTCTGCAATGCAACTTAACTGGTGAGGATCAAAACCGGCTTCTACCAGACTGGACTCCAAGATTAATTTTCATCCATACAAATGAGTTTTAGGATTTTTTTTTAATTAACCGTGGCTTGTTTTTCCATTTCCTAGTTATCGAATGTGTGCCTTTGAGAAAAAGCTTAATTCTCAGATATTCTGTCAGCCAGGTGGATTCTTCTTTAATCCTAAAGTTCTTGAGAAAGAGATAATGTGACTGAGGGTTTATTCTAACACAGCATTTGAGACACCGATAGCATTTTCACAACTGTGAGAAAAACAGAGTGTTCAGCTTGTGAAAGACTTATTTTCGTCCCCAAAGCACTGTGACTTAGTGTATGTATGCCTGGCTGCGGCCCATCTGCCAGCTCCTGTCAGTCAGAACAGCTAAGGAGTCTTTCTGGGGGTCCCTTCCATTCAGGAAGAATCCTTTGATAGACCCTATTGCCTTTGTTCACCAATACTGATGGCATCTAGTGCATGAAATGCCACTCGGTGCAGGGTCTGACTTCCATCGGGCCTCACTGGTCCCCTAGTCCCCAACATAGCATAACCAGAATTTCCATATTCTTTATGTGTGTTCTAATACCTCAGGTCTCGTGCCGTCAGGGAATGCCGGCATCAGATGGCCCTGCCTCTTCTACAGGTGAGGGAATGGAGGATGCCTGTTAAGCACATGGCTCTCAGGAGAGTGGAGGCAGGGAATGCACAGACTGAGCCCAGCTCCCCCTGGAACTGCCTTCTGCAGGGCTTCAGATAAGCAATGGGGTGAATCCTTATGAAGGTAACTCAGGCAGAGGCTCATATGCAGCCACAGGTGGGGGTCCTTAAAGGGCAGTGTGTGTCCAGGCAGCCCTGCAGCAATGACAGACCTCACGGCCATTTCCTGAGTGGATGAGTTAGCTTTGAGATGAGTCCTCTCTAAGGAGCTAAGAACCCATTCAGTTTCAACCAGGACATTCTTGCCCTCTTGAATATTCCATTTCCCACTGTATCTGCTGGCCACCCTCAAGGTTAGGAGCACAGAGAGATGCTGGTTCCTCACGCGCCCCAAGTGTGTTTCCTGATTTGTGGTGGTTATCTGTCTCTGCTGTTTAGCCTTCCAAATGTCCATGACCCAAGAAGAGACAGGATGCCACTTTTAAAATACAGCAAGGAAGAATGCGTTTCCAATGACCTTGTCTCTCTGAGCTCGAGCTGACTGTTACTCATACTGGAGCAGCTGAAGCCTTTTTCTGAATTTATGGGCTCCCATTTAGGTGAGGATGGAATTGCTGAAACTGGAGACGCGTTTAGCATGCTTACGTACCCTGGCAGCAGACTCAATGGTCAAACGAGCCAAAGGTCCCTTTTGTCTTATGCACCAACTCTTGCTCAGTCTGTCTTCCTCAGCTCTGAACAGGGCTCAAAGGCAGGTGGGGCTAGGATTGCAGTGCTGGGTTCAAGTTCATTCCAGCATTTGCCTCCCACGGGATCTTGCTAAGGACCCTAATCTCCATGGGGCTGCTGTTCTTCACCTCTACAGTGGGGGCAAAACTACCACTTGGGACTCGCTGGGATTTATAATTTAGGCTGGAAGTTAAACAAAGGGAATAGAACCAAGTCAACATCAGAAATGCTCCGAAACTCGAGGCCAACTTGATGCTCACAGTTTCCTATTTTGGAGCATTAAAGATTTCAGGTTTTTACATTATGATCCACAACTAGTAAAGTACACGCAAATATCCCCAAATCCAAAAAGCTCAAATACTCTGATCGCAAGCATTTTTTTTTTCCTTTCTGGATAGGATTTCTCTGTGTAACAGCCCTGGCTGTCCTGGGATTAGCTCTTGTGGTCCAGGCTGACCTCAAATTTACAGAGATCCGCCTGTCTCTGCCTCCTGAATGATGATGAATTGGATTAAAGGGATGTGCCACCACCGTCTGGTCGATCCCAAGCATTTTTGAAAAGGGATCCTCAAATTAAGAAAAAAAAACCCACTCCCCACCCCTACCCACTGCTGCTGCCAACTACCCCCTCCCCGCCCCACACTGCTACCAGTAAAAACATATTAAGCATCTATTACATTCTATGGGATGCTGTTATATACACTGTGAAACCTAGGGCTGTCATCCAAGATCTCTGCATTTATTAGGACAGCTCTTTTCCCCTCTCATAAGGCATATTGTTATCAGGATGGTATACTTTATAAGGGTATCATTTAGCTTGCACAGGCTGGGTTTGTGGCCATGAAAAAAAATCACAAGCTGGTAGGGTGATTGCCTAGAGACTAACAGAATGTTACTGAACGGAGTGTTGTCTTGAAAGAGCAAGTACCTTGGAGACTAAAGGAAGAAGGGACATTATTCACCAAATGACCAACTACCAAGCCTCAGAAGATCACGGTTTAAAATTATGACCACAAGTTCTTTGACATTCCTTTTAGCATGGGCCATTGAAGGGGGTACGGCTAGGCAGTAGAGCTTTTGTCTGGCATGTGCGTGGTTATGTGTTCAAGTCCTAGCAGCATCAAACTGAAACAAAACAAAATGAACTAGAAAACTTAAACCCCAAATTTCATCCATAAAACACACCTCCCTCTCCTCCCTATTTTGGATCCACGTCCTCTAATGCCCTGGTTGTGGCAGACGTGTAAGACTCAGAACGGGCCCATCTTCTTGACTCATTCTTCAGTCATTCCCATAGCAGAAGCCAGACACCCCAGTAAAGACCCCCGGGCAACCCAGGGAGGTGTGATGCTTAGTCTAGATCATCAACTTGACTGCATTTGGAATTAACTTAAATCCAAATGGCTGGGCATATCCGTAAGGATTTTTTTTTCATAATTAAATTATTTGAAGTCAGAGGACCCACTTCTAATCTGAATCTTTATGTTGGGAAGATACACCTCTAATCCAGATCTTTTAAGGTGGGATGATTCACCTTTATTGTGGGCCATACCTTTTTTGGGCAGTCTAAGTAAAGGACATGACATAAAGGAACTTGTTCTCTCTTTGTCTGCCATTCTTTCACTTGAATTAGAGTCTACTTCTTTTGGGATTCCATGGTATAATAAAGAGCATCTGAGACCTCCAGCCTTGTGTACTGAATAACTACTGGGTTTCTAGACTTTCTGTTTGTAGACAGCCATTGTTATGCTATCTGGACCACAGTCTGTAAGTCATTCTAATAAATGCCACATCTGTATGTATATACATATATACATACACAAAAATACTTACACACATATATATTTATGCATAACATATGAATATGTATACACACATTCATTCATTCTATATGTTCTCTTCCTCTGGAGAACCCCGGTTAATGCAGGAGAGAATTTTCTTGTGAGGAATGGGGGCCACTTGCCATGGAAGCCACATTAGAGGGTGGCCCTCTAGCCTGTGAAAGTTGGTACAGCCACAATCCTGTCAGCAGCTTCAGCCACCATCCTGTCAGGAACCACTTGGCTGAGCCGGTCCAGAGTTCTTGATGGGCAGACACTGAGGTGACCAGCATTTACTGTTTTAAGCTGCTGAGGTCTGGGGCAATGCCATGCATCCTAAGGGCAGCAGAAAATGTGCCTCGTGACAACTAACATCTTTTGTAGGATCGTGGGAGCCAGATGTGTCTGAAGTCTGAGTAGATGGCCAACATTCTCTCTGTGTTAAGAAGTTAGGGTTTATCCTCTCCACAGTTCCCTCCACTTAGCTATCTACCGAGAGGGTGTTTGCTTTACGGAGGTGTGGCAGTGTGATGAACGGGGCTGGCTGAGGGGAGACGCCCAGTTAGAAAGTTTAGAAACAGTACTTCAGGTGAGATGGTGCAAGCCCCAACTAAGATAACAGCACGCCATGGGTATTTTAGAACTGTCTGTAAGACTAGATGGTTTCCAGAAAAATCAATTGCTTTCCAGGACCACTGAATGCAATCACCTTATACTCGTGAGTGCACGACTGCATTAGACTTCCAGGAGCTGGAAGAGAGCAGGCTTTGTAGAGCGCCTCACAACTGGGAAGTAGCTCTCCCGGACCTTCATATTAAGCATGTGAAGCAGTCCTTTATATAAACTTTGCATTACAGAAATTGAGTTCTCCCGTTTTATAGGAACAGAAAGCCTCCAAAGCTGGAGGACTGGACTGGCTGTTAGCGAGGAGAGGTAGGTACTGGAGGTTGCACACACAATCTACAACTAAACCAGCATAGGCCATATATATATATATATATATATATATATATATATATATATATACACACACACACACACACCTTTTTTGTTTCCTTAGAAAATTTCTCATTATATTAATTTGAATAAGTATCATCGCCATTCACAGCTGCATTCCCAAATGTTTCTTTTGGAAAAGCAGGGTTCTAGTTTCAGGGAACATCAATGAGAGAAGCAGGAAGAATTCAAGACCAGTAGGAAGAGTCAAAGAACCAAATCTGCCTTTCAGGAGAAAAATATTTATCAATAAAACAGTTTGACAATCATTATTGTTTTTGAAATTACATTTTATAATGAATGCTTCCTTAAATTTGCATATTAAGTATGACCTTAACCTTAGAAGGAATTCTCTTCAAATAACTTGATACAATAAATACTCATTGCATATTCAGTGTTCAAGTAACAGGAGAAAGGACACAGCCCCTAAGAAGTAGTACTTCTCTAACACAGCTGTGACAGTTAAGTTCTTTGAGGCAGAGGCTGTTGACCATGGGGGTTCACTGGGTGCCACTTGAAAGACAAGTGGGCAAATACACGACCACACACAGTGGTACTGATGTTGAGCCTGAACAAATGAAAACAGGCTAGTCATTTCAAAGAAACGCTCTGTAGTAAGAACTCAAATATTTCAACCAAAGAGTCTCCTGGAAAATATGAAAAACCCCGACGTTTGGGAAAGGCAAAAATAAAAGAAGTGTAACTAAGTGAAGAGGCAGCATACTTTAGGGAGCATGTAGGAAGTATTTTAGCAAACCAAGAAGAGTGCTGCTCAGAATCATTGAGCTCGGGTGAGACCAATTTAATGGAATGTTCCTAGAAGGCTATAAAAAATGTGCTTCTGGCCCACAGCCCAAAGTTAGCTTTTCATGAAGGAAAAAGAAAAGGACAAAGGAACCAGCACAGGTAGAGCCTACAGAGCTATTTATTAGCATATCTTTTCTTCTTAGGTTCCAGAACAACTGAAGTATGTACAGAGTCTTACAGCATTCACACCATTTAAAGGCTCCTAGTAGCTGAGGAAGACGAAGGTGGCTCTGCCGAGAACCTGCGGGCTGCCAGAGCCTTGCAGCACACACTGCCTGGTGCCCTCTGGGCCGCCTGGCTCACAGCTCCTGAACTCACCCAGAGGGCAGGTTATTGGGGAAGAGGCAACAGGAGACCAGGTGGAAAGCTACAGTGTTTCCACAGTTTTCTAAAGCTGTAACAAATACCCACAGCCTGAGAGAAGCGCAAGGTAAGAGAATGAGATGCGACTCTGCTTCCACAGAGACAGTCCCGATGGACGGAAGCACTGTGGAACGGGAGACTGTACTGAGGGATGGTAATCTCACTTCCCTTCCTGTCCTCAGTGCAAACCTGCGGAGCCCCAACTCACCCTCGCCAAACAGAACAACTACAAAGGGAGCAAGAGAAAAAAACCAACATGTGTTAGTAGTTCTTGGCTAACAGCACAACAAAAAACAAATAAAATCCCACAAAGTAACTTTGTAAAAAAAAACATTCAGTATCTGCTTTAACCAGCTTTAGGGTGGGTCTTCCTGTCAGGTTAATCCTAGATACTTGGGAATTATCCCCGTTTGAACAGCATTAACAGTCTCCCCTCCCCCTCCCAGTATTGAACCTCCTGCATTTGCTTATCGTGGGTTTTGTTTGATTGTCTTCCACTACAAAAATACCACTGACATATACACTAAATTGGACGCAAGACCACACTGTTGCCCCACAACGCTCCACTAAGTGGCAGGAGAATGGCAAAACGTGGGCAAGGCCCACCGCTGGATCCCACAGAAACAAACTCTAGCCTGGTTCTCTGTTCTGTCCGTCTTCTCCAGGAGCAGAGTGTCTCATCCATTTCCCAGTGTTATGATCTCCCATTTAGGCAAAGTGGCTTTTTATTTCAAAAAGATTCTGTGTTCAACTTAAAAGCCAGTTGATAAAACTTTTAATTAAGACACAACAGTGCGGGGTATAAAAACACAAGAACCACATAAATATTGAAGAAATTGAAAACTTTTTTTCCCCTCCTGTAAACAGTTTTGCTTAAGAGCAAAGCCCTAGGCAGTCAGATTCTGGCTGGAAAACTTTTGGCAGATGAGTATTCAGCAAGACTCTGCAGAGAGGTGAGGAGGAAGCCAGGCCAGGCGCCATGTTGACAGGCATGCAACTTGAGAACATTGCACAACAAGCAACACAAAGAGTGGAGAAGCTCACGACACTTCAAGGAGACCTCACAACCTTCACAACTGTGTATGCACAGACAGACCCACCCCTCCCTCCTTTCCACCACTAAAGCCCCTTACACATGGGACACCTTCTGCGACTCCCTAGCCTGTTTGATGCTATACAGCCACTTGATGATTCTAGCATTTCTCTCGATGGCAGAAATGCCATATGGCACCCGGTCATTGGCACTGTCATCATTTCTAAGGTCACTGTTACTGTCCTGAGACTGTTCACAGTCTGAGCTGATCATGCTTGCGCTGCGGAAGTTGAGGGATATGATGTCAGAGTTAGCCCTTGCAAAGTTCTCCATGCCAAGGTTCTCCAGCTCTTCCGGGTCCAGTCCGCAGTAGTTGAAGAACCTCTCCACGTCCGCGTCTACTCGGAAATACCTGTCACTCAAGTCTGACTTGGATCGCTGAAGGGAAGGTCTCCGGCTGACCCCACAGGCTGGTTCCACCTGGTCAGCCTCAGGGGACTTCGTGGCTGCCACCTTGGGCTTGGGAGGCAAGGGAGGGGCAGAACTGCTGCAGGGAATGGCTTTAAGGGGCTTCACGCTGGTCACTTTGCGGATGTCTGAGGAACTGTGTGAGACATGCAGGAAAGAGTCTGCCGACTGCTCCAGCAGTCTCCTGCTCACGTGGGAGCTGCTCTCCTGTGGGCTACCTCGCCCAGGTGTAGGGTATACCTTCAGCGACTCAGCAAAGGAGTGCCGGTGCAGGTCAGTGGCATCCCTGTGAGGAGGCCAGTTTCGAGAGCTGTGCTTGTGGCCAGAGCCAGAGCTGGAGCCCTCGGAGCTATTGATGATGTTCTTGAGGATCTCGAGTTTGAGGGTCTCACGTTGCACACCGCTCTCGGTCTTGGCATGGTTGCCAAACACCTTGAGAGTGGGGCTGCCCAGGGTGCGCTTGGCTCCTGGGCACACCGGGGGCTTGGCCAGCACAGCCGGCTTCACCGGCTCCTGCTTGGCGTTGATCACCTCCTGGCTCTTGACGTACTTGGCCTTGTCAGCCTCCAGCCGCTCCACTGCACTGAGTCTCTTGGGGTTGGGCTCGGCCTGCCTGCGGAAGTAGTCGGGTCCTTTGTTCAGGATGCGCAGGGGCACCGCGGACGTGAAGGTGCCCGCGGGGCTGACCGGCTTCACCATGCTACCTGTCTGTAGCGTCTCCGTGGGCATGGTGGGCGGTCTTTCCCCGGCAGCCGTGGTGGATGCTCTTCTGGGCGCCTCCGGCCGGCCTGAACAGACACATGTACACGAAGCACAAAGGGCAGACGAAGGATACTGGAAGCGGTGTCAGCCGCAGCTGCTCCTCATCTCACAGCTCACTAACTGCCGCCCTGGCTTCAGCGCACTTTTCTCTCCCTCCAGGCGGCCCCTGCACAAAAAGGCCACAAGCCACAAGTTCCTTTTAATCGGCGTGGCTGCCTCCTTTCTTCTCCCTGAAGGCTGTGGGAGTCTCCTTCAGGTCTTTGTGCTTAACTGCAGGCAGAGCTGAAACACAAAACAACCAACCGCGGGTTAGGAGGGGCGGGTGACATCACCGCTGTAGCAACAGAGGAACCCCGCAGTGATCCCACCTCCGTGGCACCCCTGCCCGCCCAGAGCCCCTCAAGGTCAGTGAAGCCGGGACTGGCAATTCCCGGTTAACCGTGCCAGGAGGGCAACAGGGACCTCTCCGGAGCCTGCGCGCCGCCTCCGGCAGCAGTCAAATGTGGGCGTTTGCCAGAAAGAAAGGGGCTGAGGCTTCCCATGGAACTCTTCCAGCTGCCTCCCCATTGGTGCGAACCGAATCCTGAACACGCCTGGCTGGCATCACTTAGAGTGAGACCCAGGAAATACTCGTGAATGAAGAACGGAGGGTTCAGCCAAGTTCTGTTCCGTTCTGTAGCACATTAAATGCTAGGGGCTTCCTAAGACCTCCATCTGCTTTAGCGGCAACGTGGGCGATTTGCGCTGCTGGGTCCCTTTTGCAGTGAAGTAAAACTTGTGACTGCTTATGACCAATTTGTCAGTAAAGCTAGAAACAATCATTTCTTTAATGACTCAATAAGAGGAAAGGAGGTGAGAAACGAGAATGGCAGGAAACAAACAAACAAAAACTAGTAAGAAATACAACCTGCCTCAGTCTGCTTACTGTCAGCAAGCAGCACTGTCCTGGAAACTAACGCATGCCATGTTTCTCTCATTAAAATTTACTTCTTTTTTTGAGTTAAAAATAACTATTATAGAAACACTTGGAGGGGAACCCTAGGAGTGGATTATGAATTATGAAATGAGCCATCATTTCTCTGACTTGACAAGTGAGAAACATCTCTTGTTTCCTTTTGCTAGAAGGAGAGCCTGCTCACCAACCACCAGCGTTTCAGAACACAGAGAATGACCTCGTCAGCACTCTCATTATCGTTAGGAATATTAGGAGTGCAATCTATCTAACTAACATGTCGACACACAAACGTGCCCGAGATACAAGGTGATGATAGGAAATAAATCAGCGGTCTTTCTCTTGCTAATCTTCTCAAATGCTTCATCTCTAAATAAAATCCATTCTACTTTATTGGAGCCAATTTTGGTAATCTGCAAAGGGATTTGTTCTAATAAAAATGTGTTCCTATGCAATATTTGAGAAACCCCAAGGCGACGACTACATAATGATTTTCTTTAATTGTGCTGTTCTATTTTGATGCCTCGACTTGGTTAAAAAATAAAACAAAACACAATAACCAACCACCTCCAATGAAAATTAAATGACAGTCTTTCTTTGAATGCGATTTGAATGCAATTGCCTGAAGGACTCCCAATTCCTTGAGACTCTAGGTTGGTTAATCTACTACTTAGGAGCCATCTCACTGGCCAAGGACACAGGGGCTATCTTGGAGAAAAGGCAGCATCTTACTGGATGTGGAATGGATTGCATAGCAATAGCAAGATTGGGCTGGGAGGCAGCCTCAGCCATCAATGTGGACCATGGGAGGGAGGAATGTCCCAGATACCCTGAGTGCTGTCACTGTGGGCCTTACAATATGTCTCTCTGTGACCGTCTTCTCTCTTAACTTTTATTGCTTAGCCAAAGAAGCCAAACTCTTCCTTGAAAAGTGGATGATAAACCCACAACCCATTTCCCCTGACGGCGCCACAATATTCCCAGACTCTTAACTCCTCTGAGAGGTATTCTGGGCAAGAGTGGCCCAAAATAAAAGTCTCTGATCTACTTTGCTTGACTATAGGTTATGAGACAGCACTCATTTCAGAAAGGCGGAGCTCACAGCCAGGAGGAAGGAGGGAACTTAGAGAGGCATGCTGGACTTCCCTCAGCCTGCTGCCATTAGGACACATGTCTTTAGTTCAGTCAGACTTTTTAATGGGCTAAGTCAAAACCCAGGCAGTTCACCTTGGGTCTGACTTTAATCCAAAGGCTCCAGCATAATGTAAACCTGTGACCCAGCATTTGGTCATCCTTTTGCCACCTGTGACCTAGTGTGACAGACAAGAAAGGAGTCTTCTCCTTAGCACCAGCCCCGCTGATTACCTTGAAAATGTTCACAATGCCCGTGTCGGGAAAATGCCAGAATGTGAGGTGAGAGTGAAGAGTGGACGGAGAGTCATGCCTAAGGATCAAGAGAGCCTTCCCACGGCACCCAAAGACGGATCACAGGGCCCTTTCGTGGGCATGAGTTACAATCCATTCCTGCTCAAAAACCACGCAGCTTAAGGAAAAAAGACAGGGACTCATTTTCAATTTCAAAATGGTTTAGTCGAACCTTGGTGACTGCCTTAACTTTCCTATGCCTCTTGCCTTTACTGTTCTTAGGGAAACCTTTCTCTGAGGTGAGAGGTGAGATGAGGTGATCAGGTAACACCGGCTGGCGCTAAGGTTCTTGCTGACCTATGCTTTTCTTTGCTATCATCGCCTCTGGTTTTACTGTATTATAATCAAAGGTACAAAATGTTGACATCATGACCCGGATTTCCCGCATGCTGGACTACCTGAGAGAGCAGGCTTTGGTCTCCTCTGAAGCTCTGAATAAGCATCATTGCTCTGAATTCACAAGACTGGGGAATACCAATGCATCTTCTAGGATCCTTCCCTAGGAAAAAAATCTCTCTTCTTTTTCTATTACTTCCTTCATGCCTGAGACTGGCACCCTCCCATAGGAAGGCTCCTTGGGCTTTCTAGAAATTGCTAGACATTTCTAAAGCCAGTATAGAAGGATTACATTAAAAAGTAGTCATTTGTAACCACTTCATATTTCATTTTCTTTCCATTTCCACGTCTTCCCTTTGTTCTTGGTCATTCCCAATTTCCATAATATTTTTTTAAATAGTAATGGGAGAAAATCAGAGCAAGCAGAAGGTCTTGTGGGAAGACTCCCAGCAAAGGGAACAGCTACAGAAATGCTGTAGCTGAGGATAATAATCGGCAGACTTGATGTCTGCTACCTGGGCGGGCCAACAGCTGGAAGTCACAGGGCGGTTTAGGTTGCTCTCACTGCCTCCTTACCATCTGCTCTGCTACTTTAAAGGGGGAGCTGCTGTAGGGACACAGCTGTACAGGCCTGGGGAGATACTCTGACCAGTCAATCGGACATGACGCAGCAGGTACCCTGGAGCTACACCTCAGTGTCTCGACAGAGCAACCATAAAGTCCTTCAGGGAATGTAGTGGGGGACAAGACCCTGACATCTGGCATGCGTTCTCTAGTGCGGCTGGGGACAAATCACAGCAGTGAGGCCAATGGCTGGGCTGGGAGCAGGGAAGGGAAAATCTGGTATCAGTCTCATAATGGTCCACACATAAAAGTAACTATGATTTGTTTTCCGCTGTGGTGGTGGGGTAGAATCCCAGGCATGGGCATAGAGAAGCACATCCTTCATCACTGGCTAGACCCCTGTCCCTGTATACTCTCAGGCTCCTGGCACAAGGCCAAGGATGCATAACAGAAACCCCACAGAGGGAGACACTTCCATTGAAGACCGTGTTGTCTGCATTCTACCCTAGGGAATAAGCCTTGAACAACGTGAAGGGTAAAAAGACCAGGATAGAGACATGGGTGAGTCACTAGTAAAACAGCTGGCCACATCACGGCAGATGTGAGCTCCAAAGCTATTGTGGATACAGTGGGTTGTGATGGATGATGGGAGTTCTGCTCTTAGTGGGAGGCCTCTGGTACCTCTGTGCTGGAGGACCCTGATGATGAGGAGTGAGAATCCTGGCTGCTGGCTCCGTGCTACTCTCCAGGATACTGAGCAAGAATGCCAAGTCTGGCTCAAGAGACACTATTGCCTTAGAGTAGCAAGGAGGAGGCAGAGAAGGCCCACATCTGGTTTCATGTGTGTGTCACAGAACATGTATGTGTACGTTCATGTGTGTGTTACAGAACATGTATGTGTATGTTCATATGTATGTTCCATCACAGGAAACGAGCAAAGCTGACTCAGGTTGGCATGCCTCTGTTCCCAGCAGGCCATGCTGCTGAGGTAAGAGTGCCTGGTCGAAACAACGACCCCCAGTCCAGGGCTGCCCAGGAACATGACTCTCTGTTGCTTAGGAACAAATCCAGAATTCTGGATAGCATTCTGTCCCGTGAAGCACTGTAAGCCAAGCCTGCTCAGCTCAGTGGTTTCTTCTCCTTTATTTGGTACGTCTGGTAAATAAAAGAGAAATACCCTCTAAATTATAAGCAGGAAAGAAGGCCACCAGAGTTAGAGCCCAGGGAACTGAACTGTGGGAACTGAACGCAGCCACAGAGGTTGCCAAGGGTGAAAGTGGGTCACTCCTCTCCTCCTGGGCGCTGCAGCAGGGGGCTGGGGGCTCTGCTGTACAGCGCATGCCTGGCTAGTCCTCTTGAATGCTCTATGTATAGCGGCAAACATGTGCTTGTGAGCTGGACATGTCCTGTTCATTCAGGGAGTACGTGGCAAAAGTGGCTGCTGGGCCTCTGAATTGAAGAGTGTAGATCTATCTGATGCCCTCGGGCTCTCCTGGGTCTGCTCCCACACTGTCTGGAGCAAGTGTGACTGCGTCCCCTGACCCCACACTGTCGGGAGCAAGTGTGACTGCGTCCCCTGACCCCACACTGTCGGGAGCATGTGTGACTGCGTCCCCTGACCCCACACTGTCCGGAGCATGTGTGACTGCGTCCCCTGACCCCACACTGTCCGGAGCATGTGTGACTGCGTCCCCTGACCCCACACTGTCCGGAGCATGTGTGACTGCGTCCCCTGATCCCACGCTGCCCAGAGCATGTGTGACTGCGTCCCCTGATCCCACGCTGCCCAGAGCATGTGTGACTGTGTCTGTTATACAGCTCCTGGTCTGGTATCTCTGCCTTTATTTTGCATGTTGGTTCTGGCAAAGTTTCTTTTCTCGCAACTTTTTTCTTTAAATTTTGACATTTTAAGCATAAAATTCCAACATGTCTGGGGCGCACTCCCTATATCTATAACCTGGACTGTCCTCACTGAAAAACACAGCCATATCAGTTTTGTGTGACCTTCTGAATTCTTTTCCAGCAGAAGGAATGAATGCGCTCAAAGTGTTACTCCTCACTGAAGTCGGCACTCTTCAAATGAATCATGTTTGTTGCCTGAGCAGTTATGTATATGATGTCACACAGAAAAGCCACCATTGTAGGAAGATTCAGATGCATCTAATTGAAGATCAATTAAATCATGTGGTGGAAATGTCACCAGGGGAGCAACAAACTGAGCTCATGACGCGTTCAAGAAGCTTGAAAGACACTGATGACCAATGAGAGTGACAGGGCCAGGGCGGGGGTGGGGGGTGAGGGGAGCAGGGGAGCGACAGGACTGCTGGTGGGTGTGGTAGGAGGGACAGGAGGGAGTTAGGCTCTCCAGATAGTCACGAGAGGGTACTGAAGAGAAGTGAAGTTATCATACACGGTTATGTTTGTTTTCTTAATGCCCTGGCCAATAATGGTATCAAATACAACTGCAGAAGACAGAGCCGTGGGGGAGGGAGAATGGCCACCAGGCTGTGAGAGTTCTGGCATAACACTGGCTTGAATGCTTAGTGGTAGCTGAGTGGTCTCTTCTTCCTGTGTTCTGGCCTTCCCATCTGGAAAATGGGGATACTAAAACAGCTAGCTCTCCATATCTGTTGATTCTATATCCAGAGATTCTGCCACTGGCGGATGGAAAACATCAGCTTTCTCCAAGTTCCCCAAACTACCCCTGGAACGTTTTCCATGCTGACACTCTGCTGAAGCAGCTGTGGAGAGGTAAAGCAGCCGGTGTTACAGCTTCTCCGGTCCCATGCAGCTGATTCCACCAAGGCTGTGAACAGAACGCACTAACCTGCTTTCCTGTTAGCATCCCCCCAAGGACACAGTGTAACTATTTACATACAGTTTACCTTCTATTTGTCTGGATTACTTGTGACAAAAGACTGGACAGAAACAAACTGAGGGGGGAAAGGTTTACTTTCCCTAACAGCTCCTGGGGCTTTCAGCCCATCATGGAGGGGTAAGCAATGCAGAATAGTCTGATTTGTGATGGCAGAAGAATATGACAGAGGTTGTTCATTTGGAAACAGACCAAGAAGCAGAAAAGATGCTAAAACCGGGAATGGGAACAACCTTTAAAGGCCTGTCCCTAGTGTTCTATTTCTGTTGTCAGGCCTCACCTCTTTTTTTTCTATATATTAAATTTTTATTGATATGCTTCTATTTGTTAATATTTATAAAAGATACTACCGTTGAAGAAACAAGACATATAGCTTTTAAAGCAACTCACAAAAGCATATCTCTCATTTTCCTATTAATAGTAAGGTTTAGCTGTTTTAAAATCTGCTTATTTGTGGGTTTTGTTTTATTTTAACAGGCCTCACCTCTTAAAGGTCCTACAGCTTCACCAAATAGCATTCCAGCTGAGGATCCTGTGCTGGTGGAGCTCCACCCCAGGCCCCTGGCATCCATATACCCATAGAGTCTGAGATGTTCTGGCGGAAGCTCTACCCCACCTCTCTCCAAATCCTGTAGCATCTCAGAAAGCCCATCAAATTATGAGCTCTCCTCCAGAGATGCTCAAGACCACTCACCCACAGGGTACTTAACCCCCCACCCCCAGAAAACATACACATGTATTTTTTTTCTTAGTCTCTTTTTTCCGTCTCCTCTCTGGGGGGGGGGGGGGCTGGAAAATCATCCAGGTGTGTTTTATCCATTAAACCTGGGCCTTTTCTAATTCAGTTTGATTTAGTCTGATTTGTATTGCTGGATTATTACATCAGCCGAGAGGCTTACCGGGGTGCAGAAACTTTTCAAACATGTATTTAAAATCTAATCCTGTGTGGGACACGTGAGATTCCAAACCCAACAGAGATACTGGGCATAATCCAGGGGTGACTGAAGTATGCCCCCCTGTGACTTGCTGGCTGCACGTACCCCAGAGTGGCTGTTTATATGGCACAATACAAAATCATAAATTTACTTAAAACATACTGATTGTGTGTGATTTTCGTTTAACTTGTAGACAATAATGTTGTGCCACAAAGTCAGGTTAGACATGGCTAACAGAAGGATGAGTGTAAATTCCATGCAAGTAACATACAGGACTGGAGCATCCATAAATTGTGGTATGTGAGGGGCACGCCAAAGCAGCTCCACTATGGAAACCTAGAGAGGGGAGGAAAGGGATGGAGGAGGAATGGATAGATAGATGGAGGGATGGACAGATGGATAGCTAGCTGGGTTTTTGATAGGATTTATACGAGCACACAGATCCTTTCTGTTCCAGTTAGATCTGGGATAGAAGACGGTAGTGCTCAAAGGTGTTTATGACGTTCATTAGAGGAAACCTCAAGGCAGATGTGGACAGCTGTGGATTCCAGGCTGGTTTGTAAGAAACACACTCACTGAATTTTAACCCCCTCTACCCTCTTTCTCTGCACACGGGGCTTGTCACACACTACCCTCAACAGCTTCTCCCTCAACAGGCTTACAGCCAAATGCCCATGGACACCGACACAGTTAACTGCACCGTGGCTCTCACAACTACTAAGAAGGAGCCAGTATTGTTAGCCATTGCGGAAAGCAGGTATTCATTTCAATGATAAGACTAGCCACGTTTTCACGCCTTCCTTTCCTTTCCCTTCCTAGCGCAAATGTACTTTTTATCCCCAAGGCAGTAACTTTCAAGTAATGCAAATATAAGATGGGTGTGGTAACACATGCTTGTAATTCCAGCACTTGGGAGGTAGAGGAAGGAGGACCAAGGAAGATCAAGATTCTTTGTGCCTAGGTCCACAGCAAGTTCAACTAGGTAGAAAAACTGGGTCAAATGAACCTCTTCAGGACCTGCACCTTTCACGCTAGAGAATGATGGGTTTCCTCCTTTCTTACTACAGTGAGATCCCTAGGCATCTAGAGTTCCAGCAGCTCTCTCTCTGGGTGCCGCTATCAGTCAGCAGCTTCAGGCTATACAGAAAATGAGATCCCCTTCTTCAGTGCCACTGTCACTTTGTATCTTCTTTGAAATCCCATACACTTCCGAATCACATCGAAACCTTTGAGGATAGCCATGTTTAGCTTATTATTACTGTCATCATCATCATTATTACTATTATTATTATTGATTATAGTCAGTCTTCTCTGGGGAAACAGATTAGTCAGTAAACTGACTGCCACATAAGTATACAGACATGAAGCTGCTCCATCTGTAGAACTTTGGTAAAACCAAACCAAACCAAACCAAACCAAACCAAACCAAATCAACCAAATCAAACCAAACCAAACCAAACCAACAAAAAAGCAGACAGCCAAGATGTAGGTGCTGTCTATAACCTCAGCACTGGGGTGTGGCAGGAGAGTCTTTAGAACTTCTTGGTCAGCCAGCCCAGTCAAAAAGATGCTTAGCCTCCACAAGTGTACATATACATATGCACACATACATGTTCACATAGCCACATGGACATCTGCATACACACCATACCCCCCCCCCCATTCCCTGGGCTTACATATCTAGTTGTTTGCTTTAGTTATATCTTTTCATAACAAGGGCAAGTAGCTTTTTTACATTAGAATTTCTGTTGCCACCCTTCACACCTGGCTGTTTTTGACATATGAATTTTATATAACTAGAAGAGGGAAAGTCATTGTGGAGGCTAGTGTAGATGCCAGAGAAGCCAGCATTCACCTGGCAATAGTTTTATAAATATGGATCAAGGAATGAAATATATATTCTGATGGCTCATATAGGGTAAGCCGAGGGACACCAAGATGTGCCCTAAAACTTACCCAATGGCTGTGTGATCAGTGTGGGGGAAGTGTCTGGATGTGGAGTGTACACATAGGGGCCATATCCTTAGTCTAAACACCTGAAGGTTTCTTAAAAGCTACACGTGGGAAATCCTACACCCAACGTATGATTAGCTGTAGTACAGCATAAAATTCCCTCCAGGCTGTGGGTATAAACCCTACACAAAACATCGGCGAGTCTCCTGTTCTCAGTAGATCTTACCCTCAAGCTCTCTCATTACATACAGGCACATATTCCCTCACCTCCCTAAGCAGCAGAAATCTTACGGACTTTTAGTACCAAGCAGCTGAAATAAGGGATAACTGTATTAACCATTTTTGTTGCTATTGCCTCTGAGTAGTGCTTTGAACTGAGATTGTCTGGAGGGAGTTTGCTACCCACGAAGTTTTCCCATGACATCAGGCAGGCAAAGAAAGCAAGATTCCTGAACTGGGGGTGGGGCTGGGGAGAGTGCCTCTGGAGACCAGGAAGAGAAGCCTGAAGTTCTCTGTCCAGAGCTGGGGTGTGCAGCGGTGGGGTCACACAGGGAGCCTGGCAGGTCTGCTGGGGCTCTGAAGACTGGGAATCAGCTTGTAACTAGAATGCGGGAGGTCAAAGTGGTAGACTCTAAAACCAACAGGCAGCAAGAGGAAGCTGCCTTTCCATAAGCACCAGGGGAAAGGTGGCTGTGTACTAGGGGAGAGGTGCAAGCTGGCCATCAGAAGCCTGCAAAAACACTGCTGTGATCCCCAAATGAGGAAACGCTGAGCACCCATTAGCCGCTGCTGAAATCCAGCTGCCTCCATCCAGAAAGTCGGAAGCCCCCAGAGAGAACCCTCGGAAATGTGCCATGGCCAGGGACACCAGATTCCAGCAGCAAGAGCCCAGGGAAACCATGTCACCGTCCCTCAGGCAGGCTTTTCCCCTTTGTGCATTTGACACACCTCCACAGGACCTGATCTGGAGGTTAGAGTGACCCTGATGATGCAGAGAGAGGGACTCATGGGTGGGGCAGGGGGAATTCTCATCAAGTCTCCTTTCCCCCAAAGGTTCTAGAACCATTCAGGGTAGAGCTAGGAGGAGCAGAGGCAAACTAACTGGCCATGAAGATGGAGCTTCCACTGTGATAGTAAGGTAAGAGCGCTCGTCTGAAACTAAGGTGAAGACTTTAAATTATTGAAAGACTGCAGAGGCCCTGGGTCCTATCTGAGATACTGTTCAGGGGAAGGAAGGGGAATTCAGAGGAGCAAGGGGAAAAAAGACATCTTTCTTTCACCTCTCTAGAGATCGAGCCAGAAAACACTACTAGGCTTTCCTACATGTTTGACTTGATGAACTTTGAGAACTGCCTACAGTTGCAGCCCCTGCTGTGGTCCTCACAGAAAGCAGCCTGAGGTCTGGATCCAGCCGCACTCACTAACTCCAATGCCAGGCCTGGCTACTAGCTAAGCAGGCAACAGTGCTAAGCAGGATGGCCAAGATCAAAGGCTGCCGCTCAGATTCAGTAGTGACAGTTCATGGCCGGGCACCCCATCCGTCCAGCCAATGCAAGCTTGTATTGACTGTGGCTTCCCTGTCCACAACTCGGCATTGAGAATCACCTTCATTCTGTTTCAGCTTTACAGCCACCTAACAATCTTTTTTTCCCCCGTTCTTCTTTCTTAAAACGATTCCATTGCTTTCACACAATGGAGTTAGTACCACCTCTGCCAAACTGGATCGCCTGCAGTTTCTGCCCAACAGGTCACTTGCATGTCCCCATTTTGTTATTTGAGGTGCAAAGAAAATATGTTTTCAGATTTCAAAGCAAACAGTTATGTGAGCAAAATGGGCCAAAGCAAAAAATAGAGCCATTATTATAAATGAAATCCAGCCCAATCCGGGTGTGTGTGGGGGGGCAGAGCAGGGCGATCTCACGCTTGGTGGATTTTTATGCTCCTGTCCTTCCCCAAGGTCCTTTAGAGGACCTGAGCACAGCATCATTTTCACATGGAAATGAATCATCATTAAACCGCAATGTGCTTCTCTTTAAACGGACAAAGAAATGAAACAGAATGAGAAGCAAACAAAAATCACATTTCTGCTTTAACGTTCTTGGTTTCAGCAAGGAAGAGGTGGTTCTGAGGCCACCGACCTCTATTCAGGAGCTCAGCCTTTTACCTGGGATTATAGAAGTTGATGCTATGTGTAGCTGGTGCCAAAGGCGCTGGGGAAATATCATGGCAAAATTCTTAACTAAAAAGTAAGGTTATCCGAATTCCTAGTGAACAACCAATAGCACAGCTACCCTACGACAAATAAACACAGGACGATGCCGTTGCAGACCAGCGTTGTTCTCTCATGCACCCTTTCTGCAGCTCCGCCTTCACTGCTAACACTGGGAGTCCATGTGGGACAAGGGTCCAGGGCCTCTGCCCTCCAGACACATCAGTCCCTCAGGTATTGTGGGCCCATGTGGGACAAGGGTCCAGGGCCTCTGCCCTCCGGACACACCAGTCCCTCAGGTATTGTGGGTCTGAGAATGAGCCGGCTGCCTTCATGACCTGATCCAGGAAGAGCTGCCAGCAGCAGCATCTTGGTGCATGCTCCAGAAAGTGGAGAATGCCAGTGCTAAGGCTTTGTTCTGCCTTCTGAAGTGGCATGTGGATCCCCTTGCAGGAAAAGAGGCTTCTGAGCTGCTCGGACCTGGAAGATTTCGTCCAGCTCTCTCTCCCACATTAACCTTCTCTATCTATATTTTGTATATCATTGCTTTTCCCTTTCACTGTATAGATTTGTAGCCCAAGGCTCATAACATAAAAAATATCTCTGTAGCAACACACATAAACAGAATACTTCTGCAAAAAGTTCTCATTTCTGATGCACAGCCTTTGGGCAAAAGGTAACATTTGCTCTGAAATAAATATTAAAATTGGTGTTATACGGATATGTGAAACATTTACAATGAAGGACACAAAATAAGGCAGCATTTCCTCAGGGGAGGGGCCCAGTCCTTCATGAATACATCGGGCACTTTCTGTATAAATGATCTTTAAAAATTACCTACTAATACAATGACCGCTTCTTCCCAGACACACGTGGCATCCTGTAATTGTACTGATGCCGTTCAGGTGCCTTAAGGTTCATCCTTTATGGATGCTCCTCATCTCACACAGGATTGCAGCCTGATAAACCCATCACACACTGCAAATACCAGACAGGGAAAAGGCATTCATCCACGTGCTACACGGAGTTGTCTTTCTTAGCAACACGGCACCGCAGCACGCCAGCTGCTTGCCACTGTGACCTCAAGCCTGTCTGTGAGCTGTGGCTTGCTTCTAGTTACCCAGAACCACAGGTAGGGTCGCCATGGCACTTTGCTAGTCCTTAGGGGAGCAGAACCACTTTCCACACTCGAAGACGACTGCATGTGTACCTCTTTTGCATCACCGCAGTCAAAACCAGTAAGTGAAAGCCCGGGCTAAGCAGGCCTGTGTTTCTGAAGCAGGCATTACTAACTTCAAATGTCTGACGACGCCACAGAAGTGACCTATGCCCCAGTGGCAGGAACTTGACCCAGATGTCAGAACGGGGGCACTCTACTCTGCCTGACAATGCCATTTCGTTACTATGTGCCTAAAAATGTATGTCTACTAAAGCCTTCCTCTTCCTAGTAGTAGGTGCTCACTAAAATGCTCACCAAGATGACATAAGACGATAAATACTGGGTAAAATCAATACCAAGCGGACCACTTTATATTTTAAGGGCTCAATGGATACATGGAATAGAAACCTTGGAAGACAGGAATATTTACCAATTTGGAATGATGCTTGAGATACAGCCTTCTGGTACAGGATCACAGTCCACTGGCACACAAGTTCAAAGAAACCACTCACAACCTAGCGAACACCAGCATCGCACTGTGCTTCAGATGATGCACAGATGGGAGAAAGGCTGTATGGCGGAGCCACTGGGTGCATCTACAACCATACTGACTACTGTGTGTGTTTGTTAATGGACACTAGAACTATTCTCCATCTCCCGAAGGGCTTTCGGGAGAGTGGCTGTTGGACCACTTAATCTTCTGCCTTGAGTGTCATCTGGAAACAAACAGTTAAAATTTCCTTTTTTTCATTTCTAAGGATTCTTCCTCAGTGGTGGGATAAAAATAATCTTAAAATAAGACACATGAGATGACAGACATATTTTCAGAACGTATTACTTTCATCTCTTAGCACCTAACACATCTTATATAAAATAATCTTTGCTTAGAATGGTGCAGAGGGAACATCCACCATGACTTCCACTTAGAACTATTTGGGGGTTCAAGTAGCGAGGTGCACGGAATGACTACCAAGTTCATTTCAGCTTGCCCAGCCCCCCTCCAGCTCCGCTTCTGAGAGCCCTGGAATGCAGACAGAAGGTACCAAATAGGGGGCTGCTGTGCCGGTCCGTTGTTGTGTGGACATAAAAGCATGGCCTTCAAGGGACTGGCAGAGGCTTTGTATAGGGCATTGGAATGAGGTCTATGATCGCAGGCGCTCTCCCCTCTGTGGCCTGATGTGCTGTCTTCCTCTCCATTCTGCTCCTCCCTCCCCATTCTGCTCCTTTCTCCAACACCTCACGGATGTTCTTTGAACTTCTGTAAGCTGACAAGCCACCAAACCTTGGGAATCCTGTCACAGCTGCTGTCCTTTGGCCCAGGCCATCTCTTTTGCTCCTATTATGGAGCAGTGGTCTCAACTCCTCTCCCAAGCCGTGGCCTGGCTCAAGGGACCACAGCACAGCACCCAAGGCTGGTGTGAGCAGAGTTTGGAGCCTTTTGCATGGATTATTTTCCGATATGTTCAATACCCTTAAGGCAAATGAGTAAAAATCTACGTGATGTCTTCTTCGTCAGTTTCGGTTGCTTTGAGCCCTTATCTCGTCCCTACTCTGCTGCAGAGAGAAAAAGAAAAGACAATGGGGGGGGGGGAAGCAAGCTCACTTGAGGCTTCCTGAGGATCCTGATCACCTAGACTCTGAATTAAAAGTAATCAGATAAATATTTAAAGTAAAAAACTACAGACCCCTCTGGGAAGAGCTTGCACTAGACCTGAAAACAGAGGCCAGTTCACTGTGATGCTTCAAATTCCTATTTACTCAAGATAAACTATTTTATGAAGTGGAGAAGGGCTGCTGTTTGCTTTGGGAATGCTACCCTCTGCCTGCAGTTTGTAGACTGGCTTTTGTTTTATTGTGTACTGAGAGGGAGTTTTCTGCTGTGTTTTAACAGAAAAGCATATCTTTGTTCGGGGCAAGAGGTCAGAACTGAAGTTCAGCGCCTCTCCATCTCCCCAGCTTCTGAATCCGCTAGCAGCCGATCAGCAGCTGCCTCTCACCTGCCAGTGCCTTGCCAGGTAGGACACAGGCTCTTTACCACCAGTCCTGCTCAGTATGCATCTTCGGTCTCACTTGGATGAGGAAATAAAAGCACCGAAGTTTGGGTACCATGCTTGAAATCGCTGCACTGCTATGCTTTCTGCATACCTTAGCTCTGACGAGACTCAAGCCTGCATCCTGTGCTGCTCTGGGCTGCCACGGGAACACTGGAGTTGACATCGACTGCAAGCACGGAGAGGAGGACAATGTGGCCTGCAGACTGTTCACCAGGCCTAGCCTGGTCTGGCCAGACGGCAAGGAGGAAGCCCTAACTAGTACTACCGCTTATATCACAGGATAAAGTAGGGAGATGAGACAGCGAGGTGCCCCGAAAACTTGGTGACCAGAGCCATTCATAAAATGTAAAAACAAGCCCAAAGAATACAATACGAGGTGAAGACAATACAATCTCTTTGCTTGATGAGATTCTCCCTAAACGGGCTCCCTAAATGTCACAGCATCCTCCTTCGTGGAAAATAAACATTCTAGTGTCTAGCTAAGGAAATGAAAATATCTTGGGAGCAATGGAAACAATAACGGAGTCACGACCCGAGAGATAGAATCAGACTGATCCGAGAAGCTCCATCTTCTCGGGGCTGCGCCTTGAGCAGCCTGGGGTCGTACAGACCATGTTCTGTCCTCTGAGATGTGCTCCCAGGAGGGGCACATTAGTCAAGACAACAAACAGAGGAGCTAGAAGGCATGAGAACCCGGCGGGGGGGATGTCGACTCAGAAAACTTGACTGACCCTCTGGCACATGGCGGGTAGGGGAAAAATGAATGACATGTGGAGCGTACATGTATGGCACAAATAAACATTGCATGCGGCAGGGTAGAAAGGCTGTTGAGTGGAAAAAGAGAGCAGAGAGTTAGCATGGTAGACAGTGCTGTCAATGCTCACAGGAAGAAAAAGATAAAGAAACGAGGAAGAGAGGGGCCTCCAGGAGTCAGTGGAATAGAGAAGGCTTGTTTCTTGGGTTTGGAGATAAAGGACAGCTCGCGGAGGGTAAGGAGAGTCAGGTGAAGGTATTTATTTCAAGGTGGCAGAAGTGGGGTATCCTGTGCTGATGGGAACGATACGGTAGAAAGAAGAGTGCCCAGGCTGCAGGAGAGACCTGCACACTGAAAGTGGGGGGACTAAAAGAATCAACTTCAAAGTGAACATGCAGGGACAGTGAGTCACAGGTGTCAGGAGATGGAATCGGACATCTACTATTGCCTGTGACATAAGGGTTCTGAAGGAGTTCGCAGGAAGAGTGGTGTAGGTGTGTGCCGCTCCTCAGAGCACTGAGGCGGCACAGGGAAGGGGTGTGCGGAGGCTACAGGCTCAACGGAAAGCTGCAGGGAGCTTCCTAGATGCGGGCGAGTCAGCAGTTACATAGGGCAGACGGTGAGCTACCACAGAGGCAGAGCCTCATAGGCGCTGGAAGCTGGAGTTCCCCATCTGCTCCAAGACTCCTGCCAAAAGCGAATGGTCTGAATGAAAAGTCTACTTACAGAACCGGGAAGGGGAGTGTCACTTTTGAGGATTCTCAGTCTACCAATGGGGAATCTGAAACCCTTAGCAAAAAGAGCTGAACTCCAATAGAGATTGAGTTGTGATCTGATCAAGCGGTCCTACGTGATAGGCTCCATGGAATCCTGGGGCATCCTCACACATCTTAGGGAGCAGAGTGTACAATTGAAAGTTCACTAGGTGAGAGTTCCTGGCTGGATTCTCATAGAAGTGTGGCCTGTGCCCATAAGGTGAAATGGCCGAGATGGCCTTGTGCGTGAGGATGTGGAGTGTTTGACACGGACTACACCACGGACTGCTACGTGACCCTCGTACCCATCCGTGAACACTTCAGGCTTTTTACTCTCAAGGAGGGGTGGTGCTGGGGTGCACATATTGGCTTCTGCTGTGGTGGGAGGTACAGTGGTTCTTCAGTTCACAGGTAAGCACTTAGGGTTGTCTCTTCAAAGGGAGGGGTAAATAAACTGCTTTTTTTTTCCACTCAGAAGGCTTGGAGAGGATGGGGATTATTAGCCTCGTGACCCTTGTGCTATCTGTATGGCTGAGGCCACAAGGCTCGTCCCTCTATAGAACCCATCTTTAGGGAGGAGCCACATGTAGGAAGACACAAGGCCCGTCCCTCTATAGAACCCATCTTTAGGGAGGAGCCACATGTAGGAAGACCACAAGGCCCGTCCCTCTATAGAACCCATCTTTAGGGAGGAGCCACATGTAGGAAGACACAAGGCTCGTCCCTCTATAGAATCCATCTTTAGGGAGGAGCCACATGTAGGAAGAGTTTTGATGTAGTCACACACTGAGCTTTAATGGGGATTGAGTCCATCACCAAGAAAACTTTCAGCAAATTGCACTGCATTCAAATTTGTCAAAAATAGACCACTTGAGGTCAGACTCCCAAAGTTGAACCAACACCAGCTACTGAGATGCGCTGACCTAATCACCTTCTTGCCTCTCATGGATCATGACTCTGCTGGCTGTGGTGGCTGCACAGACCCCCACATGTAGTTAATGTGCTGTGGAAAGTCTTATCAGGTAAAGGCTGCTTCCAGACTTGAAGAATACAAACATTTGAACAGGTAAAACAATCAAGATCCAGAATGAATTGTCTGCAATGAAATGAACGTTTTAACCAGACAAAGGACAGTATAGAAGAAGCTGGTTTACAGTCCAGCCTGAAAACTTAGACAGGAGTCCTATATTAGGTAGAAGAAGAATGTTAAATTATGTTCAAGTATGCTCTAGGATTCTGAAACTTCTCACTGCCAAAGCTGAATTTACTATTTCCAGAGTTAAAAAAGGAAAGGAAAACATAAAACAAATTTAAAGATAAACGAAACCAAATAATAAGCATGAAAATCTTAATTGTTGTACAATGTATTAAGCATATGGTATGAAAATGTGTGTGAGATATTCTGTCTATGAAGAAACAGACACTACAGCCAAGGGTACAAGAGAAGTGGGCTGGGTGAAAGAGTAACAAAGCTAACTAAGTAGGAGGCTGGCTTGTCCTCCCTAGCTGGCTCCCTGTGCTGGCTGACATCCGAAATCTTATATGGACCCAGACCTCAGGCACAGAAGCAGAAACTTTTTAGGTATGTACACGTGTGTTGTTCCTGGTGGTCGCTGAAACTACTTGATGGGAGTTTATGGCTCACCAAGGAGACCCTCAAGGAAGAACTCCTTGGGGATGCTCTGCTGGGGCTTTGAAGCAGGCGGCTGTAGTCTGGAGGTCTGTGACAGCCTCTAATAACATTAAGAGCTGATGTTCGCCTGCTTAACAGTGTGTTAATGATGTGTTACATCTACCTGTAACACGTCAGCTTGCAATGGATTAGAAAACATTTGGCCAAAACTGCAGGCCAGAAACCAAGCCACTAAAACCTCCAGTCAGGGCCTAGTGCACTGAGGAAGAAGGCCCCAGGCTCAGAACTGAGGTGTGCCACAGAGACACATCTTGTCTCCAAGGGAATGCTCTGGGCAGCACAGTATCCCTGCATCAGCTTTGAGGTTCTCACTCTGCTGTGAAATTCTTCTTCCTTTATTGACAACTGGCGGGAAGGTATTGGATTTTTCCTTTTTGTGTAAAATCTTTGATGATAGGTGGTGGCTTGCGTACATTTATCTGTTTGACTTACTACCGCATTCTGCATCACTTTGAGGGTTATGTGTAAACAGCAAAGAGGCTGAGCCTTCCTGTGGTTACAAGTATAATGGGAGAAAGATTTTAGTAAATGAAGCCGGTGCACCTATAGAGTAAATTTCTCCACAGCTCACCACCAAAATGAAATTTATCCCAGGAGACAAAGAAAAGAACAATATCTATAGATATCATTGTCCGTGTCCACAAGTTTCTCAGTGAGCACAGTCTGTGGACAAAGAACTATCAATACCTAGCTGCTCATTTTTCCACGCCAGCTTTTTAAAACAGTATGACAGACAGCAGAGAGGGACCTACTTCCCAGCTAAGAAAGTCATGTGTCATCCTTCCCAAAGTCTGTCTCTCTACGCACAGGGAAAAAGACAGACACTTCTCCTGTCCTTCCTCTCTGACTGATGGGAAGGGCTCCTTTAAGCAAAACTCTAAAAAAATAAAGTATGTGTATGTCTCTCTGTGTGTGTGTTTGCGCAATTTTCTTCCCTGAAAAGCATTTATCAAACGTTCCTTTATGGCAGGACCATTTTATATCCTTGGTTCAGTTCTCAGCCAGACTGTGAGTGTGCCAAACAGAGTCTGGCAGGGCAGTGGGGAATGAAGGGAATATGAAGATTGCAATGGTTTTTCAGAGACTAGTTTTCTCTGGTCAAATAACTTATACGGAAGTATAATGGCCCAAGATGCTCTAGTGATGTATGGAAGGTCATGGTACAATGGACCAGAGCAGATGTTGGCCTTCGCCGACCATATCTGGGGACCATTATTCTCCTGTGACTGCAGAAGGTCATAGAACAATGAACCACAGCAGATGCTGGCCTTCACTGATTATGTCTGCGCCCAGTATCCTCTCGTGATGTGTGGAAGGTCATGGGACAATTAATCACAGCAGATGCTGGCCTTCACTGACCATATCTGTGCTCCAGAATCCTCTTGTGCCCGTGCAAGGTCGTGGAGCAATGAACCACAGAAGGCAGTGGCCTTCATTGACCATTCCTGAAAGGATTCAGAAATCCTCTGGGTGTTGGCATTTGTCAGCTGCCACAGGAGAACAGGAGCACAGCCCTCTAAGGTGGCTGGGGAGGTAACAGACGGGCTGGAAGCACTCAGCATGTAAACTGACACACAGAAGTTGTTCTAGGAATTATTACAGCAGAGACGTTATTTTTAATGGAAAGAAATTTAAAGTACCTTGTGGGAAAATTATGCCCCTGGTCAACTCAAGAGTTGCAAAAAACAAAACAAAACAAAGAAACCAAACATGTGATCTTAAGGTTTTCTTGTAAGATGATACATGCCAAAATGAAATCCATTATGTATAAGTGAATCTTCCTAGCTCAGGGGTATGACATTAAATTTGTTACCTGCTTAAAGAGAATGCTCACGTGTGCTACGCTGCCTTCCAGACCCTACTGTGCTTCCTTCTCTCTCAGTGTTTGCTTTTTTGCAGTATGCCCTCCATATTTCATTATACAGGCATTTAGGGAGTTTATTTTTAAAGCATCATAAATGTAATTATGCTTTTAATGTCCATCTTCCTACACCTGCTGAAACCACTTGTAATCTGTTGGGACTTGCATGAAGTTTTATAGATTCCTCCAAGGTTTCTATGTATACAGTCTTGTTAGACAAGCTAAACAGCGAGGAAGTGGGCTAGTGATATGGAATCAGTCTAGATTCCCACCAGCAGATGAATGGATAAAGAAAATGTGGGGGAGGGGGGAGAAAATATGGGGTATGTACACATAGGAATTTTAGTTTAGCCATACAGAAAAACTTAGTTTCCATGCTTGCATGGTTAGCACTTTACTGACTGAGACATTTACCAAGCAATACATCTATATAACCATATCTATCTACTTACCTACCTACCTCCATCTATTTACCTCTACGTAGAAGTAGGAGGGAGTTCTGTGCAGGAAGGAAGGGGGAGGAGGCTGACAAGGGCAGGTACTGGGAGGCAAACACAAAGGGCAATGGTGTATGAAGACAGCACAATGAAGCTCATTTGTGTCCTATTTAAAAATAATTAAAAATAAAAGGAGAAACAGGCAGCCAGTTCTCACAGCAGATTGCCTTGCTTGCTCCCTAAGAATGTGGTGATAAGAGGTTAAACAAATCAAGGAAACGAGAATTTGCTTAGAACTGATCTCTTGTCTAGCAAACCTAGAAGAACAAACCACTTTTCTGATTAAATTTCCTAGTATTTTTCTAATCCACATAGAATAAGAGTCGGTGACAGTATACTTAAGATTTCCTAAATTTCTTCATTCGTTTGGTACCCTAATATTTATGTATTTATTTATCCAGAACTTTGGCTTTTTGAGTCAGGGCCTCACTGTCTAGCCTGAACTTCCTAGAACCGGCTCTGTAGCCCATACTGGTTTCAAACTTAAAATCCTCCTGCCTCTGTTTCCTAACTGCTGGAACAACACACACTAGTTTCTGAATTTTTATTAAGTTATCATTTTAATAGAAATAGATGTAAAAAGAAGGAATACCCTGAAAGCTCAGGCTCAGTTGACATGTGAAAGTCTGCTCTAGTAACAGTGACAGGCATTTTTTTTTCTTTTGCTAAAAATAACAAAAGACTTCTATTCTTCCTTATACCTCCCACCCCCAATGCTCCCTGTAGGTTTAGGGAACATCTTTACTATATTTCACCTCTCCTCACACACATACCTAGAATGTGGGGTTTAAGGGCTATAAACAAAGATAACAAAAATGTCCAATGAAAATACATACACAATGTAGCACAGACCATAGTCGTATCTTCCTGGCCTGTTATGTGTTTGCCTTTGAGACTAAAGTATTCCTGGTGAGGAGTGCTGGCTGAGAGAGTGGAACCCAGACCTTACTGTAACCACGACCTAGGAGGGTCTCATGAACTCAGAGAAACCAGGGCCTTAGACACCCATGCTCACAAGCCCAGCTTACTGCAGGGCGAAGAATAGGAAGGTTTCTGCCAACACACACAGCAGCTACTCGGAAGAACTGGGGTCATCCCAACAAGCGAGTGAACAGTAAGACAAACTTGTTCTTCCCCTTTGTTCCTCCACTAGCTTGACAGAAATAACCAGACTGTCCCCAAAATAAAGATGGAAATAGAGGGAAAGGAAGTGATATAGAGTAGATGGGCAGGTGGAGATGCAGGCAGAGAAGCTTCCTTCACACATCTCGGCCTCCTCTTTCTAGAATAAGAAACACGGCTTCCTCATAAATAGAACAAAACTGAACCCCGTGTCACAAACACTCTTAATTAACTTTCTGCTTTCATTCTGCCTTCTGAAGCAACTGCGGGGTGAGAACGGTATTTCAGAAGCTACAATCACAACAGCCGGGAGAATAAGTCTGGCACAACACGACAGATTTGTTCTCAATTCCTATTTATAAAGCAGAAGCTGTGATAGGTCCAATGATGCCTGATGACTTTTTGTAATAAAGCAGTCAGCGGATCATGCTGGCTTGAGACAGAATCCAGCCTTCTCTGCACACTGGGCTCTGAAGGTCATACACAGAATACAGTTAAGGAACTTCCCTGCCATGACTTGAATAACACACATAAAAAGTATTTTCCATAATGACCCAAATGTTACTTTTGGTTCAAAATGACAGCATGATTTTTTTTTGGTTTATCATTCAATTCTCTAATCCCCTAAAATAAGGATTTAATAATAAAAAGTACAGAAAGAGCAGGAAGACACAGAGGTATTTTAGTCATCTGTCCTTGTTGCTGTGACTAAACCCCTGATGACCAGGACCTAGCAGAAGAAGAGGAGAAGGGTTCATTTGGCTCACAGTTGTAACCACCACAGTTGGTCATCCTGCACTCAGGACACCGATGAACACTGCTGTCCCCCACATGCTCTCCTCTCTCAATGTCCAGATCCCAAGGATACAGGCCATGGAATCCCCAGACCCCAAGAACACAAGCCAAGGAATCCCCAGACCCAAGGACACAGGCCATGGAATCCCCAGACCCCAAGGACACAAGCCATGGAATCCCCAGAAAAAATACAACCAAGGAATCCCCAGACCCCAGGACACAGCCATGGAATCCCCAGACTCCAAGGACACAGCCATGGAGTGGTGCCACGAATATTAAGGTGGCTCTTTCCACCTCTGTTAACCCAACTCAGAAACCGCCCCACAGACA
This sequence comes from Microtus pennsylvanicus, assembly GCF_037038515.1. Lineage (NCBI taxonomy): Eukaryota > Metazoa > Chordata > Mammalia > Rodentia > Cricetidae > Microtus > Microtus pennsylvanicus. The sequence continues at coordinate 124,108,451 of NC_134581.1, forward strand.
GACCCAGAGGTTTATTTTCTAGAGGATTCCAGCTCCTGTCAATCTGACAATATTGTCACAATGTGTGAGTGTACTGTAACTGACCTAGCAAAATAGGTGTCTGGATGAGGTCCTGGTGAAAAATGAGAGCATTTTCTTGGCACCGTGTCCCCAAAAATGCAGGACTTGGAAACAAGAAAGGGACAGAGAGGGCTAGAAACAAAGCAGAGAACGTGGAATCTGTGAGGCTCCAAACGCAGCCACGGTGAGCCAGGAACCAGTCCTACCACAGCTGTAAGTGAAGCCTCCCCGTCAGTACCCAGGGCATTCTGGGTGAAGGCCTACACTGAAGGCAATAGGACAAGATCATCAACACAGCTGTGGGTCCGTATTTGCTCATTGCTGAGTATGCCTAAGGCCAAGAGAGAGGGGCATGAGACACAACAGGAAGGAATTTTGTCCTTGATGAAGCTAGAGATCCCAATTTGTAGAATGTTGACTCAACATACGACTTCATTCAGTACCTGCGTATGGCCATCGATAGCTCTCACCTTCATACACAGAGATTCCTGCTGGATTCGATTCTCAGGAACTTCTTTAAAGTGGTATGGGACTGCTAATCTGAGCCTGGCATGAAAGCCAGAGCCCAGATAATCGCACAGACGAAAAGAGACCTACAGAAGATAAGGCATTCAAAGGACATTTGATGATAACTTCAAAAGACCTGGAAAACTATCCAGAGACGTCTGTAGAGTAACTACAGTCCCCAAATAAAGTCAAATGGTCTTAAAAACATAAAAATTCAAAAACCGACTTAAGAAATTAAATGTATCCTTCAAATAAAAAGATTCAAAATAAGGTTTGGAGAAAATCAAGAGTTTTTTCTGGAACAACAAAATACCTGAAGACAGAATACAGGGAGGAGATGATGTCAAGGACGAAGGCCATCTAGCTAGCCCAGCACTCGAGGAAGAAAACAACTGTTCAGAAGAAACAAGACTGACCTGGAGCAACCATTTCAGAACAACTTCGAGGAACGTAGAGAGGCTTGGGAATGTAGATCCAGATTATCACAGGTCCCACAGTGAAGCATGCCACTGTGCAACTTCAGAATATCAGGGGCAGAACCTCAGCTTCGGGAGAAAACAGCCCCACCAGGACACACAGCAGCATTGCTATTTAAAATCAGCACTTGATGTGACTTCAGAATTGCAGGAAATGATTTTTTTAATGGAAAATGATGATTTACTTACATTTTTTTTTTTTTTTTTGGCTCAGACAATCCTTCAAACGGGAGGATAGAATAGAGTCTTGCTGACAGAAAGACTCAGGAATCGACCACTCAGGTCCTTTTACTCAGAATGCTTGACCGTGCTCCTCAGTACGGTGACAGAATAAGCCTAGGAAGAAAAAGACAACATCTAGGCAAAGAGGGAGCCTTTTCCAGACCCGGGATGGCCACAGGCAGGTACGGCAGTAGGTTCGTGACGTTGAAACATAGCAGCTGCAGAGAAACGAGTCACAGAGCAGAGGTGCAGAGAGGATGAGATGGAACGCACGAGGTTTACCCAGAGGCACGTGCGGAAAGTCAGGAGTCCTGTCAGAGAGCCGTGTGGGTGTGACTCCAGGTCAGAAAACAAGGGGAAGGACAGACAGGGAAGCATTTACTATGAACAGAGCCCTGGATAGACGAGGAACACGGGCAGCGCAGTCCTTCACCTCCTGGGCCACTAACCAGCAAAGCATCACCTCAGGTGCTGTGTGCCAGGGAGGGCCAGGTCTCTGTGGATTCAGACGCTAGCTCCCCTTCTGGGCTTTGCAATAACTGTTCTCTAGGTTTTAGATGAAACCAGTCACAGCCATCCTTTTCTTTTCACCTTGGGAATTTCAAGGATCTCAGAGGCATGTACTCAAAATGAAAGTATCTTTAAAATACAGCACTTGGGCAATAAACAACTGTCTCAGTGATGTGAGTTGGAAGCGCAATAGGGAAAAAGAGACCAGAACAGAGCTGGATTCTACTCCAGATAAGTCACGGTTCAGTACAGGAGACTGACAGCAGGGAGGAGAGCCGGGGCCAATGAATCAAAATTACTAAGTGGAAACATGAGGGATGCAGGGCCTCTGGTTCAGTGGACCTTCTATGATTTTTACTGAAGACAAGCCGGTTGGGGTACAAAGAGACACCAAATAAGGAGAAATTCGATGATGGTCATACATAAGGGGTGGCGAATCTCTTAACTGAAGTAGCAAAGGATATTGCTACCTCAGAGTGATCCAGGTGCAAGATAAAAAAGATGAGGTCATGGCTCTCTGTCTCCCGAGGCTCGCATGAAGTCGGCTGTCCTGATCACGAGTGGCAACTGGTGCTTCCAGGACAAAACATGCTAGTGTACCAACCACAAGTATGAAAGCCACATGGCAGAGCCACGCTCGTGGTGGAAAGCAGAAAGGCAATGGGGTGAACTAAATCTTTAGCGGTTATGGAAACTGTGTTATCATCCATAAACACGTTAGTGGGGAAAGGTAAATGTTTCCAAAACTTAAAGCTAACGGCCTGCGTAGACCTGGAATCTAGCCACAGGCAAAGCTTTGACGCTTACAGTCTTTTAGATGGTTTTGGAAGCTGAGATTTGTAGCACTATGCAATTAATTATAAAGACAAAAGCCTTTTGGCATCAAAGTTTAAAAATGTTATTTTACATGTTTCTAAGTTTTAAATACATAAAATATATCGAAAATTTCCGTTTTTGGAATGACATTAACAGACAAACTACATCTATTAAGTTTAATGCAGAATGATTAAGGAAACTGCAAAAACTGCCTTCAGGTTATGAATACAGTTTATATTTACTAGTATGCATATCTATGAGATACACATTACACAACCATTACAGAGATAACACTTGAATCAGAACTACCCATGGACATTAACATAGTAATTCCTACTTAGGAGGTCTAGGAGGCACGGATGACAAATTTTATACATAAAGATACTGAGGTCCCAAGGTGTCAGGATAATCAATGCTTCTTCTCCCTCTGCTACAGTTCAGATGCCTCTCCTGGTCAGCAAAGAAGGAACTGAAGCACTGAGAGTAGGAGCCACCCTTCCTCCTGGGCTGTTGTTCCCCGGCTCTGAGCTCCACACAGCAACTGACCTGAGCACGCCTCAGCTTTCCCATTCTGAGTTTGCTCAGGTCTGTTCTTAAATGTGAACTTTCACACCATCTCACTGGGGACTGCATTTGAATCAAGTCCTCTTTGTTCTGTATTTGCAGCTCACCAGAAAGTGCCACGCAGACTCTTACCAGCTTGCCTTCTGCTTTATCAGACTTTGAGAAACAATTTCACTAGATTTTCTAATGGGCTTGCCTGCTATTGATCCCTCAACCCCACAAACACACCGCTTAAACGATTCTGAACACAAGGCACTTAAAATGCTCTAAAATAGAACTGTGGAGAAGGAGGCTCTTAGCCTCTGGCTGCCCCAGGAGGTCTTGAGCGAGCACTCTCAGGTCTTCTGAACTGTGCTTGGTCAGGACTGACAGAGAAGCACACAGACTTGCAATCCCCACATCCCCACATCCTCATTGCTGTGAGCCTCCCAGGACAGAGAAGCTTGAGGCTGTTTTTGGGTATGAATTGTCCCTAATATTCTGTCTTGTTCAGTCTTTCAGTCTCAGGATAAGAAGATACAAAGTTGTTTAACTGTATTGATAACTTCTGGTTTACTACCATGACAACTCAACTTCTGCGTCCAGGAGGAAGGAAGGCGAAGCTGCTTCCTGGCTTTCTCCCCATAGCTTGCTTAGCCTGTTCTCTTACTTCACACAGGGCCAGCTTCCCAGGATGGGTTCTGTCCGTATCAATCATTAAAAGATGGCTCAGTGGTTAAGAGCACTGGATGCTCCTCCAGAAGACCTCGGCGTAATTCCTAGCACCAACATGGCTGCTGCTCACAACTGTCAACAGTCAAGTTCCAGTGGCTCTGACTTTTCACAGACATACTTGTAAACAAAACACCAATCACATAAAAATAAAAGGAAGGAAGGAAGGAAAGAAGGGAGGAAGGAAGGAAGGAAGGAAGGAAGGAAGGAAGGAAGGAAGGGAAAGAAAAAAGAAAAAGCCCACAGGCAATTTGATGGAAGCAGTCCCTCAATTGAAGTCCCCCCTTTCCCAGGTGGCCCTAGCTTGTGCTGAGTTGACAAGAAGCAACAAGACAAACAACTAAACCACACAGGTGGGGACAATTGGTCATTTTCTGGAGACAGGCAGGTAGAAATTTTTATGCATTTATAATCTCTCCTGCTTTGCACAGCTCAGTCGCTCTGTTCTATCTCTGCATGTCCAGAGTATAACACAGTACACGGTGCTGCGTTTACAAGTATCTGGTAAACATGAACTGGCTCCAATTCAAAACGCTGCCAAATGGCTGAGCTAGCATTTCAATTTGGGTCATTATGCCTCTGGAGGCATAGCTCACGATGGCTGTAGCATTTTGCCTCCTTTTACACCCTTTTATTGGGGGAGGAGAGTGGGAGTGGTGTGGGGCAGAGTCAGGAATGGAGTTGTCTCTGCTCTACGGTATACTGCTGAAATGCATTTTTTAAGGTGCTCTGCAACAACTAGTGACAAATATGAGCATGGAACACGAAGCTGAGAGGTGAGTCGGCTACAGGTCTTAGGATTCTGCTTCCGGCTACTGTCTCTCGGTGTGTACACGTTTGTGTGCTCATGCTCAGAAGTCATTGTCTACAAAAGCAGTAAATGAGCAGTATTTTTTTTACTGGGCAAAATGCACACAAAGAGAATTCATTTCTTTAGTTCTAACGAAAATGGAAAATGAGCCAGGAAGGTTATTTCTTCACCTCCGAGAAACCAGACAGGGCTGCACACCCCAATGGGCTATGGACTATTCAGAACACTTCCTTTACCAAATGAGTCACAGATTTTTGAGCAAGTAGATTAGTCTAGAATTTATAGGGATGCCATTACAGATTAAAACAAAACTGTCTTAGTTGGGATTTCTACTGCTGTGATAAAACATCACGGCCAACAGGCAAGCTGGGGAGCAGAGGGATTTTTTTCACTGTGCAGCTCTCAGGTCACACTCCACTACTTCAGCAGCTGCTCGGTTCGCTGTGACTCAGTTTCTCTCATCTCACAAGACAGAGAGTATTGCTCATCTCCTCGGATTGGGAAGTGAATGAACACATGGGGATAGTCGAGAACAGCCCCTCACTTACACGGCTAGCTTACCCTGTTGAATATCCTACATGAAACCACTGATGTGTGTTTCTCTTCTGCTCCTAGTCTGCAAATATAGGAGTGCCCTAATCTACTAAAGAAGATTAAGTAAGAAATTATAGTAATAAGCAACCTGTAATCTTTAGATAATTTTTGGCATTCTGTATTGTCATAATTATCCTACTTTAACATGTTGTTATTGAGCTCTTACCATGGCTGATAAATAAATCATATTTATCACAGGCATTTATTCATAGATAAAAGCAGTATTATAGGATGGGCATCAGCCATGGCTGAGCGTGGAGAACACAAAGTTTCTGAAGGTACTGAGTTCGGCTGTGGTGCCGGAGGCTATGGGGCCAAGGGTGAGCGTATTTGAGAATACCAATTACATTACAGATAAACCACAATATTGAAAGGAAGTTCTAGCTTTGTGAAAATATGTAATCTGTTCTTGTATCTTTCCTATAAGTAGTTATCCAGTACAGATCTATTTGGTGCTTAAGTAACAGCAAGGATACAGTCTGAGAACAAGGCTTTTGGATTAATAACGTCCCTTCCGGCAGACGGACTCTACTGGGATGTCCATGTATGCCCCACACCACAGGAAAACACAGTCTCCCTGCACAAATATTGGCCTTTGAGTTATTAGTGAGTTTTCCTCTTCTTAAGTGACAGGCCATCCTCATTAGTGACCCAGAGGTCAGGCCAGACTAAGTCATTATCAAGTGTGTAGATGGCACTAATGGCAGGGTACCCACAGATACTCTCAAGCACAGAGTCTCCAAATAAAGTGACAGGGACTCTAAAGGGGCACAGGCTTCTCCAACAGGAGGTGACTTCACTGCGTCCTGACATGTTAGCTGCAATGTGACCTGAAACAGTGACAACTAGGAGATCCCACACAATGACAGTCGGGATAAACAGCCAGGATGCATTCTTTATCATCCACTCGTTCCTATGTGCAGATCTGCTCCTTTATCACGGTGGCCTGAATGTGACCTGCTAGCATTTCCAGGCTGAAACCTAATCATTGCTGCAACAGTGTTCGCAGGCCTGGACCACAGAAGGCCAGCAGCCTAGGAAGGAAGAACCCGATGAGCATCCTGGGAAAGGGTTGAGGAGAACTGAGTTCTTTCTCTACACATGGTGAGGACCCAGCAACACTGTCCATCGTGAACCAGGAAGTGAGCCCTCAACAGATACCGATCTCCGGCCATGTGCATTTTGCCTCACTGAATTTTGAGAAATAAACTCCGGCCAGCTGTTGGAGTCACTCAGATTAAGGTCTTCGGTTATAGCAGCCCAGATGAACTGTCACTGCACTGAACAGAAACCTTCGAGAACACCTTGGAATCACAAAGATGAATGTTTCACCTGAGGGCGCATTTGGGAACACATTGCTAGAAACTGCTTCCAGGTTTGTGGGAGTAAATATTCGGAGGGACTATGTCAGGATGAAGCCACGGACACATGCTAACAAGGTGAAGCTCGCTGGGGGAGCTCAGGGGCCCAGTCCAGCGGATCTTCAGCACTATCCTGCACCATGTAGAAGCTACGCCACCTCCCAGGGGATGAATGCAGGTGACTGCTAGTGCGATCCATATTTTTTATAAGATGGTAGCTTCCAAAAAAAAAAAAAGAACATTCTAATTCTAAACTGTACTAAGAGCTACGTAACAAAATTTCATTTTGTTACCAATGACTTGGGCTTGAAGTGTAACCAAACTGTAAGCATTCACAGGCAAACTTATTTAGCATATATCAGCTAAGTAAGACGTGGCATGTGCCCAATACAATGCCCAACACAAGCTAGGTGTTAAATGAATGCGCGAGAGAACACAGCACACCTCCTTCTGTTCCTATATGTTGGAGAGAGGAACTGGTTGGCCACTATGGGAAATTCAAACAAGCTTTAGCTAACCAGTTCTTCTTATTTACAAGATGAAACAATTTGTCCACATCAGTCTTTCTGATGGCATCACAGAAAAGCAATTATGTATGTGTATATGTAGATCTCACTAACTACCAAGAACACAAATAAAACCTCCAAGGAAAACCTTTTCTCACTGTGTTCTGGTGAATAGCGGAGTTCACCAGCCACTGCCATGACATTTTCACCGTGTTAGACAGTCTGTGTCTGCGGCTGATACACACTCCATAGAAGGATGTGCAGGGGTTAGATGCAAATAGAGAATTTCATACAAGGGACGTGAGCACCTTTAGGTTCTGGCATCTGAGGGGTCCTGGAACCAGATCTCAGTGGAGCTCACTGCACATCTCTGCTTACCGGTGACTTGTACCCGTATCATCATTACAACACGAGCATTTTCATGTCTATGACTTAGATTCCTAGTGCATTCCTAGTCATTACTCTCATGTCCAGAGGTTCCCGTCACCTCTATAATCTCCTTGGCTTCTATCTGTCCACTGCAGTGTTACTGATTCTCATCTACGGAGTTAAAGAAGCGGGTAGTGAAAGTGTGCAAACTCACATTAAAGATAAATAATAACATGCTGAATGAAACCTGAATAGCTAAGGAATGAAGATCACAGTTACATGCTGTCCCAGGGAGGAAGCTGGCTCGAAGCTCAGAATGGCACGTGAGAGCTGTGGCTGGCACTGCACATATTATATGAGCATCTAGATGATTGCTTTCTGATTGCAAGAAGGAACACCCAGACTGGTAAATAATCTATAAAGTAAAATTAGGCTTATTAAGATGAACATATTCAAATTATTCAAAAGCAGTATTTTCCTAACAAGAAGTTTAAGGATTGTTATAATTAGGTAGCAATGTCCCACCAATCAGTTTATGGAATTGTAAATGACGCCACACTGAGGACACTAAAATTCTAAGCAGAGCCTGAGGTAGCCGCATGCCGGGCTGCCGCGCTTTGGACTCTGTTCTCCCTGATGGTCCCTCGTGCTGCATTTTTTGTTTCCCATTCTGTGTCTCTTCTATAAAAACTGGGCACAACTAACACTGCTGCTTTAATAATCTTAATGATTTGTATATTAATACGTGTATTGTGTTATTTATTTTCCTACTGCTGTGATAAACGCCATGGGCAAATTTCAGGAAGAGGCAGTTCATTTTGGCTTATGGTTCCAGAGCGCTGAGTCTCAGGAGACATAGCAGCAGGCACAGCAGCAGGAAGCTGAGTGCTCACACGCCAGTTACAGGCTTGCAGCACATGGCAAACTGGATGGAGAGTAAGACCACATACTCTCAGAGCCCACTCCAGTGACATACTTTCCCCAAGAAGGCCACCCCTCCTAAGTCTCTCCAAACAGTGCCACCAACTGGGAACCAAGTGTTCCCACGTCTGATTCTTATCCCAACCACTACGTCATCATTCTGTGGAAAATTTTCTCAAAGAATGAAAATAGAAAATAGTTCTCCCAATAAATATGATTTTCTATTCTGTTAATCTGCATCTGAAGGAAAAAGGAAACATAATATTTAAAAAACAATGAAGTTGAAATCACGTTTTGAAATTTTCAGAGTAAGAAGCAAATTTACCCGTTTTCAAATCTCAAGGAGAAACTTGTTTTTAATATTATATCCCACAGTGTGAATATAGATAATGTGTTACAGATTTCAAAATTACTAATAATAAGTTTCAAATGTTCTAGTCACACACACACACAAGTTAGGTATTTGAGGCAATGGGTCCATTAGCTGACTTGATTTAGTTATTGCACTATATTTGTAAATAATGTCATTTTGTACTACAGACATTTAGGAAATCATAAATTGTCAATATATGATAACAGAAATTGTAAAAATATTAGCAGGTAAGATATCATTGAAGTACAGATGCTTTTGCTTACATCCCAATTAAATCATGAATCAGCACACTTCCATCTTCCATGTGACTCACATCCACTGCTGATGCTCTGAAGACTTAAAGTTTTAAAAATCTTAACCATCTTTTTCTCTACAATTTCAAATGTATAACAACATCCAAAGTCTCTCTATAAACAGATTCCCTCTCCCTTTTCTAATCACAGGACATAAAAGTCTTCCATCTTAGAGTGTGTTAAACCATAAACACACAACACTACTTCCTACTCTCATCAAAACGCCAGGGGTGATGGAGAACCATCTACCTTGGAGGGTTTCCTAAATAAATAATTCTGACCAATTCATTTTTATTTTTTTTTAAAGATGACCGAAAGCAGAACAAATTTCCATTAGTTTCAAATCGTAAATTATTCCTGTGAATAGAAGCTCCAGGCCTTTTGTGGAAGCCGTGCAGCCACTCTTGAGGGCATTCTGTTTCCCTGTGTTGCTCTGCAGGCAGCACTGGAAGAGAGGCATGGGCACAGAGGGAGGGTGTGGTGTCTGCAGCTTCCTTGGGTCTTACTTATCCCTGGGCTTCTGAATAAATCACAGTTAAGTGTTTGCTGCAGGCTCCGCTCACTCCCAGAATGGGCTGGCTGCATTGAAGGCAGGTTGATGGCATGAAGACTGTAGGATGTTATTTAGTCTGAGAGTTAGAAACCAGGGCAGGCTGCCCTGCCAGCGTTGGCAGTGCTACAACTTTGTGTCTCTGGCGGCACTGAGGACGCCTGCTGGTCTGTCGGTGTCCTGGGCATCTTGCCACTGTCCAGGATTCCTAACCCCCTTTCTGGACAGCCCTCCTACAACTGTGGCAGTGGAGCTGGGGTGGAGAAGAGTGTGAGCCACCCCAGCCCCCAAACTGCCCTCCTGTTCAAGCCAGTGCAGCCTCTGGGCAGGATTAATACTGTGGAAAAGGAAACTGCCATTTTCAGGGTCATTGTTAGGAACCACCGCTACTGTGTCTTTCTTTAAGACTAATAAGCAAATTAAGCCCTGGGGCTTCCATAGTTCTAGTTCACAGACTCTGGCCATGACCAAATTTGTTCAGCAAAAATTATTCTTGCAAATATTATGTTAAATTTGCCAAATTGGAGTTCAGTCTTCCTTGGTGCCTGTACTGTTAAGTACTTGGTAACTGATCTAAGCTTCTACCCATTTATTTGGTACTTTGACAAACAGGTATTTTTAAAGCAGACCCAGCTTCAGACTTCATGTTAGGAGTGGTATGGAATGATACACATTTATGACACAGAGGTCAAAGTCTAGTAGACAAGGAAGTAAGTAAAACAGGCTGCCTAGAGATGGTACCTGCACAGGTGAATGAGCAAAGCTCTCCACTGAAGACCTGCTGTTTAGGTGTTTAGCTAGGTCCTCAACAACTGATTCCACCCCCATGAGTCTTTACTAGGAACCGAAAGGGTTAAGTGGGCTGCCAGCATGCTGTCACACACCCATGCCTAGGTATTCTGTTATAAAGCACAGCCCACCTGAAGAAGTCCTGAAGTGAGTGGAAAACAACTCCTCATTTTAGCTGCAGCTTACTAAATGGTGAAGTGGGAGGCGGGGCAGGCACTCCGGGTGTGGGGAACTTCTGAACAATGTCAGGATCCACGTCACATCAGGGAAGGTGGGGAAATCACGAATGATGGAAGGGGAGAGAACAGTGGGACTGAAACCCTCACACCCTGGCTATTTTGGGGTAAGAGCATCAGGAATTCCAGGACAGCCATTGTCCCCAATATTCCAGAAAGCACCATGTGTGATTGATTCAAAGTTAGGCTGGGTTTCAAGTTCATTTGAGTCAAGTCTGTGGTTACAGTTGTCTGAGGTGGCATTAGCTTTCTGTGCACATAGCAGTATCCTGAAAGTCTCTCACATCTGCCCCTGCAGCTCCCAGCACCCCACTTTTACTAGTCCCCAAGTTGCTCTTGGTTAAAGAAGTGTGGACAAGCAGATTTTGAAAAGTTCTAGGGAGTCATCTGCTCATCTTATCCGCCTCCTCCACCGTGAGCAGTCACCACCTCTGTGCCCTGTTGGAGTGGATGCTCTAGCCATCATGTCTGGCCTTGCTTACAGTGTTGCAGAGCGTCCTGTAGCCTCCATGTCTGCTTCCCTCATGGTGCTGGAGAGGATCTCCCAGCCATGTCTTCTGTCTATCCTCCTTTCTGAGCTTCCTTACAGATCAACCATTCCTTACAGGAATCTTCACTCCAGACTCAGAGAAAAATTTGGAAAACCTTTGAGAGTTTTATTTGGTTGGGGGAGAGGGTAAAGTTGGTGAATATACAATATATTACAAAAAACTAGCTGTATGTTTATGTTTGCAAGAGGGCTGATACCCGAAAGACCAAATCCAGTGAACCAACCGCCTTGCTTCCTGTCTGTGTGAGAAGTCACGGTGGTGAAGCACTAGAAAGGCTGTGCGGAGAGATCTTACCTAGATGGACACTGAACTGCATTCCTTAATATGATTTAACCAATATTTCTGTTTGTCTGTTTATTTTTCGAGTTAGAGTTTCACTGTATAACAACCTTGGCTGTCCTGAAACTCGATCTCTAGATCAGGTCTGCCTCAAACTCACAGATCCACCCGCCTCTGCCTCCCAAGAGCTGGGATTAAAGGTGTGCGCCACTACTGAGATTTAACCTATAAGAGGGCAGACATTACCCAACCAAGGCTGTGCGTTACTGTATATAGTCAAGCATGCTATTGGTAGGGGTCTCCCTGGAGCACAGTAAAATGAGGTGGTATTACTGTGGCCATGCAGGGGCTGCTGGAATCTATCTCCCCACCTGTAATCAAGCTTCCTTTCTCACAGATCATATCACACGATTGGACAGACTAAAAACATTTGAAGTTCTTTGTATTATTCTTTATGGAAACATCTTCCAAAATCAACCAATTTTGATGTTTTAGATTATAGGTATGTATTATAAGACTGAATGAAACAAGTTCTAATTATTTTAGACATTTAAAAATAAAACAATTTGCATGCACATTAAAAAAGAGATCATGAATTCTCTATCTCAATGATTTATACTGGCAAATGAAACTGGGTTCACAACCCTCATGAGACTGAAACTGTCATTAGAACTTGGGCTGTATAACAAACACCTCATGTGGCCATATGCCTGTGCCTCTTTTTGAATGAGAAAGAACAAACTAAGCTTTAGACTGTAAAACATTTCACTGAAATGTACCGAAGAAACATGAGTCTTTAAATATCCAAGTTTTTGACTTCTGACCCTTTTCTTTAACAAATACAAGAAGGTCCAATATTCCGTAAGCAGAAGGCTACAGTGACTATGCTCATCTACTTGCACCCTGCATTCAGGGCTCCACACAACCACAAATCATGAACTTGAGGGAAAACCCTGTACTAAACATGTATGGATGTTCTTTGAGTCACTACTCTGCAAGCAGAAGAGTTTTCCAAGCATTCACACTGCAATAAATATCGAAAGTCGGGCAGAAATGATTCGAAACAAATGAGAAAGGATATTCAGGGCACGTGCAAACACTTCTATTTTACTTAGAGTGACTTGACCATCTGAAGATTTGGTATGGGTGGCTGAAGTAGTCACATACATTATCCACAACAGGCAGTAGATTGTCTTTAAAAGAAAAACAATGTTCTTTTGATGTCAAGCTTCTTGAGTTCTTTGTATATTTTGGAGATCAGTCCTCTGTCCGATGTGGGGTTGGTGAAGATCTTTTCCCATTCTGTAGGCTGTTGTTTTGTCTTGTTGACTATGTCCTTTGCTTTACAGAAGCTTCTCAGTTTTAGGAGATCCCATTTATTAATTGTTGCTTTCAGTGTCTGTGCTACTGCGGTTATATTTAGGAAATGGTCTCCTGCACCAATGAGTTCAAGTGTACTTCCCACTTTCTCTTCTATGAGGTTCAACATGGTTGGCTTTATGTTGAGGTCTTTGATCCATTTGGACTTGAGTTTTGTGCATGGTGATAGATATGAATCTATTTTCATTTTTCTATATGTTGATATCCAGTTATGCCAGCACCATTTGTTAAGATGCTTCCTTTTTTTTTCATTTGATATTTTTAGCTTCTTTGTCAAAAATCAGGTGTTCATAGGTTTGTGAACTGATATCCAGGTCTTTGTTTCTATTCCATTGGTCCTTCTGTTTTTATGCCAACACCAGGTTGTTTTTATTACTAATTCTCCATAGTAGAGTTTGAATCCAGGGATTGTGATGCTTCAGAAGTTCCTTTATTGTACAGGATTGTCTGAAATGCTCAACATTCTTAGCCATCAGAGAAATGCAAATGAAAACAACTCTGAGATTACATTTTACGCCTATCAGAATGGCCAAGATCAAAAACATTGACAGTTTATGCTAAAGAGGATGTGGGGTAAGAGGAACACTCCTCTGATGTGGGATGTCCTTCTGTATATGTGTTGCTTTTATTGGTAAATGAATAAAGCTGTTTTGGCCTATGACATGGTAGAATACAGCCAGGGTGAAAAAGATATATAGAAAGAGTAGGTGGAGTCAGGGACATGCCAAGTAGCTGCCGAAGGAGACAGATGCCAGAACCTTACTGGTAGGCCTCAACCTCATGGAGATAGGAGATACACAGATTACTAGAAGTAGGTTAATTCAAGATGTAAGAGCTAGCTAGAAATACACCTGAGTCATCGGTCAAGCAGTGTTGTAATTAATATAGTTTCTGTGTGATTATTTGGGTCTGGGTGACTGAAAAATGAATGATCAGTCTTCATTACACAATGGCGCCTATTATCTGGGGCATGGATTCACATAAGATGTAAAAAATACAAAAAAAAAAAAAAAGCTGAAGAAAAAAAGAAGGCTTCTAGACCCACAAAATCAGAAAATGTAAGCACAGCCTTCACTTACACTCTTCCATTGCTGGTGGGAGTGCAAACTTCTAAAGCCAATTAGTGAATAAGTATGGTGATTTTTTAGAAAATTAGGAAACAGCCTACCTCAAGACCCAGTAATACCACTTTGGGGTATATATCCAAAGGATGCTCAAGGACATGTGCTCAACTATGTTCATAGCAGCTTTGTTTGTCATAGCCAGAACCTGGAAACAACCTAAATGCCCCTCGATTGAAGAATGGATAAGGAAAATGTGGTACATTTACACAATGTAGTACTATACAGTGGTAAAAAACGACATCTTGAAGTTTGCAGGCAAATGGAAAAATCTAGAAAAAACCATATTGAATGAGGTAACCCAGACCCAGAAAGACAATTATCATATGTACTCACTCATAAGTGGCTTTAAGACATAAAGCAAAGAAAAACCAACCTACAGTCTACAATCAAAGAGAACCTAGACAACAAAGAGGACCCTAAGAGAGACATACATGGATCTACACAGGAAGGAGAAAAAGACAAGTTCTCCTGAGAAAATTGGGAGCACGGAGGTCATGGGAGAAGGTAGAAGGGGAGAAGGGAGGGAAGCAGGGAAATGGAGAAAATGTTCAATGCTCAATAACAACAATTATATTAAAAAGGAATACAAAAAAGAAAAACATTTTACTTACAAATAGCAATGGCAATGTATGAATTAGTGTATTATCCAAAGAAAACCCCAACGGCAAGGGTAGCATCTGTCTTTCAGTACAGTTTTCGCTTTGCAAAGTTCTAAGTATAAAAATAACCATACAAATAAAAGGTGGGTAATTTGTACTTAATGGAAAAATTATGGTCCTTCTGTGACTCTTAAATACATTTTACCATTATAATGAACACATAACGAATGTAACTTAAAACACTATAAATGACAAGCCTACTGAGAATTTTTGTGCTAACGTGCATATGCCTGTGTGTGTGTGTTTCTTGTCAGGACTGGTTGGAATTGGGCCTACCTTCTCCATCCTATCACAAGGTATACAATATGGTGAGTATCCATTCTGCACTTGGTTTACTGTCCTGTCAGCTTTCGTTTGATAGTTTCAATAACTTCCAAGTCCATCTCTGAGGACTCCTTTGGTGGTAAGCTCGGTGATTGCACCATTTTTTAGTTTATTTGTTTTGGTAATATCTGATGCTTTGTGTCATGTGCTGACTGGTTTATGTTAACTTGACACAAGCAATAGTTATCTGAAAGGAGGGAAGCTCAGTGAGACAATGCCTCCATTAGATCTGGCTGTAAGGAATTTTCTTAATTAGTGATGGATGGGGGAGGGTCCTGCCCATTGTGGGTGGTGTTATTCCTGAGCTGGTGGTCCTGGGTGCTATAGAAAAGCAAGTTGAGAAAAAGTCATGAGTAAGTCAGTAAGCATCATCCCTCCATGGCCTCTGTATCAGCTCCTGTTTCCAGATTCCTGCCCTGTTTGAGTTCCTGTCCCGACTTCCTTCAGTGATGAACAGTGATACAGAAGGATAAGCCAAGTAAACCTTATCCTCTCCAACTTGATTTTAGGTCAGGGTGGTTATATCACAGTAACAGAAACCCTAACTGAGACAAGTTACAACATTCCCCATTCAAAAGCAGCTAATTTGATTTTCCCTGAGTCACTCTTGTTGGCCAAGACTCTCTAGGATAAGATCTAGAACACTGGCAATAAACTTGTGGTTCAGCTTTCACCCTCAGAAGAACCACTTTTTCTTATTCTCTTGCCATCACCTCCCCTCACTGACCTGATTGCTGGCCAGTCTTCACTTGTAAGTGTCTTCCTGTTCAAGTTCATGTGAGTCAACACTGAGAGACAAGTAGGCAACACAGCCAAATCACTGTCATCCATGGATACTGAACCTCAAAAGACCAAAGTCCCATGACTGATGGGGATGCAAGCCCCGAAAGAACTTCCATCACCACCCACTCTGAGGATGGGCACCCACTGTCTACACACTAATTTGTTGAAGGAAGCGCTAACTCGGAGGCTTATATTCTGTATAAACATAGTTATCATTAATTAAGCTTGAAATATGGTGTTGGCAAACTGGTTTATTGAACTAGAACACAGTAACTGGAAATTGCACAGATTGGAATGATGTAAGCAAAAAGTAATGATTAGGAACAGTTTACATCCACTAGACACATTGTTCGAATCCAACAAGCTGCAAAAAGTACTGTTAATTTAGATATGCAGAGAAAGAAACCACCAGCTTCCCAAGCTTTGCCAAACGTTTGAAACTGAGAATATCTGGGTATAAGCAAAAGGAAATAAAATCATCTGAAAATTAACTCATTCTTTCATATTCAATCACAATTGGTAAAAAAAATAATTATGGTAGATATTAAGTCTTCCATAGTCACCATCTCCCCTGAACTATACTACCCCCAGGAAACTGAGGAACACTAAAGTAAAGTACCTTACCCAGCAGTCCAGTCCATTATCAGGTGGCAGAGCTATTCCAAAATGCAGGGGCAGGGCTTTGTCCCCAGTCTTAGGTAACCTGAAGCTCAAAACACTTTTAGGAAAAGAGCAGAAGTCTCATAAACTGCCACACACCGCACCTTAAAGACATACTGTCCCAAAGCAACTAGTCTCCCATCTAAGTCATTTACTTAGCAAACACGCAGTTCATGGCAGGAAAAGTGAACAGAAGATGGCTTCAGCTTCTAACGTGATGGAGTTCTCACTGAGTCCTTGCTCAGATAACTAGAGAATGAGAGGGGATGGGGAGGAGAAGGAGAGAGAGAAGCTTGGGGAGAGGAAGAGAGAGCAAGCACTGAAGGAACGGTACAGGGCTGGAAGAGTTGGCGCAGGGGCCGTAGAAAGGAATGATGCTAGCAATGGCCTTCCAAGGACTTGTGCTTCACCTGAACCCCCGCATCCACCCTCACATACAGTGTATAGAAGGCCAGGATGACAAACAGGATGTGATGAGAACATGAACCATTATGACTAGTTTTTGAACCTTTATAGCTTCAAGAAGTTAAACGTTATTATCTAGGGATTCGCTGTCAAAGTTGATTGGTTTAGCAGAGGTCCAGGGTGTCTACTAAAGAAATAGATACCACTCCCACAAGCACTCCATTTATTGAACAAACTACTGAAGTTTCTCTGTTCATCCTAAGGCACACTGATCATGAGAATCCGATATTTCCTTAACTGAAACAAGAATTTCTCCATGCTACGCAAAACTGTTTTTAATTCAATGGTTTTTAAATAGTAAGTATCACACTGTGTCCTACAGCGCAGATGGTGACACACGAATCTCTTCAATGGTACAAATCTGATTCTGTTTCAGGTTGTGAGCCTTTCTCAAGGTTTCCAAGTTCCTCGCCTGAGTCATGGCTACATGTCCACCCTGGTTTCTCGCACACCTACCATAGCTGTGGCTTTCTGTGTTATACGGAGGTGGAGATGTGCAGTCCCTGGAAAGGAAAGACAGACGCTGAGAGCATGGGGACACTAGCACCGGAAGTCAACAGAAAGGGGACGCTAGCACCGAAAGTCAACAGAAAGGGGATGCCAGCAGACTGTGCCAGTGGGCAAAGAAAGGAAGAGGAGAAGGTGATGGAGGGGACAGGCGCAGCTACTGGTTGCATGTCGTGAGCCACACCACTAACTCACATGAAAGCCAGGGCATTCAATAATAGGCATTAAATTATTAATGTAATTGGCAGTGCATTTCTTCCCACAGTAAGGAATCTTATCATTGAGTATATAGTTATTTGCCAGGTTTAAAGGCATATTTTTAATCAGTTAATTGGGATATAATCTGAAGCAACAGCCATACATGAGGAACATGTAACATTTTTGAAAATCAATTTATAGAAAAATGAGTAACTCCTCCAGCAGTGCACTCAAATTCCATATCAATCCAGTGTGTAGATCATTTTTTTATTTGAAGTTCGTAGACAACCTTGTTATCTCCCAATGTTTGTGCTCTCAAGCCTAATTTTAGGTTAAATTTTCCATGTTCTGACAACTGCACCTGCTGTTTCCTCACCTGGTGCAGGGTGTGTGGTTGAGCTACATCAGCACAGTGGCGGGTTTATTTGCCATCTGGGCCTTTTTGCATCTTCATTCTGCTTTCTTGTAAACACATCCTTAAACAGAGTTGGTGAAGATGCTAGGACTACTGAATAAAAGGTAAACAACATGCAGTGGTCTTGAAAATGACTAATCAACAGCATCCACATTGGAGATTTGAAGTTTCAAATGTCATCTGTGGACTTGGAAAATATCAGAAATACCAGTTGGTCACTGCTGCAGCTCCAATTATGGCTCCACTGTCTCCCCTGGGACTCAGAGGAGCCTACATTCTGGGATTCTCAGCGAGAGGGTTGTTACTGCCTCCTGGCTCCAGGTGCAGCCTGCAGCTTAAAGGAACCAGGCAGCAAGAGGCATGAGCAGCGCTGAGAGCCAAGAGGTGCTGTCCCGTCTAGAATCATGGTTGCGTTGTTGGCTGGAAGCAGCAGTCCATCCTAATCAAATTACAGTGTAGTAGAGAACTATCAAGAAATAAATTTTAACAATGGGTATATTAAATAATAACTCTCTGCCTATTAATGTGGTACTAAACATGCCCAGAAGGGACAGAGATCAGAGCTGAATTATGTATTAAGGAAGAAAGGAGCAGACTGAGTAAACAAACTTCCTTTCCTAAGTTTCAAAGACATTAAATGCTGTCATTCATTCTAAATTTAAGTAATTTTTATCTGCATTAGTACAATTTTTAAAACTACATTTAAATATTTAAGTGCATCACAATTTATTACACCACTGCATCACACACTGTTTATCTCCTGAGATATTTCTCCCACCTTTCACTTCAGAAATGAGCTTGAGTCACACAGTGTGGCACACATCTTTAATACAGCACTGGGAGGCTGAGACAGGCAGATCTCTGTGAGTTGGAGACCAGGCTGGTCTGCAGAGAGAATTTCAGGACAGCCAGAGCAACACAGAGAAATCCTGTCTCAAAAAACCAAATTTAAGTCAAACCAAACCAATGACGACAATGATGACGACGACGACTACGACGACGACGACGACGACGACGACGAAGAAGAAGAAGAAGAAGAAGAAGAAGAAGAAGAAGAAGAAGAAGAAGAAGAAGAAGAAGAAGAAGAAGAAGAAGAAATGAACTAGAATAGGAACACTGCAAACCAAACCTACTGCCAATGGGGAAAGTGAAATTATACATACTTTCCTGGAACTGAGACAGGCATGATAAATACAGCATGTCTCCAAAGCGCAAAATAATGCAAAGACAGTAAAGTTTGACTAAATACAATCACATTCTTCCAGATGTTCTCCCACCAAGCCTAAAGCAGTGCTGTGAGATGCTAGCCTCAGTCAGGTGCAAGAGCAGTTGAGCCCGCCTGGTGATAGCAGGTCTGCCTTAGTTACAGCACACTTAATATCATCCTGATATTTGCAATTTTATATGGATGCTTCTGAAAGAAATAAAATCAGAGTCTGATTCTGGATGAATTTTCATGTTTTTTAGAACTAGTATAGAGTTCATATTCCAGGAACTAGCCAGAAGGTTTATAAAGTACTGAGCTGTTTCCATGGGAACTGGTTGTCTTGCAGTGGAGAGATTGTTCACATATTTCTTGTATCCCAGAGACCACACAAAGGGAAAAGAGGTAGCTGAATTTTGGATTTTCAGGGTCAGTACCAATAATAATTTGGGGTAGGGTTTCTATTCTTATAAGAATGTCAGATGGGAAGTTGGCATTAATATTTGAAAGTTACTTAATCTTAAATGTTTCCTTATTCTCTGGTCTGCCTAAGACCATCAGGAAGCCAGCAATGCATTCTTTGGGGTACACTGGTGCTAAAGCAATGCCCAAAATTCACTTCAAGTCATGCTATGACTTACAGACAACCTGATTGCAAACTTCTGTTGCTGAGGAACTCTTGGGGCAAAGATAGGGCCTTTGCAACCCCACGTGTGCAATGAGTGGCTATGGTCCCCCAGAAACTTCTGATATGCAGAGAGATGAGTGATTAACGTCTAGTGGTGACATGCACACCCTCCATTCACATCATGCAGGGGTTATACACAGCTGGAAGCAGAGGGAGACTGCCATATGCATCCTGAAGTGGGCAGCAGTCTTCATTGGGCATCCTTCTTCAAAGAAATTAGTCAATTCTGCTGTGCTTCAGACACCATTCCTACTGGGGACACACACAATGGCATCCTTGTCTCCCATGTCACCTTTTGGAGCAACACTGACATTTGGCCAGGATATGAGAAGACAATGAGCAGGATTAGCACGTGGTCTCACTCAGAGGGGAGGTCGGCCTACAAAGCCAACCCGTCTTAGGAGAAGACAACACCACAGGGATGAACCCAGCCTACCTTTCTGATCTGTCCAGTGGGACCACAGTGAGGATTAATAAGAACATTTTGGTAATATTTTACGAAGGGCAAGGTTACACATCATAATTACTGATGCTATTAATCAGTATTATTAATATTAAAGTTTGGACAGTATCCCATTCTAGGCTGTGTGTGCTTGTGTGTGTGTGTGTATGTGTGTGTGTGTGTACTGCATGGGGGGATGACTCACATCTATCTTTACAAATGATGAAATGAGATCACTGAGGAGTGTTTTAAATAGCATATACACCTTGAGCTTTGTTTAGAATCAAGCTAGCCACCTGGAGGTGTGCTACCCCACTTTGTTGACACACAAGAGGGATGGAAACCACATCCCACACGCATAAAAGGCAAACTTTTCTAAGCAGGATCAGAATGGCAAACACCAGGTCTCCATCTCTTTGCCTCTATTTTTCCCTGTGGAGAATCAATCCAAGCACTTTGTAGATGTTGGGCCAACTCTAGCACTGAGATGTATCCTGGTCTTGGAAATACTTTCCTTTAAAAGTTACCTATGGTCTAGAGTAAAAAGAATTATTTAAACTATTATAATAAATAATTCAATCTCTATAATATTTCTCAAAGCCTATGTATAGGCTATGCATAATATTTAGTTTTCCCCCAAAGAATGTTGTCTTAGTTTGTAGGGCCCTGGTCTCTCTTATTCCTGTGGTGCATTCATGAGGACAGTTTATGATCAACTACTAAGCTTCCTGTGTGTTTCTGTGCTACGCCTGCCCTGCCTGGTGGTTAGCTGCAGGGCATTCACTCCATTGATAATATGGTAATTTCCCACCTGCCTGGGCTGAGATCCTTGTGCTGCAGTCAGGTAGATAAAAACTCCCCCAACGCTGAATAAAGTGGCATTCGGCTGATCTCTTTTCGAATGACCCTGGTCTCTCTGTGTCTTCTTTTCAATCTCCAGGCCCTTGCCCGACTCGCGTTCGGTACAGAGGCGCGCAAACTGTACCGAGGGTGTAACACCAAATCGGGTGTTACAATTGGAAACAGGAGATCCTGGGTTCGAATCCCAGCGGTGCCTCCAATTGTAACACCCGATTTGGTGTTACACCCTCGGTACAGTTCGCGCGCCTCTGTACCGAACGCGAGTCGGGCAAGGGCCTGGAGATTGAAAAGAAGACACAGAGAGACCAGGGTCATTCGGATTAGTTAAGGTTTCTCTTGTTGTGAAATGACACCATGATTACTGCATGTTTTGTTGACAAAAACATTTAATTGGGACTGACTGGCTTACTGTTTCAGAGGTTTGGTTTATTATCACTATAATGGGAAGCAAGGCAGGGTGGAGGCAGACAGGGTACTGGGTACCTGGAGAGCTGCGAGTTCTACATCTTGAACCACAGTCAAAAGGAAGTGAACTGTAGCACTGGGTGTAGCCTGAGCATGTATGAGACCCCAAAACCCACCTCCACAGTGGCACACTTCCCCCGACAAGGTCACACACCCTACTAGTGCCACCCCCTATGGGACAAGCACCCAAACAAATGAGGCTATGGAGACTATACCTATTTGAACTACCACAGGCCATCCCCTGGCCCCCAAATGTCTGTTGTCATAACATAATGCAAAATTCATTGAATCTAACTTCAAAAGTACCCATAGTCTATCACAGTCTCAACAATCTTTAAAAGTATAAAGTTCAAACTCACTTCAGAGAGTCACAGAATCCTTTAACTGTAATCCCCTATAAAATCAAAATCAAAACACAGATCACATACTTCCAACATATGATGGCACAGGACATACATTGCCATTCCAAAGGAGAGGAAGCTGATGATAATGAGGAAATGCTGGACCAAAACAAGACTGAAAACCAGGTGGGCAAACTCCAAATTCTGCATCTTTATGTCTGATGTCAAAATGTTCTCCAGATCTCCAGCTCCTTTCAGCTTTGTTGACTGCAACACACTTCTTTCTTTTGGACTGGTTCTACTCCCTGTTAGCAGCTCTCCTCAGCAGGTATCCCACAGCTCTGGCATCTCCAACATCTTGGGGTCTCCAAGGAAATCTAGGCTTCATCTTCACAGCTTCATGCAATAGCCTCTTTGGGCCTCTGCACAGGGATGCCCCAGCTGCACGTCTGGCCTTAGTGGCTTTCCTTAGTTGTAGAGGGAGATTCTATAACCCTTTCTTCTATCATTGTCTTTAAAGCAAAGAATCATACGGTTAAAGCTGCCAAGTTCTGCTGCTTGTTGGGGCTGGTACATGGCATCCTTGCTCAACTATACTTTCTGATTTCAATAATTTCCTTCCCTAGGCTGGCCTCAAACTCAGGGATCCACCTGTCTCTACCTTCTGAGTTCTGGGATTAAAGGTAGGCACCACCATACCCCGCTCCAAACTTTCCTTTAATTCCTTTTCACAGATTGGAGATTTAGCTGAGTAGGCTCTTGCCCTAAGGTCACCACTCCTTTAATCCATTTCTTAATCTGTTTATCTCCTTAAACACAGGATTTAGCTCCATTCTATTTCCTGGTGCTCCTTTCTCCTCAAATTGTACATTTCCTATTTTTCCTTCCTCAGCTTGCTCCTTTTCATTATAAATCTTCACTAGAGTTACCACTAATAACCTCATACCAGAATGCATACAAGTCTACTTGGAGATTTCCTTTGCCAATGAAATTAATCAAATCTCTTCCCTTTAGTCTCAGGCAGACTCTTTGGACAAGGACAAAAATTTGCCACATTCTTCATCAAAATATCACAAAAATGATCTCTAGGCAACATAGTAAAATTCTTCTTCTCTGAAACCTCTTGAGCCAGGCCCCTGCAGTTCAAATCACCCTGGGCAACACTGTCTTCCATGCTCCTACTGGCATGGCCCATGAAGCAGTGATTAAAGCTGTTTTCCTTACCCAAAGCACCAAAGTCCAAATTCCTCCAAACAAAAACATGGTCAGCCCTATCACAATACCCAAGTCTCAATACCAACTTCTGTCTTAGTTAGGGTTACTATTGCTGTGAAGAGACACCATGACCACCACATATCTTATAAAGAAAAAGATTTAACTGGGTGGATTATCACCATGGCAGGAGGCAAGGTAGGATGGAGGCAGACAGGATGCTGAAGAGGTAGCTGAGAGTACTACATCTTGATAGGCAGGCACAGGAAGTGAACTGTCACACTGGGTGTGACTTGAGCATATATGAGACCTCAAAGCCCACACCTACAGTGACACACTTCCTCCAATAAGCCCGCACCCACTCCAACAATATCTCTCAAAGTGCCAGTCCCTATAGGCCAATAATTCACATACATGAGTCTACGGGGGCCATACCTAGTCTATGCAAGTATTGTTTTAAGTTGTTATTAATTTGAGTCTTCTTTTTGTTTGTGGTCTGTTTATTACAGGAAACTGAATTCTAAAGCAAAATCATAATATCTAATAGGAAAGAGTGAAAAAGGAAAGAAATGCCTTTCATTATTTAGCAGAAGGCCATGCCTGTGAGTTCAGATTCCACTGAGAGGGAAGTGCACCCAAGCCCTCATAAGTAAATCTAGTCATAAGACTGAGTTAGTGCGACATGAAGACACTATTTCAGAAGCACAACGGAAATCAGTCATCAGATAAAAATGTCAGCCATCTACCTTTAGATCCCCAATGCAAATGACGAGTTTAGGAAGCACCCCTACTTCCTCAGTACTGTGGTAATAAAAGCCTACACACAGCCAACCTTCAAGTGACCAAATACTTTATGACCCTATACTAACATCCACCGGCTCCAGAGGATGATGCAAGGAGGTGCCTGTGACGGGCAAGATTCAGACCCCACAGTAGATGTGAGATAAAACCACTCAGCTATAAAGGTTTTTATTTCCTCTTCTCCTGTCCTTTGTGGGATCATTTGATTGTCATCCTAAAACTTCAGAGCCACGCCGAGAGTTTTTACTGCTGTCAGTGGAATATGCATGACACTGGTTTCTCCTGCTGTCAGAGGAAGTATTTATGCACACGAGAGTATAAAACTGCTGTAACAGCAAAACCCTGCAGATTTACAAGGGATCTTGGTTACAAGGCAGCTGATGAGCACAGTCCTTGCAAGCCCTCTAACCCAAAGGCCAGGGTTAGAAGAAAACTGACCTCAATAATTTTAGAACAAAATACTGCTTCAGCTTCACCCTGATGCTCCTTCCCCTTACTGCCACCAAGCATGAAGGCATTCTTCAAGATGATGTACAGTTGCACACAGTTTCCAGGGCACACTCTCAGCCAGCAATCATAAACCTTCTTAAAGTTTGGAAGTGAGAGAACTATCAGAGGGTTTATCACACTAAGCATCCATACTGACAGCATCCTGCAACAAGAAACATATACAATCTCTGAATTCATACCTCTCCCAGAAATGAAGGGAACATAGATAACCTTTTATAGTAAGAAAATGGAATTCACAGTTCAGAATTTTACTATGAAAGATGAACTATCTCGTCTAGAAATATTATTTTATTGGATTATAAGCTAGGTATATGACTTAAAACACCATTCAGAATGGGCAGTTTATCAAATTCATCAAATAATGTTGACAGTTGAGGAGTGCTGGGTAGAAACAAGATGTTTTATATAGACTGGGTGCACACATACACACAATAAAGTGATATTTAATGGATTAACTAAACTATGATCATTCCTTAAATTTATTTATAATCTGAGGATATTAGAATGGGGTAAATTTTGATATAACCTGTGCATTATTTAAAATATATAAAACTTCCTTTAATTCTGTTTTATCAGCATTTATTTGACATCCCTCTAAGCCACCCAAGGTACTGGGGACTGAGTACTAGACGTTAGGAAATGTTACCTCTCGACAAGTTTTTTGACCTTAGTCAATTATTATAATTTTTGGGAAACTGCAAATTAATTTTATAAACCAGATCATAATGACAATTGTCTCATGCCTGCATTAGTTTCACTAATTTTTTTCCTTTTTGTTGGCCCCTCGAGCGCTTAGGACGTAATGACTTAGTGCTCAGTGACTTCAAAGTGGTTTTGTTGTTGATGATGCTGTGGTTTTTCTGTTTTGTTTTCTGTATAAGGCTTCTCTAGAACAGCAGCTCTCATCCTGTGAATCCCAACCCCTTTGGGGCTCACATATCAGATCTCCTGCATATCCAATACTTATATTACAATTAGTAATGGTAAGAAAGTTAAGGTTATGAAGTAGCAATGAAATCATTTTAGGGTTGGGGTCACCACCATGCGAGGAACTATATTATAAAGGTCTCAGCACTGGGAAGGCTGAGAATTACTGCTCTAGAGCATAAATGACATGGAAAGGCAGCATGTAAGACAGATTGATGCAGAGCTGGAGAATCCTGAATTCTTTCCTGGAATCCCCTAAGACTCCACTCCAGGCATCTGGGTCTTAAACCGTCAGTAGCATGTCATTCACCTGTACTATCGAGAAGCAGGTGTAACCCTGGCTCCAGGTGTCCAGTTCTGGAACTGTGATGAGCAGGGAGAAAGATGGACTTGCATCTCGGGTTTCCTCCTATGACACACACCACTCTAGAGGAGACCTTTCCCTGTGTGTGCACTGCCTCATCTGCAAGGCTGAGGTGACAATTACCCATACCTTGCCACTCAAGGCTATTGAGAGGGCTCTGTAAGTGTACAAGCCTACGAACAAAGCACATTGCAGCAGTGGCTGCAGTACTGGCAGTCTCAGACCAGTCAGCTGGACTTCAGAAAGCTAGACAGCTCTGCCATGGACCTTGAGGACATGAACACGATCTCTCTGAGAACATATGACAACCATGCCTAAAGTGGGAGTGATGATCGGCACACTGGCTTTTGTTTCTGTCCTGTCTTGGCATACAGTATCAAAGGTTCAGTTCATGAGCAATTCCCACAGTGTTTTAAGCATCGATGACACAGTTTACCAAAGTATCTGGGTCCCATGGCAATGGTACAGCCCTTAATGGCCTAGCCCCCTTACACTGGGCTCTCCTTCCTAAAGGCTCCATCAGCCTCCAGCCCATCACAGCCTGGGGAGCACAACTTCAGTCTGTGAGTTCTTAAAATTTAAATCAGAGTATTTCATATCCAAACTATGGCAGTGGATATCTGCAACAACTTTCTTGATTCAGAAAAACCTTCCTGAAATCTAATCTTACTGAACAATTATGGGTTCCAAACCAGAGGAAAATGCTTACCTCCAGGAGCTGGGAAGCTGCAGAGATCAGGAACCATTGCTCTGCTGCTTGGTGACAAGGTGACAAGAGAGACAGGTCTGGCACCAAATGAGGTGTGCTGAAACCTTAAATTCTGCCTGTTGATTACCCAGTTACGGATGGCTATTGTCAGAATTAAGTGAGAAAGTACACATTACCAGCTCTCGACCGTGACCAGCCCCTGGGAACTGCCAATGGAGGCAAAGCAAAACAAACTCTATAATTGTTCCTGACATACCCTGTAAGCCACTGACACCTGAGTAATTCATCTAGTAACATCCCTTTCTCCATACTGGGAAACACACAAGTCCTGACATATTCTCTTAAGGAACCCCAGTCCACCATGGCAAATGCGGGGCTAAAGACCAGAGGTGGTAGCTGTAAAGTATGCCACTCACCCTGGGAGTGCCACACAAGTTCCTAACAACTGTGACATCCTCTATGGGATTTCTTAAGTGCACAGTGGTCCTGCTGATCTATGAGGCCAAATGCCAATGAAGAGGTGACTTATTCGTCTGAACTGTAACAACACTTGTGATCGCTATTTTTGGTTGTCAACTTGACTACATCTGGAATTAACTAAAACCTGAAAAATGACTGGGGAGGCCTCTGAGGATTTATTTTTCCTCAACTGAATCATTTGAAGTGGGAAGATCCACTTCTAATTCTGATCTTTGTGGTGGGAAGAAACACCTTTAATCCAGATCTTTTGAGCTGAGAAGATTCTCTTTTAACCTGGGTCACACCTACTGCTAGAAGCCTATATAAAGGACATGGAGGAGTATCTCTCTCTTTGTCTCTCTCTGTTTCTCTCCTCCACCCCCCCCCCCGCCTACTTCTTCCCACCCTCACTAGCAAGTCCATTCCCTCACTGGCACTAGGACCCACTTTTGGGGGGATTCTGATATATACTGGAGACCAGCTGAGAGATCCAGCCTCATGGACTGAATACCTACTGGATGAGAGAGATTTATTGTATAAGTTCTGTTACTCCAGAGAACCCTGACTAATACAATACTTCAAAGCCAGGTTTCAACAGTCTTAAAAATAACGGTACCAACTAGGTGCAAGTGTCAATCACCACAGAGTACTCAAAAACACAACTGTGCATTTAAATTAATAAGGTGCATAGCAAACACACACAACAAGTATCATTCCAAGGTGCAATGGGAAATTTGGTAAAAATGTCTTCAAGTGATATCTTAATTTCCCATTGGTTGAAGCAGATTTAAAGTGGCATGCTCAAATCATATCTTTTACTCAAATGCTTAGTAACCAAAGGCTGCTAAAAATAAGAATGCTCTCAAAGGCTATAACTGAGGCAGGACACTTTGGCCTGACACTCTTGTTGGCTGCCCTTTAAAAGGGCCAGCGATCCCATTATAAAAATAATGCTATAGACAGATGAGGTAGGTACACTGGAGTGGGTGCTACTGAATTTGAGTGGCCAGTGCCCAGGGACAGCAGCTGGGATAAGCCATTGCTGGAGAACCCAGCAGCAGGCCGCATCATGGACATGGCTACTGGAGGGGTAGAAGAGTCTTCAAATAGTTAATAGATAGAGAAATGTGCCCGGACAGTTCCTCAAACCTCCTAAAATCAAATGTGCAGCCCCCCTTGGTCCTGAGGAAAACTTACACATTTTCCTGGATTGTAAGATGATTATTAAAGTCACATATCAGTTTTCTAAAATTCTCATTGTTTAAGTGAAGGGCCACCACTCTCTCTTCCCAAATAAAAGTACATTTTTAAATTAAAGAAATACACCATCAATGGTTGAACTAGAAGCGTATCTCTCATGCCTGTTTTAAGAATCTCCATTTAACGAGCGGTGTAGCCAGCACTGGACACATGAAGTGTGAGTTTACATGCAACTGGAAGCCAAGAGGAGGTGTGAACAGTGGGGAAGGCCATATTTGAGCTTTGATGTGTGTACTTTTGAGATAGACCTCTCCCAGTCTGCAGTTAGAAGGCAACTCATAAAGAATCCAGTCTGAATGGTGAGACCTTTGTACCCAAAGGAAATAGCCAATTGGAGCTAAAAATCTCAACTCTAAAAGAGCTGGACTCCAAACAAAAGTATAGAATTCAGTTGAGTCTGGATCCTAAGATCTGCCCACCGTCTCCTCCTTTCAGTGCTGAGATCCATCCCGGAGTCCTGAAAATACTAGACAGGCAGTCCCAAGCCTTGCAGAGAACATTGCCACCGACACTTGGGCTTTGGTTGCTGTGGCATTTGACTCATCCAAAGTTTAACCTCAAGTCCTACAAATAAATTTTATTTTAAAATCAATTTGGTTGTATGCATTTGGAGTATACAACATGAGGTTATAAGACGGTGACTGTCCAGGACCAAATAGACCAATCCATCATCTTACAGTTACTAGTTTTTTATTTTTTTCTTCCTGTGGGTAGGGTACCTAAAACAGACTTAAGTTAGGTAAATTCTTGGATGATATACTATAACGAACATTTGGATAACAATCTATAAATAACATGAGCTTTCTGATGTCTTTTGTTTTTCTTTTTTATTTCTGACCTCACTGTTTCCCTTTCTTGCTGCACCCATGGACTGGGTGACCCCCTTTCACTGACATCTCAGGGCTGGCATGTGAGCCCCAGCTGCTGAATTTGACTCAAGCTGCTGCTGTCAGAGAGATAAAGAGAGGCAGCTGAGAAACACCAGCCCCTCTTCCTGTGTAAGTCCTACTGCAGTCCCAAACATCTGAAATCCTCTCTACTGAGCCAGATGTGCAGATCCAGAGTAAAAACCAGCTTGTTACTTGTAATGTGTTTATCAGCTACCAGAACGCTGCAGAGAAAATGAGCTACACTGTCAGAGGGGTCTTGATCAGTACCTGTTAGGAACTCACGGACTAGCGGACTAGGTCTGAGTGAGCAGAATGCTGCCTTGAGAAGGTCCGAATGTCCTCAGGAGGGAAATCTGAAGTGGAACTTTCCTCAGAGGGCCTGACTCAGGCTCAGGTATACTTGCAGCTTTCTCTGCTGTCAGGGGTCTCTGTGACTTCCAGAGGAAATAATGTTGCTACCACCAGTTGCGCTTGCTGTATCAGGTCCATTAAGATGCCACTCTAGTATGGCCATTTACGAAGTGACATCAACTCTCCTTCTGCACTACTGTATAAAGTTTCCATTTCCAGAAGAACTTGTGAGCTGCAAATGCAAACTGCTTCCACCCACTTCAGCAGGCTGATACGTCCATAGGACTCTGTGATGCTGGAGAATTCAAAAGATGCTAGGGCTTTTAGTCAAACCCACAGGGTGAGAAGAAAGTCACGATTGCCCCACTGCGTTCTCTCAGGTTTTTGAGTCAATGTCTATAGTTTTAATGGAAAGTTTTGAGAGGATTTTATCATGGAATTTGAGAAGAAACACACAGATGCTTGAAGAAAGTACTGATTTCAGCGTCACCTTTACAGACAGTTCTACAGCTTGAATGTGATACAGGTGCCATGCCTTTAGTCTTCGAAAGCCATGAGCTAAATAGACTTTTCCATACTTTATAAGTAGCCTGTCTCAGGGGCTGCTATAAGCAGAAAGCCGCCCAATAAGCACGTTTTATGATAAGTTGCAAAGACATTCGTTATATGAATTACAGACTTTCTGGATGGTCAAGTATTCGTAGATTCTGATAACACACAGGAACAAGTACATGTGCTGGCACATGTTTACACACACACACACATGCATGCATATACACATGCGCGCGTGCACACACACACACACACACACACACACACACACACACGAAGCCAACCCTAAACTTCCCTGAGCCAGGCATGCAGAGAACAGAGAAATTGCAGACAGTGACTTGGGATAAGACTGGAGATGTTAGATAAGCACTGGCTCTGTAATTTCAATTTATCAATGCATAGGTAACTCTGCTGAATAAGTTAGGAACAGAGAAAAAAGATGATAAAAATTTCCAATCGATTATTGAGCTGGTCTGAGAATACAGGCACAGGGCTAAGTCAGTGACAGTGCTTTCTGGGAAGGAAGATGGTCACAGCACAGGCTGCCTCGGAGGAGGGTCAGCAGGACCTGATGGCTGAAGGGACATTGTGTGAAGATCAGAATGAACCTCTTTCTTCTCGAGAGGGGGCTTCCCCACTGACTGACAAGGAAAAGTTGCCTGTCTGGTCAAGGATGGAATGAGAATGTGGCTTTGGATATGTCCTCCAGAGGCAGAGCCACTATCTTCGCTTCTTTTACTGTTGTTCTGATGAAATTACCCTGACAAAAGCCAGTTAAGGAGAGAGGATTGATTCTGCCTCAGAGTGGGGGGACTGGGGCTGGAAATAGCTTGTCATACAGCACCCGCACTCTCGAGCAGACGGCTATGAATGCACGCCACTGCTCAGTGTACCTTCTCTAGTTTACATCTGCCTGCGTCCCCTGCCTAGCGGACGGTCTGACAGCTACAATGGCTCGTCTCACATCAATCATCCTCACGAAGAAAATCCCTTCCAGACGTGCACACCCCACCTGCCAGGTGATTCTGATGCTGGCAAGGAAGAGCTAAGCATTTCAAGACCGTGTATAAAGAGTATAAAGAGCAGGCATAGGAACGGCGGAGTCTCCTCCACCGACCCAGAGGAAGGCTTTCCCAGAGACAACAAAATACAGCGAGAACTACTTTCAGGTTTTCTGTCACACCTTCAAGAATGGATTTGTTTATTTTTAAAGCAACTTTTTTATTTTTTAAAAAAAACTGAATTTTTAATATATTTTCATCTTATGTTGTCATGGAAAGAGAAAGACCAGAGTGGGGAGGATACTTGCCAACCACGTGGTCCTCTGCACATCTCAGTATACAGAACATTCTTTTACTCCACACTGAGAAACGCCAATAGACACCTCAGAGTTTTGGAAAAAACAAGAAGCATTGCATTCTTTTGGACCACTGCAGCCACCATACCTGCCCTCTTCAGAGTCTCACCCACCAGTTCTTAAGTCTATAGTCTCTTCCTTCTCTTTCATAAACACGTGGAATCATTCTAATAGCAAACTGAATAGTCCTATTTCTCTGGAACCTTCTCGTCCTGTTCTCTTCATTGCACAAATCGCCACAACCAACTTGTCAGCGGAATTAATCACTCCTTTGCTGTAGAGAGATCAACTGGTGTCAAGGTCACGGAGGTTTGACATTGGAGCCCTGGGTTTAATCACAAGGTTGCCCTTTGGTCTGAGGTTTAACCTCTTTGATCCCTGCTACAGCATGAATTGGATGTTTGATGCTCTCCATAGGCCTGCGTGTCAAAGGCCTGATTCCCAGGGGACGGCACTGGGCAGTGATCTGCCCGGTGAAGGCATTAGATGAGTGACTTTCAGGGGACTGCAGGAAGCCACCCTCTTCTTCCTCTTGTGCTTCTTAGTCATAAGGGGCCCATACTGCTGTGTCATGTGCTCCTCTTCATTACCAAATGTGCTCTCACCTAAAATAATGGGTCTGCCAATCACAGACCAGAACCGCCAAACTGTGAGCCAAAGTAAACCTTTTCTCTGTATATTAATTACTCCAGGTATTTTACTATATTGTCGAGAAGGTAGTGAACATAGCCCTACCTCCCTCATCTACACACTAATATTCTTCGGCTTTCTTCTTCTTAATTTTTTTTTTGTTGTTGTTGTTTTGTTTTGATTCTTTGTATAACAGTACTGGCTGTCCTAGAACTAGCTCTGTAGACCAGGCTGGCCTCAAACTCAGAGATCCACCTGCCTCTGCCTCTGACGTGCTGGGATTACAGGTGTGCGCCACCATACCCCTCCTAGGACTTTCTTTTCAGGGCCTGTGTGATGGACAGATGTGGTATGAGTCACCTCCAGCACAGTGCTCAAATGTAGCCTGGCCTTCCTTGCTGTAGACTCCTGCGAAGGATCTAGTGACTACACTGATCATGACAGTGATCACAATCTGTCTCTATGGAGACAGCCCCTGAATGACTAACAACTACGCATACAAGGCAATAAAATTAGTCTTTTACTTGATTTAAAGGGCATTTTAAATGTGCCAAATATCTTAATTAATAACTTAGTAATTATAATCAACTATCCTTAAACTTCACAAGAAATGTATGTTAAATCCTTAAAATTAGAGTTACATTTTCTGTTCTGGGCAGGCGAGTTTTCTTTTAAGGCACAGACTATCTGCCGTCATCTCTTACAGAAACCTCTCCAGAACAAACATCTAAAACCCCAACTGCTTTTCCAAGAGAATGGCCTATCTGTTCCCTCCTGTTAAACAGCTCTGGCTGGCCCAAAGGCACAGAGTCTCATTACAGTTGCTGACCTGCCCTAGTTCTTGAGGAGACCTTGCTCAAGGTCAGCTGAGAGGGCCCAAGGGGAGCCCCACCTGACTTTGCTAGGGGACCTGAGCTCTGAGTCATTCTCTTGGCAAAGAGCTGTTCTGGGAAGAGAAAAGCCAGTGGTGCCAGTGCGGTGCCGATGTGAAAGGAAGTTGAGTCACGGCAGGGGACACAGGGCTCTTTATGGAGGATCCAGAAAAATAAAGGTGTTTGCGGGGTTGGGGGGGGGGGGGACTAGCATGACTTTCGAGTCAGGGGAACTTAATACCGAAGTGTGCAAGGGCTGTGTTCACTCCCGGTGACTTATCAAGCTTTTAGTAGGCACGATATGAAAGGATTACAATCTACCCCACAGAAGTTTTTAAAAAGTTAACTTTTCAAGGAAAAATTGACTTTATCAGTTACTCAAATATGACTAAGATAGCAAGAAACTAAACACAAAGGGGCCTTTAATCCTGCTTCCTGAAAGTGGCCTCAGGAGGGCCTCTCGGTAACTGGTACCCTCATCACTTTTAAAATGTCTTAGGTCGCATGTTCAGGGGTTCTCATGTTCTGAAATAATTAAACTAAAAAAAAATGAAGAAAAGAGCTTAATAAGATCATTTTATATCCTATTATTTCATGACTCCACCCCCCCCCCCACCGTTTTAGTTTCTACGAACAAGGAGTCATTTCAAACACCCAGTGAGCACTGTAAAACAATGTCACCCTAAACGCACCATTGAGAACAATGGCAAACACTAGTGCCATGGCTACCTATGTACCCGTTATGCTGCTAACCCACAGTGCATGTGCTCAGGCAGGAACGAAGGTCAGTGATACAGAGGCGCAATAAAGAATAGGTAGGTAAAAGTCAAGGGTAAGAGAAAACTTATGCTTCTTATATATCTTGCAGCACTTAAGAAAAAATAAGATAGTGTGCCATTTATGAGAAAACTGCAAATGGTTATGAAAAAGAACTCTAAGTAATTGTTACACACTGATCTGACCCTCTCGGAATTGACCAGAGGCAGGGCTAAGATCTGGTGCCTATAGCCCAGCTGATATGCGATGTGCCACACAGTTGAACACAGAATTGAGTTGAGTTGCTCTGATAACGGGCTGCATAATGGCCTGGGCCGGGAAGGTAACTGACTGCTGCTACCCTGAGAAAGCAAGAATAGGCCAGGGCTGCGGTTTGATTGATCTGTGCCATCTATCTGGTCCTCTCTATCTCAGTGCCTGGGATGGAATTCAGACTCTGTCTAGGCACTCCAGTTCTCAGGATGGCCTTCAGAGCTCCCACACCAGCTCCAAGGGTCCACTCCTCACCTCATGCCCCATCTCAGACAGTCCACTTCTCACTAAGGGACAAAGATGCTCACTTTGTAGACTGTCTCCAAATCCAGGCAATAAATGGAGTCTTCTGAATACCTGGGAGGTTAGTGATGAGCACTATTGCACATAACAATTGTAATTATTAGCACATATGCAGGCAAGTGTGAGAAACCTGGGTGGTGGTATCTTGGTCCTGATGGGCTTATTTGTTTATTTAGTGACTGAGAGCAAAAATACCTGAAACCCCAGGCTCTTTGTCTTAATAGAACAGTGACACAGGTTTCAGAGACAATCAATATCTTCTACTTAGAAAGGATCAAAGCAAAGTCATACACTTACCGAAAAGGCAATGAGTATTTTATGGAATGTAGGCAGAAGCCAAGAAAAGCCTTCCTTGCTTAAAGTGCGCTCTGCAGCAGGAAATATCTGGAAAACACAGGAAGAGAGGGCTATTAGTGTTTTTTATTTGGCAATAATAGGGAGATTATTAAACATATTTAGCACCGTAAAATGGTAATCCATTAAAAATCCGACTATATATATATATATATATATATATATATATATATATTGATTTTTTTGAGCTATACATTTTTCTCTGCTCCCCTCCCTTCCTTACCTCTCCCCTTCAATCCTCTCCCATGGTCCCCATGCTCCCAATTTACTCAGGAGATCTTCGACAATAGATATTTAAATACTAGACAGTAGACATGGAAGTAACACAAATGCATTATTTTTTTTTTGTATTTTATTTATAAGGCACATCTACACTTCAACTCCTGCTTTTATTTTGTTTTTAGAAGATAATTTAACCACAAGAACAATCGTACAGAAAGTACCAGGCAAAGTGAAGTTAGAGAAATCGCAGAAACACAACCTCAGTGCTGGCTGGTGCTCACCATGCACAGAGCAGGAGACCCAGGCACATTCAGGGGAGAGTCTGGGTAAGAAGCCCTCAGCAGGCTGGATCAGAGATCCCGGTTGCCACAGGACTTTCCCACTACAGCTAATTTCCTTGTTCATTTTCTCATTCATGTATTAACTCCTTCAGCAGGTCCTGACTGAACATTTTCTAGGAGTCAAATGCTGTTCAAGGCTCTGGGGGTTTAAGACAAAAATCTGACCTGATGGAATTTACAACCCAAAGAGGAGTGACTGGGGAGGAAAAACAAAACAAAAAGCAGATACCACCTCAGAAAGTCCTGCTGAGCTGTGGCCACTAACTAATCAAAGACCCTGGGAAAGCAGGTTCTCAGCAGAGGGGGAAAAAAAGCCAAGGAAGGCCCAGGGGCCACCCAGCCTTGGTGAGCCAGGAATCCAAAAGATCAAAGGGAGAGGGGACATGAGATGGCAGGTGAGTGACCAGTGTATAAGCACTAAGTACTGGGCAGGGACAGGAAGCTGATGACAGGTAGAACCTTGGAGAATATCTACTGAGAAGGCAGGCTGGGAAGGAGCAATGAGACACACCAGGCCTAAGAAGAGAGGGGCTTGCCCAGGTCATCCTCCCAGAGCACTGCTGGCTGCCCAGGCCAGTGCTGACGAGGCTCCCAGACTGGAGGCCACAGGGAAGGTAAACATGATACCCACTTTCATGTATAAATTTTACACATAGTAAGATAATACAAGTAGCAAAAATACTTGACCTCTAAAGTGACCCTCCCTTACCAATTCATCAAGACTTAAAGGACATCTAAAGTTAAAGCACATGGCATTTTCAGAAATTAATTTTTATGAGTGCCAGAGAAGCAGGTGCCATAGTCACAGGCACAACAGAGTGCTACAGTCCATGACCAGGTTTTAGAGGCTGGTCTTTACTGCGTCTTTAGAGAATAAGAGACAAACTAAGAGTCTACTGGCATCCGAGAGCAGAGAGGGTACTTTGTGGCACTGTGAACAAACCCCAAACTCATCCCTGAATGACTCAGAATACAGCAGTCATAACAGTGTCTTTGTGATGTTTCCTACGTCATTTTCAGATTAGCAGATACACTCTTAAAAATTTCACGTCTACCGTGATACAGAGGCATTAACGATAACACTTTTTCCAGGCAGCAATCGCACGTAGATTCCGAGACTTCACAGAGTAGTAAACGATAGTTTACATTTGTTAAGCGTCTAAAATAAGACACGGTGATGCTTCCAAATCCACAACTGACTACACACAGGAGGCTACACACATGCCTCCCTGGCATGGGGAGCAGACGCGCTCTACAGAGGAGGAAGCTGCCTCTCTCCTGTCTCCAAGGCCCTCTTCCCTTCCTCCCAGGGACCCGGCCGGCCACACTGGCATCACCAGACTGAGCACAGGTCTGCTCCTGCGCTCCTGCTCGTAGGTATATAGGTTCTGCTCCTCAGAAAACACTTCTTGCAGCAGGGGACGAGGGTTTTCATCTTCTCAAAAACAGCTAACCGGGCCAAGCTCATGGTAAATGCCTTTTACTGCTGAGTAAAATAACGAAAGAAGAATAAATCTATTCGGAGTCTTATCAGATCCAGGCAGCTTCAAAAGGGTGAACCCTGAAATAGTCATCAACCGCCAAAGGCATCTCTCCTGTTCTTTTGGTCTCACAGGGACCCGAGTGGCCAGTCACAAGCCACTGACAGTCCTGCCCTGGAACCCGGCATCCAGCAGCCTGCACTTCCCATTGCTTTTCTCTTTGACCGTTAGTTTTTCAGAACTTGCTCAGCCCTGCTGTCTTGTGTTATCTATGCTTTCTGCATCCCAAGCTAGCTCCCTTACCTGTCACTGTAAGCCTCCAGAAGAAAAAGAGAAAGTATCAAATATGGGAACTGTTTTATCTGTCTTTGGTTTTGAGAAACTAGGAATTGGACCCAGGGCCTCTCTCATAAACTCGACCTCAGCGTTCTAAAAATGCTTTAATCCTTAAAACACTGTATTTCATGCTCACATTGACTGACATTGATTGGTCAGAATTATTACTTTCCTTTCAAGAGCTAGAGAATTCGATGGAGACTGAACAAACTTTTAATGTGTCCTCCCCCTTCCCCCCAAAACAAATCCCTTTTCATTTTCTTTCTCAGGGATAGATTCTCTCTAATGTATTAACAAAAAAAAGGACAAAACAGAAGGTAAAAGTGCATGCTGTGTTACTGCAAGAACATGAAATTCTTTCCGTCCTGCTATTAAAAATATCTCCTAGTTCAGGTTAACTGGCATCATTGGCCATCAGCAGGCAACAATCAATGTTTACACATTTACACTTAAGGATTTAAGAAATTCTTTAAGATATGGTGATTCTTGAAGAGCCAGGCTCAGCGCCACTCCCCCAGAACAGACCCTGCTACTCCCTAGCTTTTCAGGTAATGCAGGACTGGGTGCGGCTCACAGGAGGCACTCCGCAGTTTACAGGGGACAGAGCTTCAGCAGTAAACAAGGGGAAGACATCCGCAATCTATTTTTAAGGCGGCCTCCTCAGAAAGGTAGCGAGTATTCCAGGAGACTAGGAGGGAAGGGGGTGGGCACAGCTTAGAGATAGACCCTTGCCTAGCATGTGCTAGGCCTTGGGTTTGATCCCATCCCTGCATATCTAAATGAGGCAATTACAGAACTGTATCAATTTATTCCTCCTTAGATGAGCGTCCAAACCTAAGTTTTAAAAGGCAGAA
Source organism: Microtus pennsylvanicus (assembly GCF_037038515.1). NCBI lineage: Eukaryota > Metazoa > Chordata > Mammalia > Rodentia > Cricetidae > Microtus > Microtus pennsylvanicus. Next base: position 124,146,280 of record NC_134581.1, read on the forward strand.
AGATTCTGTCTATGTCTGCAATAGGGGGAATGTCAGGCCAAAAATGATGAAGAGACAGAAGGGGTACCTGGACTTTTGAGAAAAAAAAACCAAACCATCCTGACTGACACTGCCCTCCCTGAAGTGGCCAGGAGTGAACCAGGGTGGGCACTGTCCACATAAAATTGATGGGGTTTGCACCGGGGTGTCACATGAAGTAGAATGGCTGTGTGTTCCTTTCACCATGCAGGGTGTCTCAAAGCTGAAAACATTGCCCCACCGCCTCAGGGCACAGAGACTGTAGGTATATCACTACTCAAAGGTTCTCAGCCTTCAACATTGCATTACCACCCACTGAACTTCCACAGGGCTCCTGCGTTCCTGCGTGAATGCTGACACTGGATAATTTTTCTCTCCCAGGCAGACCTGGGAGTGAGGGCTTGGGCTGAGGCAGAGTTAGGGGGCTGCTAATGATTCCATGCCGACCTGCTGGAAGCAGGACACAGATCTGGAGGACGGCAGTTATGGTACAGACTATATAAACTACAGCCTCGGCTTTTCAGGAGCAGGAGACAGTCCCGGACAGTTTTCAGAATCTGCCTGTCTATCTGCTGATAGCAGACGCATGGTGGCTGCCAGCCAGCCCTGTGACTGGTGACTCAGGACACAAGTTTCTGTACAGTCTGCAGTCCGATAGGGAAGGACATCAGGTTTCAAGTTAAAGGACTCAAACGGAAGCAGGGGTTCTGAACCCATGACAGGGCCGGCTGGTTTTGAGGATTTTGGACCCTTGTTCTTGCTAACTCTTTTTTCCTTTATAGTAGGTTACCTTTATCACAGAATTTAAGATTCTTTATTGCCTTGTCTGGAAAATAAACCAGGTAGTCCTGAAGTGAAGCAAAAACGTTGAGCAGCGGTCAGAGTGGTAAGACCCCATCTCTCTACTGTGAGGTTTCAACAGCAAGAGTGGCATCCTTTAAACAAAGCCTGGGGTCAAACACTTCCTCAGGCGTGGCTGGGAAACACCTGCGTACGTCTATTTCGCAGAAGGTGTTCTGCTAACACTCCCTGTACTAAAGATGCTTCAGTAAAACTACAGAAGGTAAGACAAAGAAAGCCATCCAAAATGAAGGCTGCACACATCTGTGAAGAAACAATAGCACAGTACTTCCCGGCTAAAAGCCAGACGACAAATCAGGAGCCTTTTGCCTTCTGCTAAGTAAAGTATGACCAGCAAAATTCTCCTTAATTTCAAATTATTCAGGAGTCAGGACTCAAAGTGAAGGCAACAGTCCTGACATGCACCAACAAAGACACCTACATGGAAGCCGCATCGGCTTTCCCGGACAGAAGAGAACCAATAAGAATCGCTCCCAGGCACATGCACCCTTGCATTCAGGTGAAAACAAAGCTCCTTCCTGGGCAGGCGAGCTGTCTACCAGGCAAGCAGCCCGTGAGAATGTGTGTCAGTATGGAACCCAGGGGCAGACACAGCGTCCACAAAGCCCAAGCAGATGAGACACACGACACTATGAGCGAGCACGCTTCATTTCATGCATGGCTGTGTTCTCATAAGAGAGAGAAAGACTCAAGCAATTACCGTGAACTGAGACTCCTTCACTGACCTCCCCCTGCAGCTAGCTGCAAGGTCCTGATCCACGAGTCTCTGCAACAAAGAACACCTGCTCTGCTGGGTCGTATGGCTTCTTTAATACAACCACCCAAGCGCCTTGCCTCTGCTCGGCAAGAACACAGCACAGTGCCTCTGGATCTACAGCTCCAATGCAGCATACTGATTCTGTGGAAACCTATCAAGCGGGTGAGCAGCAACGCCAGCCAATAAGGAGGAGGCACAGGCCGAGTCCAGCACATGCTCTCTGAGGCACAGGCTGTCGCCAGCACTGAGCAGGCTGCTAATCTAATTATAGCTAGTTTGCTAGCACAGGAGCTACTGGAGCAAGGCACAGGAGCAAATTAAATTTTAATAAATTAAACCCTACAGACACAATCATCTTGATTTGCTGTCATTTCAAGGATTAATGGTATCACCTCCTAAACCGTAAGTGATTTTTAAAGTGCATCCTTATTTACTCCCGATCTGAGAAACAAAGAGTGTTTAGATCAATACATAGTGCTACCTGCTGACTTATACTTAGACCCTAGCACTGAAGAACAATGATCAATTTGAAGACACAGACATATTAGCAAGACAGCTAGAAATTCCATGGCTCCCCTTATTTACTACGATTAGTAATTTGTTAATCAATTTCTCCTCAATATATTTAAAATGCCATGCAGATTTCCATCCATGGTGGAAACACGCCAATTGAGGCATCAAAGACCGCCCTCCTGACTATAATGATTAATAATTCACAGTTCAAAGAGAAAAAGTGATCTCAAGTCATTGCAAAAGAAACAAACTAGATGAATTTGTTCATCACACAATTTACTTGGAGCCAAGACCTGTGAGAAGCAGCTTGGTACAGGACAAAAATCACACCCTGTAACATAGCAGCAGGCTCCCTGGGCTTAAGTTCTAGATCTTTCATTTCCAAGTTATATGATCTTTTGCAAATATTTAGATGTCTTTGTGTCCCAGAAATAATCAAGGTATCGACTCAAAAAAATATTACCAGTGAATTCTAAGCACTTAGCACATGAGGTCAAAATTAAGTAATCTTTATGGATCTATTTGGTCTTTCTCCCTCCCTTTCTTCTTTCCTTTGCCTTCTTTTTTTCTTCCTCCGTTCCTCCCTCCGTCCCTCCCTCTCTCCCTCCCCCCTCCCTCCCTCCTTCCTTCCATCCCTCCCTCCCTGTATCAAGTTCCTACCCCTGTCCAGCGATAATTGAAGCTCAGGCAGGCTTCACAGAGCTATCCCAGGCACTCCCCGGAACTGGAAGTCATTCTCCCACTCTTGTGTGGATACGGAGCATTCTTGGTTGTGCATGAATGAAACTAAAAGGCATCTTTAGGACATTATAAACATAACTGTATTTCAGCAAGGATTTACAGCACAGATTATAAGACAGTCATCACAGAAATGTTTAGGTTAATAATGAAAAATTAAATTTCGGATGACAAATTGACATGAAGGAGGGGAGAAAACTCAGCTAGTAGATGCACTGTTAGTTCTGAGATCCATTCACCTGTGCTTTCCCTCAGCACCAGGTTCCTTCTTCTTGACAGGTTCTATAGGTTAACAGCTAAGCAGGCTTGCTCATCTTTAATTCCTTGACAAGAGTATGCGCTACAAAGTCATGTTCCACTCCAAGGATGCAGTGACAATCTCTTACTGCACACATTTCATTCTTTTAGCTAAAAATTGTTACAGAAAGCTGTCATGGTCCACAGGCATTGCAATTTGCTCGGATATTCCTGAGAAATTGTCAAGAGAAATAGGAAACAAATACTGACGAAGAACACAAGGTTCTTTGAAAAAAATAAACCAGTGCAAGGAATGGCTTGGCCCATGCTCCACCAGGAAAAGCCCAGAAACTCAGGTCCATACGCTCCTGAGTGAGTGAGACTCAGACAGGATGGAGACATCACAACGAGCTGGAACTACAGGATGGAGAAATGTGCCAGAGAAAGTGGCTGCCACGTGTACTTTGGTGAGGCATCCCCATGAGTGGCGATCAGAGCCCATCACAGCCATCACTGGGCGAACTCTAGAAGGAGTTCTAGGCTGGAGCCTTGGATTGAAGCACAGCTCCTCGTCGGCTGTGGGCTACAGACTAGTAGCACTTGTAGGCATCTATCTAGGAAACATCTCGCAGTTTCCGCCTTCCTCTTCAGTTAACAGACTGCCCGCTCAAAATAGGCACGGAAAAGCTGTTTGATTAATTTGTTCCACACTTATTTTGTTGAAGACATTAAAAAGATACATTCCAAGAAAAAGAAGCAACTGTCCTTTCTTGGATGGTAACCTCCAGCACATTCAGACTGGATATTTGTTTGAACCAGAGTAACAATTCATTGGTATTCTTTCATACTCTGTGACGGGAGCTGGGGTAATCTGAACATCTATGTATGCACACACACACACACACACACACACACACACACACACACACACACGGGGATAAGCAGCTGTGTTGATTTGAATCAATGTATCTTTGATTTAGAAACAGCATTCATTCACTGCGATTATTTTGAAGCACCAGTACCAGAGGAAGCGGTGTCCTGATTCTGACATGATGTCCACCCGGATGAGGGAGGCGGCTACTGAGTGATGATGAACAAATGAACACTCAGTAAACTGCAGTGTGATGCAGGAGTCTGAGGGAATCTGGGTAGCTAAAGAGCCAGCTGGTACTGGGGACCATTTCTCTGCTGCCGCCGGGGTGACAACTTGGGAGCTGGGAAGGCCCTGGGAGGCTGCAAAGTCTGCAAGAGGCATCAGGAAGAGAACCAAGAAGAAACTGAAGCAGGAAAAGAGTGAGTGGCAGAAGCCCTCAGGAAGTGTGGATGATAACTGGATTCATTCATGTTAGATCTTCCCTTCTTAACAGTCCCATGACCCTTGTCCTGTTTTCATTGCTGTTCTGCATTCACTCGACACAAGCTAGAGTTAAGTCAACGAGGGGACAACGATTGAAAAGAATGCATCCCTAAGACTGGCCTGTTGGGCAGTTTGTGGAGTATTTTCTTAATTAGTGATTGATGTGGGAGGGCCCAGGCTATGGTGGATGGGCCACTCCTGGGCAGGTGGTCCTGGGGTGTATAAGGACACAGGCTGAGGAAACCATCAAGAGAAAGCCAGTAAGCAGTGGTCTTCCAGAGCTCCTGCTTCCGTTCCTCCTAGCTATCCTACCTTGGCTTTCCTCAATGCTGCGGCCAAGATAAGTAAATAAGGCAAATTAACCTGTTTGGTTTTCTCTTTACTCTTAGCTCTTTTGGGGGCCCGCCACTCAGCTCCCAAATAAATCACATACACAGAGACCTCTTACTTATGGAATGGCCAGCCGTTGTTTGGCTAACTTCTAGCTTTTTTTTTTAAACATTATCCTGTCTATCTTTTGTCTCTGGACTTTTATCTTTCTCTATTTCTGTACACTATTCTTTATTTCTTATTTTGTATCTTCCTGTGAAGTTGGGTGGCTGAGTGGCTGGTCCCTGAAGTCCTTCTTCTTTCCTCCTCTAGGGCTTCTTTGAGTATGCTGGGCAATTGCTCCACCCATGGGCACAATAATCAGATACTATTAGATGATCTATCACAGAATCCTAAAAATTATTCGTAATAACCTAGTAGCAACAAGGCATTATAATTCTTAGAAACAGCAGTATTTAGTACATGCTATAAAGGGTTGTGGGTGTCACCCAAGCACTCACTGTCACTCTGTCCAGAGGTCACAGAACGCTTTGATGTTCTCAGCATCTTCACCAACCTCTGTGTGCCACAAAGGATCTAGGAGTGGGCTCCTCCTAGGCTGGAAACATTCCTAGATGGGCCAATGGCTGAGCATTCTGTGCACACTACAATCCTAGCACTTGGGAGGCAGAAACAAGTTATGGGAAGTTTGAGGCCACCCTGGACAACAAAGAGAGTTCAAGGTCTGTCTCAGACACAGAGCAAAACTCTGTCTCAACAAGGAACCAATTAAACAAGCAAACAAACAACACACACACAAAGTTTAGCTGGGTCTGAGACCCATGCATCTCAGCTCCATGAAGGCGTCTCTGATCTTAGCCCTGTGCAGCATCAGCACCAATCAGTTTGTTATCGCATCTCTAGGAGTCTTATTCATTGTTGAGGCATGAGTAATGCACACCACTACTTTCAGATGCTACTTCATGGGAACTCCGGGGCCTGAAAACTCACATTTCCACATAGGGAGTGTCAAAGATTGGGCTGTCGTCAAAACAAATCCGTCACAGTGGAACATCATTCATTGTTCACTTGAGAACTTCCCCCAAAGCTACAGGGAATGGGAAAGGCAAAAGATCACTATCTGAATAGGGCCATGTCAAGAATTTGGAAGTTATATGCTCAGTGCTTTGGGAGACACTCGACTGCTAGACTAGAGTATCATTGTATATCTCCCCAATTTCTTTTCTAGTTAATAACTTCTGTAGAGTCCTTAACTTTCAGCTGATGACAAAATTAAAGCATCCATAACAAATGATACAATATTGTTAGAAAATGATCTGTCTAATATGAGTATCTTTCCCCTTTTCCCCCTCAGCAGAACTGTTATGCTGTAAAGAATTTGATGGGTCTTAAAATTCCAATGCTCAGAAAAGCATGTGTGTGCACGTGCATGCTCTCTCCTCTCTCTCTCTCTCTCTTTCTCTCTTTCACACACACACACACACACACACACACACACACACACACACACACACACACTCTGTCTACACAGGTCAATCAAGGAGTAGTCCCAAAAGGTTTACAAATGTGTATATTTTTAACTCCAACAATTCCATGGTGGAAAATTCTGTCTAAAGATAAACTGATCTGTGTTTACCCCACAAAGGGACAGATGTATTTTTCATAGGATCATTTGAGACGCCATAACACCCTGAAGATCTTAGCAAAAGCCAGCTGACCAACTAAAAGATGGCATGGTAACCACAAAAGCACATCCTTCCCAGGTGCTGTCAGTAGCAGGGTGGTGAGGGGACACTGGCCCGCTGGCACATATGGCTCTGGCAAGCTTTTGCCCTTCTCTCCCATCCTTTCTGCCTTGCTGAAAACCACTAGATCATATTCCTGAAGCTAGCACCAAGGTCTTTCCCTTATTTGGCCACTTTTCCCTCCTGAGGCTGACTACCAAAGCCCAGCAATCAAAAGCCTCCTTTGGTTCTTCTAACTAACATGTCCAATTAAAATTAAACACCTCATCCTAACATGGATTTTTCCCTTTACCTTTGTAAACTGCCATTTGTCTATATACCATGTCTCTATATCCAGAGATAGAACTTTGTCCCTCGAAGACAAATAATCCCTGCCCCTTTTCCTTGTCCCCTATCCTCCTATCTTCTTTGCCCCCACATCCTGATCCACTCTAACCCAGACCTTCCCTTTTTCTCCTCTTAAGAATGACCCCTGCAAGGTCATTGCTGCTGTTTTTCTGCCTGAGTCAGAAAGCAGTCACTTTAACGTTTCTCCCCTTCTTAATAAAAGATCTCTCTGTGAAAACAGATGTTTGGGTGTGGTTTGTGCCTAATCTGGGGTCTGGAAGGGAGCCCCGTGCGGGAGCCCCCTTAGGAGAAGTTGAAGACTAAGATTCTAGTCTAAACACTGATTCTTTGACAATTTCCTACACGTATATAAGGCCTTCTGATCACACCCCGGCAACCCCTGCTTACCCTCCTGTCAGCTCCACCTTGTTCCAAACAAGCACATCTCCCTCTTTCAGGCAATTCTGGCTGCTGTTTTTGTTTGTTTTGTGGCCCACTGAGTTAAAGTCATGGAGATCATGGGCATGGGTGTGCACCTATGCACTGGAGCCTGTGACCCTGGGTCTTTGCTTCTGGAGACTACTCCCTGTCCCACAGCAGCTCCCTGGCTGCTCACATCTTCCTGGGCAGGGAGCAGGGGCGCTCGGGCACCTACCCCACCCATGACTGAACACTCACGTCCCCCATGATGTGCAGCTCTGTGCAGGCAATCCCCTGGACTGAGTTCATGTGTGCAGTGACTGTACACTTCATGGCCCCCACACCCAGCTTACACTCTTTCCACCCCCTCTTTCACTAGGACATTTTTACCAACATTATATATAGACATGTATCTCTATGAATGTCTTAATTAGGTTTTTTTTATTGCTGTGAAGAGACACCATTACCAAGGCAATTCTTATAAAAAAATATTTAATTGGGAGGGGTTGCTTGCTTACAGTTTCAGAGGTTCAGTCCATTTATCATCATGGCGGAGAGTATGGCAGCATGCAGGCAGACGTGGTGCTGGAGCTGAGAATGCTCCATCTTGACTCAGAGGCAACAGGCAGTTGACTAACTAGCACACTGAGTGATGCTTGAGAAAAGAGACCTCAAAGCCCACCCCCCACAGTGACACACTTCCTCCAAAAAAGGCCACAGCTTCTAATAGTGCCACTCCCTTTGGGGGCCATTTTCTATCAAACCACAAGGACTGTATACATGAAGATCTAGCAAAAATGCAGCCTGCGAGCAGCTTTCACGTCTACAGTCTACATAGTTGCAAGGATGGATGTGTCTGAATTGCTTCATTTTGTCCTACGTTATTAATAACATTAAGCATACATGATTTATACAATAGTATCCTCTCATTTAGAATCAAGAAAGAAATAAAACAGTACATGGCATCTTCGAGAATGATCGAACACAGGCCCTTCTACATGCCAAGCCTGAGCTCCAGCACTGTACTATACCAGCAGCCCCCAGGAGGCCAGTTTCAATGAGTAGCCCGTGCCACCTCAGGCTGAGAATGTTTGCTGCCTCATGCCTTGTTGGTCTGACCTGGCCCATTACCAGTTTACCAAGTGGAGCCTGGCTCTTCTGAACAATGTGTAAGGATGCCCTTAGGGGCAGGATTGTGTTGGGTTAACTGTTCCCAACTACCATTCAAACAACTAAGATAGGAAGCAGGTGCTTGGCTCAGAGCTGTCAGTCAAGGTGGGTATCACAGGCACCGTGACAACGGCCTGCTGGCACTGCTGTGTCCTCACTGCCACAGCCGCCTCCGGTATTCCATCCCTCAGCTCTCTCCACACTCTCTCCTTTCACCTAAAGAGATCTGCATATACCTGGAGCATAGCCCACGGTGTCTGAGAAGAAGCTGACAAGTCTAGGTGACAGGGAAAAAGGAAAAGAATTTATCTGTATATAAAGTCAGGAATGTTAGCATGAGTTGAGGTGGACTGGAATCAGCATGTCTCCGAGGCACTATGGTTCGGCACTGCTAGCCCAGGAACTGCATGTAGAATGGTGGAAGGACAGACAACAGCATTACTGGGTCAGCTTACACTGACTGCATTTTTACTTTCATAGTTTATCAGAGCTCAGTCACATTAGCAGGTAACAGTTCTCTATGTCTCAAATATCATAAAGCTATTTCATTTATGCATGTTTATGGCTAATTTCACTGTTCCCAGGGACTTTTTTTTTAAGTTCTACAGAAGAAATGAGAGAGTGGGATTTTCTTGACAGAAATTTGCCTTTAATCAAATTGAAGTGTATTCCATCTATGTGGCCATCTTAGTCAGGGAGAGTGTTGCTGGGATGGAAACACCATGACCAATACTAGTTATGGGAGGAGATGGGTTATTTCTCTCACAGTTCCATAAAACACCTCGTCATCAGAAGCAGTGAGGGCAGGAACCACGCAGGCAGGAACCTGGAAGCAGGAGCTGAGGCAGAGACCGTGGAGGGTGCTGCTTACTGGCTTGTTCCTCATGACTTGCTCAGCCTGCTTTCTTATAATACCCAGGACCACCAGCCCAGGGATGATTGATGGGCTGGGCCTTCCTACAACAAGCACCAATTAAGAATGCCCTACAGGCTTGCCTATAGCCTGATTTCATGGAGGCATTTTCTCCTCTCAACTGAAGTTCCTCTCCGGTGACTCTAGCCTGTGTCAAGTTGACATAAAACTAGCCAGTACAATGGCTAAGTATATAATAACCTATGAAGCCATTTCTTTTTCTACTGCAAATTTACCACCCACAGTTTCATTTTGGAATGTTGTGTGTCTCATGAACTATATCTGGGTCCCCTATGTCTCCCCCATTTATACAAAATAATACAGGTCCATGCCCTGTTCCAAGCTCCTTTATAATAAGGAAAAAATTTTATTACTTACATAATCCTGTTGAAAAGCAGCGGCAGTAATTACAGTGCCTTCTTTCATTTCAGGAGTGCTAGTCTTTGGCAGCCCTTTTCACTCAGTGACGTGAACAAGAAAAGTATTGTGTCCTTCAAAAATGATGAAATTACATAAAAAGAAGTAATCTTTTGAAAGTACGAACCATAGACTAGTTTCTAAATAAAGATGAAAATCTGTGTCACGTATTTCAGGATCTTTCTTAGGTTAACAATATATACATTATGGACATAATAAAAGAGCAATTCCTTCCAACATTGTAGGGACAGTCTGTGCGTCTCTGGCGGTATCTGAAAGTCATAGTTTGAGCTGTGGGTTGTCGATGCATAGGTAGGCACCTTTGCTAAGCACAGAGTCCCCAGCAGAGTAAGCACGTGTGAAAGATGAGTATTACTGCTGTGTTACTTTTCGCACGTGTGTGATACTAGCTTTGAAACAGGTGACTTGAAGGACACTATGTCCTTTAAAGTAAACTTTCTTGGGCTTCTCTTTTACTTTATATTCAAAGTCAGATTGCAAGTGACTTCAAAGTATTTGATTACATCCCTCTCAAATGACTGCTCAAGGTCTTTGCTGGCCAAGGCCCTGTTCAGAGAGCTAGGTTAATTCCACAGCAGACAGGTTCCCTCAGAGGGGAGGCTTTCCGTTTCTCTTACATGGATGAGAAGACGATGAATGGTTTTCATCAAAAAGTCTGACTCCGGTTCACAGAAGTGACACTGTACTAATCACAGAGAGGCTTCAAATTAATGACCCAGAAACATTCCTTAATGGGCAAGTGGCCAAATACCTACGAGAACAGAGGACTGACTCAGGGTACAGAGGGCAGTGACAAGAGCTGTCCAAGCCGTACCCCAAGGACATCCCACATGTTAGAGACCAGAGGGATTTTTGTGCCTTTGGACATCGTCCCCAAATGGGTAAGCAGGAGCTTCAAGTTTACTTCTGCTTTTACAATAGAAGCCATGTGGTGTGAAATCCATGAATGAGTGCACAGGGAAGGGCCCTGGTGTCCTCTAAACTGAAGACAGTAGGCTGGGGACGCTGGTTGGATTAGTTTTGGATTTCTGTAGCAAATATTGGAGATAATCCACTTAGTATTCGAGGATTAATACAGCTCACAGGTTTGGGGTTTCATCCCAGGACTACTCCTATGGCTTGGGTCTCATGGCAGCACATGACACCTTGACAGGGTACAAAGTGGAGAAGCGGGACAGTTAGGATGCCAGCCATTCCTTTGCAGCATGCCACCAAAGGACCTGAGATTTCCCACTATGCCTTTCAGGCTTCAGCTACTGTCTAGCAGCATTAAGGTAAGGGCTAGATCTTAACACAAGTGCCTATAGGGAACATGGCAGCCCTAAACAGGAATGCTGGTTCATTCATCTTATCTGCAGTGGTCAGATCCATCAGCATGGATTCTGACCACTGCAGGGGATGTGAGAGACCTGAAGGGTCTTGTGTCTCCAGCACAGGAATTTGGTCTGGGAATAAGTGTTTCAATTTTTATACTCAGATGCCTGACATCAGAGAGCCTGGGTTCTCAAAGGTCTCCCTACTTGGAGAGAGACAGGGAAGGAAATCTTATTTTGATTTGCAATTGTCATTTTCTTAAGAATGTCCTCATTTTCAGCAGTTGCTACATACAATTTCTCCTTGTTCTTTTTGCAAAATCATTTATGTACTCCCAAAGTATGTTGTCTGTACCTTTGGGGAGGAGGTATTTTGCAGGGGAAAAAAAAATCTCCATTCATAGCTGAACAAAAGTCACACTAAAGCAATGTTGACAATGCTGGCTGGTTTCAGCCTTCCTAAATTAGCCAGAATTTCTGCAAATGTATCTACTACTACAGCTTCCTCTTTGATTAAGTGGTGTTGGCTGCTCTGTAATCTGTGTTCCCTCAAGCCTCCACAGGCATCTCCTCTCAGTATAGCTCTCTCTGACCTACATCCGAGTGAATGGAACGCACTGCGCCACATTTTTCATAACTGTAAAAACTAAAGTCATCCAAAAGTAAAACACGCCAAACTCAATGTTACAATTAAGCGTTAGTGATAAGTGCCACGTGACAGTAGGGTGAGCCCAGATGGGTGGTACAGGTGTTCACATTGCTAAGAAAGGATCCTCCCACCTGGGGAGGATAACCGAGCTGTCACCCAAAGGCACAGTCATCCTAGCACTGTAGTGCTAAGAGAAGACATGAGTCTGGAAATGCAGCAGATACATGTACAGTTGACTCTGAAACACACACCCAGACAAGTCACAGGCATATTCAATACACAGCAAGAGAACATCTCGATATCCATTCAGAGAAACAGTCAACTCTGACGCCTACTTCATGATGTGGGATTCCCCTCTGTATGCTGTGAATGCCATTGGTTAATAAAGGACTGTTTTGGACCTATAGCAGGGTAGAGCTTAGATAGGTGGGGAAAACAAAACTGAATGCTGGGAGAAAGGAGGCAGAGTCAGAGAGAAGCCATGAAACTGCCACTGGAGACAGCCATGCTGAAACTTTGCTGGTAGGCCACGACCTTGTGGTGATGCACAGATTAATGGAGATGGGCTAAATTAAGATGTAAGAGTTAGCCAATAAGAAGTTAGAGCTAATGGGCCAAGCGGTGTTTTATATAATATAGTTTCTGTGTGATCATTTTGGGGCTAAGCAGCCAGGATGAACAAGTGACCTTCTCAACAACAACTTCACACCAGAAATGGCCCCAAGAAAGACCCAACCTGAAAACTGTCCTCACAGTTATTACTCAACACATATGAAAACATATTTACAGTGGCATTCTTCAAATGCTCAAGAGAAAACAATCAGAACAGCATTAATAGAGGCAGAGACACACAAATTGTGGTGTGTGCACACAGTGGAAAACTACTGTCAACGGGGAATGACTAGGAACTAGATATGAAAGATGTCACTCAAAGACAGACCTATCCCAGAGATGATTTGCTGTGTGGTTTCCTTTATGTGTTTAAAGGTAGTCAGTTTTTTTTTTCTTGATTTTTTGAGACAGGGGTTTCTCTGTAGCTTTGGAGCCTGTCCTGGAACTAGCTCTTGTAGACCAGGCTGGCCTCAAACTCACACAGATCCACCTGCCTCTGCCTCCCAAGTACTGGGATCAAAGGCGTGCACCATTACCGCCCGGCTCAGAGAATAATGATTTTAAATACTTGGGTAGAAATTTGAATTCTAAAGGTTGGCACACAGTAATGAAGAGAAAATTAAAACCGAAAAGTAGAAAAAAAAAGTTGTTCCAGTTGGCATTTCTGGTGTTTATAGATAGCTTATGACAAAACCAACCACGAGCAACTTAGGAAGATAAAGGGCTTCTTTGGCTTTACTTTGAGTAGCAGTCAAGGGAAGTTAGGGCAGGAGCTCCAGCAGGAAGTAAAGGGGACCCAGCCAGGGACGCTGTTGCTCACTGACTAGCTCCTGGTAGATGTCTAACCAGCTTTCTTACACAGTTTAGGCCCACCTGCCTAAGGGATGATGCTGTTCACGGTGGGCCAAAATCAGAACAGTCTGTCACAGATAAGCCACAGGCCAATATGATCAAGGCAGTTCCTCAATTGAGATTCCCTCTTCCCAGGTTATATTAAGTTGACAGCAAGAACTCACCAGGACATAAACTAAGTGCTAAGAAAGCAAATTATAGTCAGAATTTCTCAGTATCCAAGAATGAGAAAAGTAGTCCTGCAAATAACTTTGCACTCAGCTGCCAAAAACATGTGTGTGTATGTTCATGTGCGCATGCATGTATTCAAATGTCCTGCAGGTCTCTGGGTCCTCTTATCAATGATCCCCCCTCCTCACCATTTTTTATTCATGCCCACAGCTTGTATTTCAGGTTGTAGTGGAAAAGAGATGCCTGAAGGACCTATGTGTTCACTACCCTGAGGCCTAAAGACTGGAGTAGAGCCCTGTAGGGTACCCACAATGACTGCAAGGCAGGAACTCCAGCTAAGTGTTGTCATGGTAGTGAATTTGCTTTTAGCACTGGTGTACATAAATCAAGTAGCAATTAGTTTGTCTGTCACCCTCCTCTGCGGATCATAAAGCAGATGACAAGCAGCCCATTTTCACTAAAAGTACAAGCTTCTTTGTATTGAGCCTTGGGTCCAACCTTAGTTCTAAGGTGCCAGGGCTAGTGAGAGGTGCCATAGGGCTCACAGTCTAGGATCCAGACTGTGTGGCAATACAGTGTGGATGGGATGAAAAGAGGGTTGGGTCAGTGGGGATCTGAAATGATCACATTGGAATATAACCTGACAACAAAGAATCACATCAGTTAAAAACTACAGTGGTTGGAAAGCTATTAGTTTATAGAAGAAATCTGGCAATCTCTACAAATGCAAACATAAAACATAACAACACACAGGCACACACACACAGAGACATATACACACAGACACATAGACACAGACATACAGACACAGAGACACACACACAATCAGACAGACAGACAACACATATACAAACACACACAGAGGAAGCAGAGAAAAAAAAACAATCAAATGAGTTTGGTCAAAGCAAATCCAACCTTTACTTTAGGACATAAGTGTGTCTTCTTGGACAATTCATACAGGAGGCTTTAGCACATAAATGAAACACACCCTCATGAAGATTTTAGTTTTAAATGTTATCGAGTTCTGTGAACTGAAATCTATTTTTTTAAACTCTTCTGAGGTTCTGGTTTTTCAACCTAGGGCCATGTCCATGACTCCACCCCTACACTATATCCCCAACCCGCTTCTTACTTTTTATTTGAGACGAGGTTGCCTAGGCTGCCCTTGAACTCATTCTGTAATCCAAGCTGCCCTAACTTCTCCTGTGTCCACCTTACCAGGAGGTGAGATCACAGACCTACTCCATCAGACCTAACAGAGTATCAGTGTATCCTTAATCTGACCTGATGTCTTCTTTCTTAGGTTTCACCATCTTATTTAAATTTAAAAAAAAACTGCAGAAATTGAAATATTATTAGCAATCCAAGTAGGGAGGAAGTTTTATTTTAGAACTCATCCTGAGAATTTTAAAAGTTAAAACATGAATTATTCTAAAATTATTTTATAACTCTCACAGTTTTGGCTTTTAAAAAGTTATGTATTGTGGGCCATGGGTTGGAACACTTTTCATGAACAAACAAACAGTAATTTATTTTTTCAGGTCATTATAGTATGATAAAAGTTCCATTCATGGCCTAAATAAATGGTTATATAAGCATGTTGGTAAAAATTTACCTGTATAAACGAAGACTGAATCTGCCCAAGAACCCTAGCTTGCCAAGCACTAATCTAGATGAGACTAAAATATTGTGTTGAATTCAGCCTTGGGTACATACTGAAACTGAAACTACAGGAAAAATAATTAAAACATAAGACCTGATGCAAGGAAGCTTATGGCAGTTGCTAACTTTCGCCATGCATAAGGAGATCCATAGTGTGTGCCTTGTCCCACAGACAGCATGTGAACAGGTGCATGGATCACAGCTGGAGACCGTCATAGCCTGCACGTGTCTCAAGAAGGCTACAGAAAGTATTCCACTTGCAAGAGGATGGCTCATCTGCCTGGGATCAGCATTCAACAGGCACAAAGCACACTGAAGAAAAAAACAAATTCAGATCTATCTCTTACAAGTCCCAGCCACTAAACTTCAGAACACTGAAAATATTATACTTTGAAGAACACACACAGGAATAAGGGGAGCAGAGGAAAAGCAGGGCATGTCTTTCCCAAATGGCACAAAGGGAGGCATGCTTACAAGCATAAGAAAAAAATAATTAAAGCATAATCTTTATAAGAGGAACAGCAGCTGCCATACACAATACCACCACACTAACTGGCCCAATTCCCCAAAGCAAAGGTCCCTTAGAGCTTTCCCATGGGTCTTTAGACTACTGCCCCCCACGTACCACAATACACACATCTATCCCAAGTTTGTTTTAGCCGCATCATTAGAAATTCCAAACCTTTTATATATGTTCCTTTCATAGTCATAAATGCTCATGAGGACGGAACCCTGTCTCTTCCTTCCTGTTGCACACCTGGCCTTCAGAACCATGCTGGGAAGGGCAACTTCTCAATAAATGCCAACGGAGCCAGTGCTTACCATCCGATAGGCATCTTTTCCACACGGTTTTGGAACCTAACGTTTCTCATTCTTCTGGGTGGTGGAATTCTGTGCCCACTTTTTACTGTCACTGAGCTTTGTTTTGTACAAAAGACGACATTAAATGGTGGCCTTCCCAGGGCAACAGAGCGGGAGTTTTATCTTCACTTCAAGCTACACTCTGAACGTGGAACACTTGAGCCAACTGTGAGGTGAGACTTCTACACCAAGAGTTTGAAAGCTAGCATTTCACTCCTGCAAGAAACAGATGTCTCTACTCTCGGGTTCTCAGGCTTGAGATAATTTTTGCTATATTTTTTTAATTAAAAAATTATTTAAACAGTAGAAAGAATAGGGGGTAAAATCCAAACTTCCTTTGCATACAAATTTGAAAAGAAAATAGATCTCAAGAATATGATTAGGTGTGTGACTTCAACAGAGATGCATGGGTGTTACAAGCCGTGCAGAGTGTGTCACTGGAGTAACGGGCACTAGGGAAACACTGGTCACCTCAGCTAAAGCAGAGTCACTTCTCTGCAAAAAGGTTGGAAGGAAAGTAAGGCCGAATGCCGGAAGCGTGAGATACAGCTCCTTGTAAATACACATTTGGCATCTATAGACCCATACATTTCTGGCTGGCAATTTCTTTGAGGGAATTTCAAAATCTGTATGAGTAAAGCGATACCCAGGAGCCCACAAGGAGCGCCACAGTGCGTTCACTCACCGTTGCCTGACAAGGCACCCTGAAACCTTGCCTGTGTTCTCTTGCGAGTAACTCAGAGACTACCCACATGAGCAGGGTTTCCAGAAAGCAGCCAGAGCTTCTCTTACCAGTAAATAATTATTGTCTTTTAATTAGCACTATTAAGGACACTGTCATTACAATACATTCTAAATTGCCCTTGCTAGTGATGTAAGCTTGCTCACTTCTAAATGTCCAGCTGTTTCTGCTCCTGGCCTTTTCCCACGTACCTTTATTAGTTCCCACACCAATCGATGTTTGGCAAGTCTGTCTTTGATCACCAACTCACCGTAGCTCTCTGGAATCCATCTTGTCCAGCACACTGCTCTCCCTGGAATGGGTTCTGCCTGTGAACAATGAACCTAGGCTAAACCTCTCATCTGGTCCAGTTTGGATTTGATGCTAACTGCATGGCTGCGTGAGAAACTCGAGACCTCAACTGGCCACTGCTCACCCAGGGGCGACCGACTAAAATATATAGATCATGAATGAAAATCATAAGCTCAAGCCCCTCGGTTCTGTTAATAACAAGAATGACATATACAAGAAGGCCTACTTTTCTTTCCCATCGAAACATGGTGAGCTGAGGAAGAAAGAATGCCCAAGGAAAGTAGCCTCCAACATGTTTGAAGGGTTACAGTTATGATGGTTCAGTCAATGATGACTACACAACTCAACAGGGACCCAACACCTAGGACCCCTGAAGCCACCGCTGCGTGGGAGCACAGTAGAGTGATGTGTTTGGATCTCACTGCCAGTCATGAAAACACAATGCAGACGGTGCTGGGATGAGCACTAATCCTGATGAGCAATGATTGCTGCTGGCATATGGACTTTCCTCACCAGTTCTAGGGATTAAACCTAGGGGCTGCCACATGTGAGGCGATTTCTCTAATACCGAACCATATTTCAGACCTTAAAAATAACCTTTAACCATTTTACTTTAGAGACAAGGTCTGGTTAACTTACCCAGGCTGATCTCCAAGCAGCAATCACCTCTGCCTTAATACTCTTTACTCAAGGGTATAATATGCTAGTAGGGTCCACTCCTACAGATATCAAATACTCAACATATAGCTTCACAGGGAAACCGCTACACAGTCTGATGGCTTACACTAGCAGTAGCCTCCCACGTCTGCTGACTGTGTCACTTGCTACATTACAAGGCCACGTGACTACACAGTACCTCACCATTTCCATCTCATAAGCGATGGCATGATGCAGACAATGACAATTCTTTTTCCCTAATGTAACTAGCATCCCCCAACAACCTCACAAAACCTCTCCTTGAGGAAACTTGAGCCTCCTAGTTTTATCCTCATGACATGAGCAGGTGATTCTCCTAACATAATAAGTTTGTAGATGCTTTTGGAAGGGTCTGATTAGACAAATGCACTGCAAAGCACTGAGGGCTGGACATCTCGCCGCCAACCAAGGTTTCCTAATGCTGAACTGCATGCAAGCAGCCTGACGTCAGAAGCAGTAAGGCTTCCTAGCCCCGATTTCCGGCTCACAGAAAGCCACTGAGAATCACGGAGCTCTCATGCCAACAACTGTTCTAAGGAGCCGGAAGATTCAAAACAGAAGTCAATGCTTAAATTAAGCCTTACTTTAACATCACATTTGTCTTTTAATTCTCAAATTGGTCACTGAGAACACCAACTTCTACACAAAGAAGATAGTTTCTCAAATTCCAAAATCTCATTATTTATTATGGGCATTAAAAGGCCACAAAATCCTTCTTGTTCTATAATTAGTTATTCATCAAAACAAACAAAAATATATGAAGATAGGATTCCTCTATTACCATGAGATAAAACGTATGATTTGGTCTATAAAGAGGGATATGGAGAGGACACAGAGAGAGAAAGAATGAGAGAGAGAGAGAGACAAGAGAGGGAGAGGAGGAGAGACAGAGACACAGAGACAGAGTGAGACATTACGAGAGAGACAGAAACAGAGAGAGAAGACACAGAGTAAGAAATGAGAGAGACAGAAACACACAGAGACACAGACAGAGAGACTGAGAAAACATAATTATAGTCTGATCAACAAATAGCCTCTGGTCAGGAGCTGTGGATTAGCAAACCACAGCTTGTTCTGGTGGCCCCCAGGAAGCTGCACGAGGAATGATGGTTAAACAGGAGATTGCGATGCGCCCTTCCACCTTCCAAAGAAACAAAAATGGTAGATTCCAGATACAGCTAACAAATATCGCAGTGAATGAAGCTACTCAACAATCTTCAAGCCTGTTATCACATCCTCTCCAAACATAGACCACATAGCTTCAGCTGTGTGATAACTACCTTTCCCTTGGTCAGGCTGGACTCCTGGGGTGGGTTTGCAGGCATGTGGGATAAGCTGAGATTCTGCAGTGCACTGTGTCACTGCTTGGAAAAGCTGAAGAGGCTTTCATTCTCCTTCTACTGTCTCCAGTGTTTGAACAGCCAAGAAAAGCACTGGTTTTCCATTTTCCATAATCCTGCTTAATTAGATTCAGCACTAAAATACCAATTTCAGTATTGTTGGGAAACATCCCTACCATCACCAATATTTTCTCTACATAACTCTTCTATCTGATTTTCTTCTGTTTCAAAGTCTATGGCCATTATAGAAACCTGTTATATACCTAAGCCTCCTGACTTCCATATTTAAGTTCTTCAAAGTCTATATACTATATACAAAACTATCCAATGTCCGTAAAACTAACACTGGCAGCTAACCATGACAGTCACAGTAGATCATGACCCTACAACCACTGTCCACCCGAAAAGTACAGAGGACAGAAGACAGACACAGTAGTTAAACCTAGCCTCTGGCGTCTGCCTGACTCGGAATCACTTTTCCTAGGAAATTAGTGTGAGCAGGGGTGCAGGCTGACACTGATAGGGCTGGGATGGGTGTAGGGTACAGCTCAACAACAGAGCAGCTGCCGAGCGCAGGACCTGGGTCCATACCCTGCAACAACACAAGAAAGGGGAAGAAAGAGAATGGAATGCTTCCTTTCCTGGGGTGAGATACGGACAGAGATTTCCTTCTTTGGACCCCTGCGCTAAGTGGGCAAGAAAACCATATACAAAGAGGGTACACAGGTGTGGGCAAAGGCTTTGTAGTCATTTCAGGTATACTAATAGGCAGCCGTACTGAGAACTCTCAATAAACACCGTACACCCAGAAAAACACACAGTACATGGAACCAGTACTCAAGATATTCATTTTTTGATGTGTATGTCTGGATATCATGTTATGACTTTGTATCTCTTTATCCTCAACTGTAAAATGGGCACTTTTCAGAATGACCCAAGTTATACAAAGTTTTTCTGAATGGATTATGATGATTTTATATTTCTGTAGTTATATATTAATATCTAGAAAAGGATGTTTTGACAACTTTTATTAAGTTACTAATTCATTTAAAAGCAATATTTCACTATATAACCTCAGGTGGCCTTCAATTTGCTATCCTTATGCCTCAGCTTCCTAAATACTTAGATTATAAGTGAGAGCCATCAGGCCAGGCTTGTTCTGGTAATTTAATTACATAAAACATAGAAATTCAATTACAGTTGTATCACATTTAATTTTCTTACGTTAAAATATCCTTAGTTGAATAAAAACTTCTCTGCTAGTATTTGATTGTTTGTTTCCCCTAAAATACATATATTAAATCCAATGAGCAAGGCGGTGAGACTAGTAAGGCTTCTGAGTGGTTCTTATGTCCCCAATCCTAAGGGTGGGGTGATCCTTAGTGACCCAGCTTCCTTTCCCATTCTGCCATGTGAGATCACAGAAGCTCCATGCTTGCAGAAGAAGCCCTTGCTGGTCCAGAGACTACTGGGGACTTCCTACTATCTCTCTACCTTCCAAAACTCTTAAGGAATAAACTCCCATTAATTTTAATTTGCTTGGTCTAATGTACTTTAATATAGCAGCTTGGACAGATTACATATTAATTTTAATTTTTTTCCCTTTTTAAAATATGGGTAGGTATTTTGCCTGCATGTATGCTTACACACCACATCCATGTAGACTATAGAAGTCAGCAGAGGGCATTAGATCCTTTGGTACTGGAATTACAGATGGGTATAAGCCACCATGTGCTTGATGGGAATTGGACCTATGTCCTCTGGAAGAGCAACCATTGCTTCTAACCACTGAGCCATCTTAGACAGACTTTTTAAAAGCGTGTCTGCCCCCTATCTGGTACTATAATATGAATACTGCTTCCTAACAAAAACACTCCTTGGTTTGCATTTCATATTGTTGCGGCTTTCACAGATGTCCAGAGGTCCTTGAATTTTAGACAAGATCTGAACGGATACAGACAACAAAAGAACCCAACCATAGGATGGAACTTGGAACTCTGTGGTTTCAAGGCATAGAATAAAATGTGTCTGACTCATAAAATGGCATTGTATATAAAGGAGTGTGTGGACACAGGAAAGATCCCTAAGTATCAAGCACGTAGAGAACACAGTCTGACTGATGAACTATTTACCTCCTTCACTTTGTGAACATTTACTGAACTCCCAATGGATGCCATGCTCTCCAGACAGCAGAGTCACCAAGTAGGCAAAACCCCTGCCCTCAAGAGGCTTCGTTGCCCTCTCCCTCACCACACTCATTTGGTTTCTTTGTTAGCTGGATTTTATGGGTTTGTTTGTTATTGTTGTTTTGAGGCATGGTGTAAGCTCAAACACCCTAAGAAGTCAAGGATAACCTTGAACTCCTGATCCTGCCTCCACCTTTTAAATGCTGAGATTACAAGTGTGTGCCACCATGCCAGGCATCTCAGCTTCATTCTGAGGAGAGACACAGTAGCAAGGGAGACTGGTGATGCTTTGGGATATATGACTCTTACCCCAGCATGCTGACTTCCATCGGCATATCACATTGCTTGAATGTGGGTTCGGATGCCACATCACAGGCTACAAACTCACACATCCTGACTGTGGGCTTCACCAGGCTAACTGCAGAGACCTGCAGCTACCATCTGGTCACACGCATCCTGAGTGTAGGGGTTACCAGTCTAAGTGCACAGACCTGCACCCACCATCTATCTGGTCATACGCATCCTGAGGGTGGGGTTCACTTTTCTAACTGCACAGACCTGCCCCCTACCATCGTGTAAGATTAGCTAGTTTCACTCCATTAATAAAATATTTCATTAGCAAACTATTAAGCTTTGACTTTTAACAAATTAATTCTCCTTTGAGAGTTTTAATTTTAGCAAGTTAGCTCACTATTTTCTAAAACAAAGTAGGATAAAGTCTCCATCACCTATTACTACAGATCATGTTTAAATGATGAAAAGCTTGGGGGCTCCATTTCCATCATAAAGTCTTCTGCCAGTGCCAGGACTTTAACCACAACCAGCATTTTGTGAAAGCATTTTCATGCATCCCTGAAGTATGATGTCACTGAACACTGAAGGCAATCACAGCTCAAGGATTTCAAGCTGACCTTTATTCTGCGATTCTATGAAGTATGACTAGTCTCAGAAAATTACAATGCTGATTACTTGTTAAGTATAATATCCAAGCTAGCTGACTAATACCCATCTAAATTTCAAATCACAACAGATACGTACTTGACTGTCCTGTTGCAACCTTAACACCCTTTTCTGTATGTAGTAATTGCTGTTTGAATAAGGACATTTTAGTACAGATAAATCTGTTTTGTAATCTATTTGTTTTTCTCTCATATTCTTAACTAAAGCATATTTTTGGTGCACTGAAGCAAGCTTACAAAGCATGAGTCATCACAGGGACAATATATTCATTTTCCTACTTGTTCATGAACATTCTGCAGGGGAGGCAGTCAGCTATGAAGGGCTTCACTCAGAGCTGTTTGGGGATACAGTACCATATCAGAGTACCAGGCTGTGGTAGACTGTATGAATGCTACTGTTCATGTGCACAAATGTTTTGATGGCTCTGAACAACACACATGACTACAAGTGAACTCACAATGCTGTAGGCATGAATTCTCCAATATCACAGAGACAGAGTTTCATGAAAGCTTTAGTGATCACATGTCCCACAAAAGGGCGAATATAGTCAATGATTCAAATCACATGTGAGGGGATCAGGGCTCTCTACTGGTTCTCCACTCAATAACAATTCTCCGTGACCATATAGTATAGCAGGTGAGAGAACAGAGTTCTAGAACAACCCCATGGGGCTTA
Organism: Microtus pennsylvanicus; assembly: GCF_037038515.1. Lineage (NCBI taxonomy): Eukaryota > Metazoa > Chordata > Mammalia > Rodentia > Cricetidae > Microtus > Microtus pennsylvanicus. The sequence continues at coordinate 124,169,114 of NC_134581.1, forward strand.
AGTCCTCTGTCTTCTCTTAATGTCTGCATCTCACGACAAAGGACTTCACTTCTCAATATGCTGGTTTCTCAATCTATAAAATATGAAGATACAATATCTAAACTTAGCTCTCAGAGGTCTAAGGAGGCAAACCGAAGGCAGAGAGTAGCTAGAAAGGCTCCTGAGAATAGTAAGCACTATGCAAAAGTGTGAGGGTGAGGGTTAGTATCACTAGGGAGTGGTGGCTAAGGGATATGAAGGGGAACATGGGAAAGTTAGGGAGGGCTTTAACTGAAAAAAGGGAAGGAGGGAGGTCAGGACAGGGAGAGGAGGGGGGAAGAAAAATAACACTAAGGATGTCAAAAACAGTCAGAAAGAGTATTTTTATTTACTTAAATTACATTTATTACATATAAGTATATACGCATACATATTCATGCATAGTTTAAATGAAGTTAGCCCATTTATGATAACTTACAGTTCCCACAAGAACCACTGACTCCCTAACAAAGACATCAGTATCAGGCATAAGAAACAGCCTTTGAAGATGTTAGTCAGGGGGGTCCAAGAGACTCTCACAACAATATAGGCTGTTGCTGTTGTCCATGGTTGCTAAGGCAAGTCCCCATTGCAGAAGACACCATACACTTTGGACACAGTAGTGAAATATAGATATGAAGCATTTCCAGCACCAGGCAAGCCGATACCTACTACGCTATACATATGTAATCCTAGGTAAGAAATGCCGGCCTGTGGGTGGTGCATGTGGCACCAGAATGGCTGACCAGACTGCCTAGTTAGCGCCACGCTCTGTTAAAAAGATATTATTACACGTTTATGTGTCTGTATATCTATCACTCATCCTTCTTTCTATTTAGAGAGTGTGTGTGTGTGTTTGAGCATGTGTGTGTGTATGTGTGTTTTGTAGATCCATATGTGGATATCAAAGGAGACATTGGGGAAAACTGGTTCTCTCCTTCCACCATGTGGGGATCCTGGGAGTTGAACTCAGGTTGCCAGGCTTGGACGTAAGTGCCTTTAGTCACTGAGCTAACTAACTACCAGCTCTAGCTCCCCACTTCTAAGCAGTCTGATAAGAGGATCCCACTGGGCAAAATTAAAACAAGCATATAAAGGAGTCCAGGGAAACTAAGGGTCACACTGTGGAAAGCCATCTGAACAAGGATCAAGTGCAGAACAAATGGGCCCCCGTGGATGGCACTGCTGTGTGTGCAGCCCTCGTTACTGCAGCAGCTTCCTGAAAAGCTGCATGCCGTGTTTCAAGTTAGTTAACATCTACAAGTGTAGAACTTGTTCATCGTAAACCCAGTCAGTGCAATTCACTGTACAGGGTGTGTGGAAGTCAGAAAGAGGGGAAAGGAGAGCTTGGTCCAGTGGTCCTGCCCTAGCTGTCCTCTTAGCAGGAAGGCAGGAAGAAGGTGGGGCCAGAGGAGTTGGGGAGCCTGGCCACTGCACATCACATAGAAAACAGAGCAGCCGACTTTCAGTGCTGAGCGCTCTTCCTAGCAGATGGCAGTACCAAATCCTACAGCTGAAAGAGAGAGAGGAGAGGATACAGGCACACTGGTTTAGGCAAAGTCCTTATTTACTAGGTGACTAATGCCACAAAATGCTGTTGACCTCAAAGCCTCCTCTGCCAGTCAATGTCACACAAAATAGTGTAGCACGTTGGTGACATCGTTGTAGTATGAGTGGCGGGCCGGCCGCCCACATGGCTAGCTTATGCCCGAAACAATTACACTGAAACTGTATTCTTTTAAACATTGCCTGGCCCATTAGTTTTAGCCTCTTAACCCATTTTTAATAATCTATGTAGCACCATGAGGTGCGCTTACCAGGAAAGATCTTAACCTGCGTCTGTCTGGAGTGGGAGAACCATGGCGACTCCTTGACTCAGCTTCTTTCTCCCAGCATTCTGTTTTGTTTACTCCATTCACCTAAGGGTTGGCCTATCAAATGGGCCTAGGCAGTTTCTTTATTAATTAACCAATGAAAGCAACAGATTAGAAAGAAATCACTCCCACAACTTTACCCCGAGGCGAACACGCCCCCTAAGGCTTAACCCTACGAGAAAGCAAGAGATTGAATTTCAAGGCCAGGTAAATCTAGGAGAATTTACAACCGTAAGACATGTCACATGCGTGTGGCATATGAAATTGAGATAGAAAGAACAGGAAACCAAACCAGAGACAAGGCTTTTGTGGCCCTCAGCACAGACCCCACAAACTTCAGGCCCACCTCTGTGCTGCCTCTCCAGGCAACATTCACACAATGACTGGGCATGGTAGGTTCACATGCGGAACCCGACTCCATGGGCACCACATTCCAGCTCACAGACAACTGTGTGGTCAGCAGGACTCAGCCCAGGCAGCTCTGGAAGGGACGATCAGGATAAGGGGCAGCCGGAGAGGTGTATGCGCGCACGCCGCGCGCGTGTGTGTGTATGTGTGTGTGTGTGCGTGTACCAACTGTCAGTCCAGGTCACCTCAACCCCTGCCTGAATCTAAGCATATGACACTGTGGATGGGAAATACTCAGAAGGGCCAACAGGGGCTCTTTGTCAAGCGTACTCATGTGAGTCTCTCAGAAACAATGTGTAAACAGGTTGTGGGCATTCAATGCAGAGTTACAGACAGCACAGGAGAACAACTCCAGCAGATTAGTTATGGGCTTCTTAAATGTAAAGTCAAGGGTTTTCACCAGGCTGCTATGGCTGCTGGGCACACACCTGTAGGGAGTTCCACTCAGGAACTCCTAAAAGCTAAGCATGAAGCTCCTCCCACTCTGACAGGTGTGGGGCGGGGGCGGGGGCAGGGGCTGATTCCTTTCATATGTGACTCGATGCACCAGTCACTTCCATAACTGTTTAAATTAGGTGATAGGCGGATCTCTGTGAGTTCGAGGCCAGCCTGGTCTACAAGAGCTAGTTCCAGGACAGGAACCAAAAAGCTACGGAGAAACCCTGTCTCGAAAAATCCAAAAAAAAAAAAATTAAGTGAAGAGTACTTACCCTAAGAGTACCTATGCTAAGAAGAAAAACCTAGAAAACGACATCCCCACTACACTCTTATAAATACACTGAAGGCAGGCAACAGCAAAACGATGGCAATCTTCTCACTTGGTGTTAAAAACAGTACCTCTCCGCCTTAAACATTTCAAGACTTTTATAGACACAGTTCTGAGCAGAAAGCAGTCAAGAACAATGCCCCCGAGGCTGTCGACCAGAGATGATGGCAACCGTCACCAGGTCCACAATGAGTATCAACCGAGACTTAGTGCTTAAGCCAAAAGGGGCCAAGGTACATTTCCACATCACCAACCCTCTTTCAGTGAGAGAAGGCCGACGTGTCTCTTAACGGGTATGGTTATCTTCTGATAGTACACATACATTGGATGGGCTACTGAGCAGAAGAATCGAGAGTTCATTTGATCTAATATACCCTGAATTGCAGCCCGGACAGTCCCTGCCTGGGCTGTGCTGTAGCGATGCCTATCTGTCTAGTGACAAACACTAAAGAAACTAAAGCCCTCTGAAATCAGAGGTACTCTGCATTGGGCAGAGAACGGAGGGACAATGAAGACGCCCAGGCTTGGTGGCCTTGGCAACAATGGGAAGAAATGGCAGCTTTCCAATTCCGAAGAACTGAGGAATCAAGTCAGGACACTGCTTGCAACAGTGCTCACCGGAAAGAGACTCCACTAAGACCATAAACAGCTTGCACGTAACATTCCATATAAAAGCACATGTACCATTTATGCCTGGCATGAGCCTATATATCAAAAAAGGTTTAAATCTGCAATATAAGCAAGAAGGGAGCCAGAAGCATACATCTGAGTACGAACGGCTGAGGAAAACGAAAGGTGCATTTTTTGTTGTTTTGTTTAAAAAGGGAGTCCTATATAACAGGAAGAATCTGAGAACTGCTGATGGTTAGTCAACCTACATCACAGACTATGTTGAAAAAAAATGTAACACACCATGGCTTTATGGCACTAATATTTAAAAGACTGATGAAGAAATCAAGGCCTCCAAAAAAAAAAAAAAAGGAGGGGGGCAGGAAAATCAAAACAAACCTTCAGGTTATTGCATCCTACCAAACATAATAAAGGCAGACCGTAGTGCCCCAGCCATGACTACGTTTCATTTCCCACAATTTCAGTGGCAGGTAGTCAGTCATTGCAAAAAAAAAAAAAATATTAAGTGGGAAAGTTCAGACATTCATCTGCCTCAATTGTTTAGATCACACATGACTCTGAAGAGGGTCATGAATTCCTATGCTGTCATTTCACCAGGAACTGATCGGCCTTTGAGCTATCTCCGTGGCATAGTCAGAACATCTGTTAGTCACTTACTAACCGGGGCCTCTTGGCTACCAGGCGGCTGCCCAGGTAGCTCAGTGCCTATGCTCTAACAAATCTTTATTTTACTTAATAATGACTTCAAAGTGAAAACATGTACTGTGATATTGTTATAGCTGTTCTTATCACAGTATCAGCTACGTCAGTGATCTCTTGCTGTAACTATTTTATAAGTTAATGCTTTGCCAGAGGGATATATGCGTAGGACAGAACTGTGAATGCAGGGTTCCTTACCATCTACCACCTCAAGCAGTCCACTAGGGGCTCTTGAACCAACATCCGCTCGCTAAAGGGAACCATGATAATCAGACACCAATCCCAAAATTTCTTTCAGGACAATCTAGGGTTGTATTCTAGAAGTTTAAAGACACGAGCACACTCAGAGAAGAGAACGCAAACCCTTACCAGTTGCAAAGTTCAAGAAACTTGATAGTAAAATGTAGCCATGCTCAGTTTGATCTGACGATACACAGGTTAGATTGATATGAGAAGTGAAATTTAAGGTCCCTTGGAGCATTTCCTCCTTGTGACAGAATGCCTCATAAAAACAGCGTAGAAGGCATTGTGTTTACTCAGTGTTTGCTTAGCAGGCCAACTGTTCTAAGGCCTGTGACAAGGCAAAAATATCACAGTGGTACAACAAGAGATCTGAGAGCAAGGAAGGGCTATGGAAAAAGTATGTCCATTGAAGTCTTTGACCCCAGTGGCTCACTTCCTCCAACCAGGCTCTACCTTCTTATCTTCTCTTTTTTTCTTTTTTTTAGAATTTTTTCAAGACTTCTGTCTATGTGTGCCTGTCTTTTTAAATGCATGTTATATGTGTGGGTACCTGCAGAGGCCAGAAGATGTCAGAACCTCTGGAACTGGAATTACAAGCTGTTGTGAGACGCCTGATATAGGTCCTGGGAACCAAGCTTGGGTCCCCTGGGAAAGCTGTGAGTGCTCACAAACACCAGCTCATCCTGTCCATCCCACGAGACTCTTCCTTCCAGTAATCCACTGGGTATGAACTCGTGGATTGATGAAGTTAGCACCTCATGATCTAACCTCCCCTTAACAGCATCATCAGCCAGGGACTAGGCCCTGGGGATATTTCATAAAAACATTATACTGTCTGGGCAGGGTCCATTTAGGTGTTAGGGGAAGGGGGCTGTCTTTACTACCCACAGAATGGCACTGTAATTTCCCCCTTTTCAGAAACTTTCACTTTGTTTACTCCAAATGCTAAGAACTTACATTTTCCTCACTTGCTTACTCATAGGACACACCAGAACCTATCACATGCAACCATGTATGTTTCGTCACTCTAGAGGTGAGGGACCTGGGAGGATGGAGCCCATCGATAAATGAGGTGGACCAAAGCCTCATGCAATGGCCAGCTTTATTCAAAGACAGTTTATACTCTGAGGCTTAGGAAAGGTCAGATGAGTGACGTTCCCATGAGTCCAAGCTGCACAGCCTCACAAGGACAAGCCACATGTGCCAAAATGTTTTCCATAGAGGCCTGTAAAGGATATTTTAAAGATTTAGTTGGGTAATAACAGCAAACAGCAATGAGCAATCTGAATGAACTCACCCCTGTCTGCTACAATCTGGGAGGACCCATTCCAAGAACGGGTCATGTTCCAAGAACAACTCCGTGTTTTGAAGAAACTGAGGTCACAAGACTCTTGTTTTCTTGGAGTGTTCTCACAAGCACTCAGAATTCTCCTCACACAACTTCCTCCATCTCTGGACTGCGTTCTAATAATAATGAAGCAATAAATGCAAATTTCCTTTAAAAATCCTCATGAAAAGAGGCTGGTGTCTAACACTGAGAAGAGCAGTTTGCAAGTCCAGGTTTAGATTCCTATCGCAGGGGCTCATGAGATCCCTTAAGGTTAGTGAGTCTTCATTTCAAACAGAACATACAACTCCTGCCAGAGCCTGGTCCTTCCTGGCAAAATACAGAGAGATTTGTAAAAATGCAACCATAATACCGCTCTCTGCTGTAAAACACCAATATGAATAGAGGCGGAACGCTTTTTTTTTCAAAGCCAGCTGAGAAAAGGTGGAGCCAAGGGCACCATTGAAACCTCCTCAGAGAGTTGAGTCTGAGAGGCACCGTCAGGGATCCCCACAGAGCCAGGAGCCCCTTCCCCAGGCACAGGCGAGGCAGGCCTACTGGAGCAGTGGCCACGGCAGCGGACATGGCAGCAAAGGGTATCATTGCTCAGGTTAGCTATCACACTTGGGTAGGACTCTCATCAGCCTGTCCTCTTAAGAGACAAGGAGTGCTGGGACAGCTGGGTTCTCAGAGCAAGGCCTAGAAGGATGGAGAGCAGGTAAGCGGAGATAAAGGGGGGGAGAGGGCAGCAGGGAGACTAGATGGCAGAAGGAAAGCAAGCAGACTTCAGCCAGCAGCATCGCAAACGTCAGACAGAACCGACACTGCTGCGTTCAAATGCACACATCCTCCCAGGGGCATGACTTCCTTCACAGTTCCCGTTCACAGGGCTAGCAGAAGCACCTCTGAAAGTCATCATGCCCTCGGGATCTTAGCAATGGGTTCTCCATTCACTGAGTCCCCTTGGAGCATCTTCAATACAATTCTCATTTGCGCTGTGCATACGCAACACCGGCACAGAGACAAAGAAAGGCCTCAGATGGAGCTGCTGCTAATCTATGAGACACATAGCGAAGGATATAATTATATATTCTTTTCTTTATGCCTCATGTGGGTCTCTGTGCATGGCTCTGTGTGTGTCTGTGTGTGTGCACGTGCGTGTGTCTGTCTTGTGTGTGTATGGGTGTGTGCATACATGCATGTGTCTGTGTCATGTGTCTGTGTGCATGTGTGTGTGCATGCATGCGTGTGTCTGTATGTGTGCGTGTATGCATGCGTGTGTCTGTGTCTGTCGTATGTGTCTGTCATGTGTGTGTGCATGTGTGTGTGCATGCATGCGTGTGTCTGTGTCGTGTGTGTGTGTGTATGTGTGTGTGCATGCATGCATGTGTCTGTGTCTGTCGTGTGTGTGTGTTGCTAGGAACGGAGCTCAGTGGCTTGCACATGCTGGGCACAAATTCTACTTCTGAGCTCCACCCGGGCTCTATACAATTTGTCTACCTGGAAATGTCATTCATTTCAACTGCACACAAAGCAAATGCTATGCAATGAGTGCTTAGAAAATTCTCTAATACGATAGACTCGACTATGTTTTCACTTCAAAGGACAAAGAAAAGAAAGCCAAAATTTAAGCAAGCTGCATTTAATTCATGCGCTGTGTATGTGTTGTTCAATTTCAGGTGGTTGGCTCCTTAAAGTCTGGGAAAAGAACATATAATAAAGGCGATAATATTTCAGAACATTTCATGCTTAAAAAGAAAGTATCTAATAAAGGAATAATTATGCATATTTAATTGTGTTTAAACTTATAAAAACGCAAGACTAACTGCCCTTTTATAGCCCTGTTAGGCAGTACGGTAAGAACAGAAGGATTTAGGACTACAGAACATAACTATTCAGTCCACTTGCCAATCACAGCCAAAGCTTTTATGAATGAACCTCTGTGAGCCGAGCGGAGGCAATTATTTAATGAACGAACAATGGGATCACTGAACTTGTTGCCCTTCTTCCCTCCTACTGATAGGCTCTCATCAGCCTTCAGAGTCCTGCCTCACACACAACATGATAACTCCATTCCTGTTTTATCACTATCACTGAGGGCTCCCCCTCATGAGGTATGCACGGGGTGCCTGGGACACTGCCTTCTGTATACACCAGCTAATTCAGTACAGGCAGAGCTCCGAGAATGAAGTGTCACTACCCGCATCCTGCAGAACAGGAGACTATCAAGAACTGTGCACACATCTAGACTGTGTCTACATGTGAAATGCATTCATGTTTCACACATACCTTGTAGAATGGTCAGAAAGTCATTGTATAGGGCACTTTGGTGCACCCGTATTTTAACTGTGACACAGGACAAGGATGGAGACAATGTTCGTCTTGCAACTGTCATGTCAGGTCTCAGGTCCAGTGGAAATGTCCACATATTCATTGGCTGTGGAGCGGTACTGTTGCTGCTGTGTTTACCATGCATAATTCGGATTCTACCAGTCCTAACCATGAAGATTCAATATAAACAGAAAGTAGGTTCAGGTAACTCAAAAAAGCTTACTGTAAGCAAATGCCCAAGTCAGTATGCAGAGGGCAGGAGAGCATTTGTTTCAGGGCCAACAGCGACAATGAAGGAAGGACAGTGGGTACCGGGCCAGCTGCAGCCCCATGCTCAGACCATCACCAGAAGAAGCACTGGGAAAGAGTCAGGGGCTGCCACTTTTAGATGTCATTTCACCACCCCTCCCATGCCACCCAGACTGCCAGAGGAAAGGTGACGGTGTGTGTGCCTCAGTCACTGGTTGACCCTAAAAGAACTCCGTGCCTGTGTGCTGAATGAAGTCAGAGAAAGGCAGAAGCAAACAGGAGGGCAAGTAAAGGAAACTGGGAAAATGAAGAAGGGAAACCAAGACTCTGCACAGCACACAAGAGAAACACATTCACTACTCGTAGATTTACATGTGAGTTTAATAATACATCTTAAAACATAATTACCTTTTATTTCCCTTCTAGGCCATGGAGTCCTGGCAGCTTTCAATTCAAGACTCTGAAAAGCAGGGATGATATTCTCAGTGTCTAGCTCGGGGATTTCTGAAAGGAAATGGACATAGACTAAACGTTCTGATAGACAAGAAAAGGGATTTCAAAGAGCATAAAGATGAAACCAGTTTTCGCTGAATAACATAAAGCAAAGCATTTCCTAAAACGCTGCAGGGAAAGATGGGTGGAGGCCTATTCTGACCTAATGTAGCAGGCTTTACATTGGTTTGAGAAAACAACAAAAATCAACAACTGAACGGGTTTGCTCTGGGCACTCAACAGCCACCCTGGGTTTCACACCCCGAAATGCAGCCTCCCTTGTAGCTACCACCAGGCTCTAGCTCAGAGGGCCAGTAGCAGCAGGACGGGGAGGCTAACACACCACAGCAGAACAGGGCAAGGGAAATGGAGCTTGGACTTCTAGAACTCAGTTCTTGTTATAAAGGAAGTGAGCAGTGTACGTCCCAAATGCAACAGTGAGCTGGATTCAAGACAAGAGCGCCCCTACATGTCATGGATGGCCAGACTGTGGGGTAGGCCATGTCAGAGTTGGGGCATACCATACCTCATCTTCAGGAAGGAAAAGATTATCTTAAACTGGCCCTAACCAACAGGCTGCATTTTAAAACGATGACGAGAAACCAAGGCTCCCTGAGGGAAGTGGCTCTGCATGTCTCTTGTGTGTGTGTGTGTGACTGCTTTCACTGTACTTGGGGATAGCTGGATGAATCATCAAAGCAATGTTTATGCAGACATCTGGCAACTCACAAGAAGATTCAGGGCTGCAAATTTTAACTCTCTCTTCCTCCCACATCTGGTTTTGTCCGATACCACAGCAGCAAAAAAATAGACCTCATCTTTGCTTGAAAGTGGGAGGGCCCAGCAAGGAAGGATCTTCATAGGTGTCTTCTTCATTGAACACACTATCTAAGCACGGATAGAAGAACAATTGGTAACTTTGGAACAGCTTGCGATTGCAACAGATGATGGCTAAGGACCATGTCACTTGGGGTCTCTGCCAGATCCACAACCATCAGACGCCCCTTTCTGGGGGGATGCATGACGAATGATGTACATGAGGCTTATTAGTTGGCCTGTACACGTTGACCCAGATTTTATATGGCTTTAAATACTAAAAGAAAGCCCAAAAATGTCTACTTTAATAACAGCTAAGAGGGATCCACCCCCACACTGTCACCTAGAAACCTTTCCATATAGTCTGCTGCTCCAGGATCACTCAGCGATGCTCTGCCACATATGAAGTAGAACTTAGCACAAGCCTGAACGAAAATGAAGACTCAGCTTCCATGTTTCTCTTTGGTTCCTTTGGTGCATGAATTTTAATGACACTATTTTATACGGGATTCCAGGGATTCAAATCAACAAAATCATATACTTTTAGAATTATCTGGGTGTACTTTTAATGTACAAAATATTTGAGCCCAATTTAATTGTGACTCAGAATAAAATAAATGGTTTTATACTACGCAATTTTGCAACTAGTGGATATTTTTTTATTTTGGCTCAAAATTTCATTTTCAGCTTTATGATTATTCTTGCCTACTTTCATACTTTTGAAGAGAGGAAAATGAAGAGCTAAACTCCATTAAGCTTCAGAGAAATTAGAGTCACACAATTACAGCTGAAATGGAACGGCACGCGGAAAGAAATCCAGTGTCGGATTATCTTCAGAGTTGTCACGTGACATCAAAGTCCTCCTGCTAAAATAGCTAACGTCATCCATGACTGACACTTACAGGCCGTATGGGTATGTATACAGTTGTCCCATTTTCACTAAGGAGAGGAATCCCAGAGTGCTCAAACGACTGCTCCAAAGTCCCACAGCACACCTGAGCGTTCAGATTTCCCACACGCCAAATCAATTCTCTGTTACATCACAGTCCATCCTTAATTTCCACAAGTCTCTGAAGAGCTAACAGTTGTATCTATTCCAGTGTAAAATAAAAATATTCCATGGCATTAATATAAGATAATTAATGTAAAATATTAATACTACTTCATAAGGCAACTTAACCACCAGAGCATAATCCACATTTTGTTCCACTGTTCATACTGGCTGATGTGCTGAGGATCCATGGGAAACTAAAGTAAAATGTGGGATATTCTAGGCTTGGGTAATCTAAAACTACAATTTCTCTCTTGTTCTTAGTCAGCTCATAATAACAGGGTTTGCTAAAATACAGTTTCAAGTGATTTTATAGCCATCTATCAAGGGAGCTCAAAGTGTCCACAAGCAATGTGTAAAGTAAGAATCTGAGAACTATTCAGCATCAGACCCACCATTAAGATTCTGTATTCTCTGAAACTCCAGGACTGCTCAGTTTGCTCAGACCAGCAGCTATCTGTTGATTCCCACTGTTTACATAGGTGGGTACTGGGTACTTGTGATCCCGAAAACCTGAGGCAATGACCACCTTACTTCAGATGGATGAACACATGGCTGCAGAGTGGCGTTCTCTGTGGCCTGGAGGTTCCATTGGGATGAGTGTGTGTATAAGGGTAGGGTGGCTTAGCAAATCCACTGATGATTTCTCTAATGAGTGTGAACTGATACACACAGGTAAATGAAGTATTCTGACAAAATATGTAAAAACGCTGGGCGTACAGGAGGCATGTAACCAGAGGGTGTTTGTGTAAAACCACACCAGTTCTATTCCACGCTCTACTCGCTGCATGCCACAGGAGCGCAGCTGAAAACTTAAAAACATACACACAGAGATATACAGACAGGGACATCCTTGAGACAAAAATGCAAAGAATGTCCCTTTTATTGTGCTCAGGGTCAGCTTATATAGGGCTCTGGCCACGACCCAGCTCTCGGGATCTTTCAGCTACAGACTCCTCAGAACCAACCCCCCTGCCACCAAGGTCTCCTGCTCAGAGCAGCTGAGTTGTTTACAAGAAATTCAGGGTCTGGCGGTGCACAGTCCCCAACATGTTTGGTGTTGTTTGTTGTTTTCTTTTTTTCTAATTCTCCCCATCTCCTTGGGTTATGGATCCTGATTTATGGGCAACCTGCAAATTTTCCATCATGTTGCAAAAAAGACTACACAATTAACAATAGTTAGAAAATCAAACCAAAAAGACTAAAAGGTGGTGGTATACACCTTTAATCCCAGCACTTGGGAGACAGAAGCAAGGAGATTTAAGTTTGGTCTAAAGAGCAAGTTTCAGGACACCAAGGGCTACATTGAGAAACCCCCAACCCCCAACAAACCAAAAAAAAAACAAACTGAACACATCACACACCAATGTTTTTTCATGGGATAGGTGCCTTAAAGCCATTTGCTTCCTGGGAATTAATTTATCTGGACTAAGCTGAAAGTGAGTCCCATAAATAAATAAATTTATAGGGGAAAAAAGGCACACTACAAGTTCATTAAATACACTCAAATTAAATTCACCCAACCCATCATTTATATTCATGGATTCTCTAAAAACAGCACTTAGCAAACCACAGTTGAGAAAATGTTATCCATGTTAAAAATGTTTAGAGAACAACTTGATGGAAAAATCTATGAAACTAGCTGCAGGGCCAGCATCATGATCTTTTGAGGATAAATATGTACTCAGCTGCAAATTAAGACTAGATGCGCCCAGTTGTAAGGAACACACCTTTCCAAAAAGCACATGGCCTCTCCCAAGAGTTCACTCCCACACTCCTATCCATGGTATGTAGCCACACAGCGTAGCACACTAACACAAGATCTTCAGCCTAGCACATTATTAGCTGAGTATTATTTAATCAATAATCATGTCATTCTCCAGGGCTCCAGTGAAGAAACTCACACAGAAAAGATTATATTCCTATATCTATATATCATGATTCCTATAATTATGAACCAAATCTAGACTTTATTAAGTTCCCAACCAAATGGCTGGAAGTAGGTAGGAGGGTCTAGTATTTATTCTAGATTCATGAATAGAAGCAAGAGTCTCTGAAAGTGTCTTAGGGCAGTGGAGACAGACCAGCAAGAGGGGAGTGAAGCCTCCTTACTTTCAATGTTTTCATTTGTGAGGCTCTGGTATTCTCTAAGTCCAACATTCGTTAAGAGGAATTGTTATGGTCAGGCTAGTCCTTCCGCAGTCTCTACCCTCACCTGCCCAGTAGACACTGTGCTTCGCATTTGTTAAAGTCTCCTGTGTAAAATCCCTTATTAACTGATGGAAAATATTTCTTTAAAGAAAAACACAGGGAGCCGGGCGATGGTGGTGCACGCCTTTAATCCCAGCACTCGGGAGGCAGAGGCAGGCGGATCTCTGTGAGTTCGAATCCAGCCTGGTCTACAGAGCTAGTTCCAGGACAGGCTCCAAAGCCACAGAGAAACCCTGTCTCGAAAAACAAAAAAAAAAAAAAAAGAAAAAAAAAAGAAAAACACAGGGGTAATGAACCCCCAACCACCTAAGGCAGAAAGAATTGATCTTACCTTGAGGGTGACTGTTAAAGTATTATTTTTAAATAACTAGCTATTAAATTAGTCACTGTGTTTCTTGAAAAATAAAAATTACAGAATGTTATTTAAGTCACCCTCGGATACAATGCCAAGAAACTGTGTCAACAAGTTTCTGCTTCCTATTATTATATTCTGGCAGTTTCCCACCCTTTGTAAGCATCTCCAAATTCCAAGAGGTAACTTCAACAAAATGCAAGTCTTTCTTTTTCACTTAAATAGTTCAGGCTAAGCTACATTAGCCAAATTAGTGAGCTTCAGGTAAGAGGACATGTCTCAAAAGACAGCAAGCATGTTCATGCATGTGAGAGTCTCTCTCTCTCTCTCTCTCTCTCTCTCTCTCTCTCTCTCACACACACACACACACACACACACACACACACACACACACACAATTTTAAACTGGAGATACAGCTCAGTGGCAGAACGTTGGTATAGCACGAATTAGGCCCTTTGTTCCATCCAGATACTCCAAAAAAAAAGTTTCTACTATATATTTATCATAGGGTTTAGCACACAACGTCTTAGCTCGCTGAAAGATAGCTCCGATGTGATCATCTAAGAACGCTGCTTAACTGCATACTTCTGCTTTTTGGGAGATAATCACTAGCAACCCTCCAACTTGGCTCTCTCCTCTATGCTACATATATAATTGGAGCCCTCCTCAAGTGCTTTTCTGAGCAGGTGGCACTAATTCCAAGCCAAAAAAATCTACTCTTGGCTTTCCCGCAGATCCTAAGATCCATTCATCTTCTTCAGAAGCAAGTGTAAAAAAGATGCCAATATCAACACTGGTATGTTCTGCTATCCTACAAAATTAAGTACAGCATTAGTAAAATGTAATGTAATCTGTTGGATGACTTTTTTTTAAAAGGCTTTGGCAGGTTTTGTTGAAACATGTTTTTATATTATATATTTTTTAAATTGGATAAAATACGCATAACATGAAGTTTATCACCTTAACCATATTAATCATACCACTGGGTGATGAAATACATCATTACCAGCATCCATTTTGAGAACTGTTTTGCTCTTAAAAACCTAAATGTTCTGCTCATCAAGCAATTCTGCATTCTTTCCTTCTCACCCTGGACCACATCTATTTTCCTTCTTGACTGACCACGCTTAATACTTGGTACAAAGAGGAACATGTAATACTGTCACCTCATAGTTAGCTTCTTTTATGTTTTCCCCATGGTTCCGCCACACTGCAGTGTGTTACATGGGACATTTCTCACTTCTGGTGCTGGAACATTCAGCCATCATCACTGAAACAGAAGGCCAGATACGTCTCAGCAGCAAACCCTTGTGAGTAGATGGGCAAAGTACTAGCGGAAGACTAGCATGTGGACGAAAGCAAGGGCCTCCCTGCATGGCCGGGATCTAGAGACAGCTCTCCAGCCTCAGAATGCTATTTACTGGCACGGGCCAGTGCCTTGCAACAAAGGTCTGCAAGGAGTGTGTTAGCTCAGCCGCATGGCCTGGCTATAAAATAAGATAGGAGGTTTCACTCTGGTTTGACTTTTGATACTTAATGTTTGCTTCATTATGTCTCAGGTCTCCAAAGAAATCAATGTCAGGAAAAACGACATGGCAGGAAAACTGAGACTATCCAAACTAACGCCTCCACAACATATACTTCAAAGTTGATTGATGTTAACTTCACTATCTTAATAGTGACATGGGTAAGGAGTCTCATACCCACATGACTGAAACCACAAGTGTTTCAGATTTCAGATTTTCATACAGAAAAGGAATCTTCTTAGGTGTGGACACCAAGCTCAAACACAAAACTTACTCTATGTCTTACTTAAAATGTTTCCGAAAGTTAACCTTTGAATTCACTCATGCCCATCAAGCTGCACTCTCAGATCAGCACAGGTCTTAGGAACACGTACTGCTGGTTAGTCAGTAACTACCTGGTTTAAAAAGATTAGTGCTTACAGATTATTTGCCATCAAACAACCCCAAAATGGAATCTTACTTCTTTTCAGAGTTTTCCTCTGTATCAAATAGCAATATATTTACTATCACCAACAGAATATTTAAAATAGTAAGTAATAATTATCTTTTAGTTCCTAGTGGTAGCAATGCTATAAATTAGTTCTATCTAAGAACCTTCAACTTGCAGGTTTTCTAATTCCCTGTGTACCACACAAAAACCACTTTTTCTGTTCCTTGCTTCTTCCCTGACTAACACTACAAAACTGAACTTCTCAAGATCCCAGGTGTCACACTATGTAAGACCTTGGATTTGATCTGTTCTGTCTGCTCACTTAGCTGCCAATCATCTTGTGTTAGTAAGTAGCTGATCTGGGCTCTCATTTGGTCTCCAGGCCAACCCTCCTAACCACATCATCTTCATGCCCTGAGCCGTGAATCCTCTCTAGACTCTATGGAGGCTCGCTGGAGCACTTCCTAAGCTGGGACTCCTCTCTAAACTCTACAGAGGCTCTCTGGAGCTCTTCCTCGTACAAGGCATCCCCTTAGGAGAAGCTTGATGAATAGCCAAATTCAAGGAGTTTAACTACGTTGGGACATAATGAAAGCCACACCTACTGGCTCATTCGTGGTCAAAAATTTGACCTATAATCCAGAAAGATCAAACAGTGCCAGGAACGGGGGAAAGGCTTGAGCTTATTCCTCACCACGATGTACGTCAGCTTTCTAGCCATCTTTCTGGGTCACTCCACCTGTAGAGCATGCCAGCAACCTCAGAAACACCTCGACTGAAGGCAGGTAAAGAACAAAGAGTCTAAATCCCAGAGCAGAGTTCCAGAGTTCCCACTGACATGCGAAGGGGAATAGAGGCCATTTCTGCAGCTAAGCTTTGAGGACACTGGACATCACTATGCAACAAGAGATAACAAAGATTTACTTCAACTTCTAGCTTTCTTTCTTCCCAGTAAAATCTTTTACCTGAAAGTATCTATTTCACAGGCTACAAAAATAACTAAACTTCATCACAATGCCATTGGCACCGTTCTACTTTCTCTCAGCCACACACGCCGAAGAGAAGTCAGCCTTCTCAAATGCTGGCAGTGATAAAAAGATCCTCCGCTTGGTTCTGTTGAGTGTGACAGTCAGATTAAAGGGGTCAACTACATAATTAAACCATAAAAATAGAATGGGTTTAATACTGCAATAATAAATAGTTCAATATTGGGTGTTAAATTGGTTTCCAAATAAAACTAGTTTTCACTGTAGAATACACATCCCATTAGATTTCTAATTGAAGTCCTGATAATTTTGCAAAAGTTCTTATTTGATCTATGGGGGCTTTTTGACTCAAGGAACTGAGACAGAGTTCAGAAAGAGTTACATATTTCCACATATTTAATTAATTCAATAGTATATAAATCAACTTTTGCTGGAATAAAAAAGAATTTCAATATGTAAATTTAACATCTATCTTAAAGTAAAATAAAGTAAAATTTTATTTTGAAAATAAAATATCAGCTTAAAAATTAAAAAAAATTAAAATTCTGAGAAAAAGAAAGACTAGAGTTTCAGTGTAATGTCTTGATTTTCTTGGGTTACATATAATGTACAGGATACATTTTTCCTTTAAGATGAAAAATGAAGATAACTGGTTTACTTCTGGGTATCTAAAATGCTCAGCAAATGACACCCCCAAAAGCAAGTCACAGCTGACCCAGGATTTTAACTGTGAAAATCTACACAGCCTAAAGGCAAGTACAAAGGACTTCAGCAAAATCACATGATTTACGAAGAAGACTGATTCTGCTAAAGATGAGGAACATTGGTACACAGTGTGCTGAGACAGACTGTTATCCCAGCACCAGGGAAGTGGAGGCAAGAGGATCACAACTTGAGAGCTCATCTTGGACTAAATAGGCAATTTCATTCAAGCCTGAGGTACTGGGCAAGGCTCTGTTTCAAAAAGTTATACACATGCATACGCATACAGACATACACATATGCATGCATGCCTTCTAAGGAATATGGGCTGCCTTCGGAGGCTCTTGATGGAAAGGCTAAAGCATTCATTGTGGGGCTCCAGTGCTGACAGGGGCTCTTACTATCCCACAGGTCCTCAGCAATGCTTTCATCCAGGCAATGACCCCTCCTTCCAGCCTGAGATCTCCAACGAAATGTACTTGCTATCCCAATTTTTGGGTTTTTTGTTTGTTTTTTTTAAGACAGGGTTTCTCTGTGTAACAGTCTTGGCTCTCTGTAGACTGGGCTGGACTCAAACTCACTGAAATCCACCTGCCTCTGCCTCCCAAGTTCTGGGAACAAAGGCGAGTGCCATCACCACCCGGCTTTGTTGTCCCAGTTTTAGCACTGACTCTTCACAAGTAAGACTTCATCACCAGTTTAGAATCACCAGCAAAGGTGTGGGAAATTCCAAGAGTCAGGAACAAGGACGGACTGTCCAGTAGGTGCTTGATGACACTAACTACATTGCAAAGCACTTGCCGGCCCAAGGTTTCCCAGTGTGTGCCAGGGAGGATGCTCGGAGATCCCATCATCCCTACTCCAAAAAGGAGGTCACTACACAAAATCATGTGATGCGCTGATCATCTGGATCACAAGGCAGCTGATCTCGAACAGCCTTTGGACAGAGCACTGGTATCTGTCCTGCCACTGTGGCTCTGATAGCTCTAGTTTTGCTTGGGTCTCTTCCAAGCCAGAGAACAGGCGGCAAAGCTCTAACACTTCCCTGCAGGCACCAGGACCTAATGCACACTCGGTCAGTTCCCCTCCACAGGAGGCCCAAGGTCCAGCCACAGTCACAGAACAGGAAGGGCTGTTCTGGGACTGAAGGTAGCAGCTTCACCCCTCCGGCGCTTTGCTTCCAAGTGTTTATCAGTTGGCAGTGGTGCTAAAGGGTGAAGCGACCTTATTTCACAACGACAAGCCCCCGAGAGCGCTCTGAATAGACTCCTCCACTAATTCTATCACAGAACAGGCACAGAGCCTCCAGGGCCTGATACAATCATCCCACAAAGAGAGGCAGAAAAGATGTGTGAGAAACAAAGCGGTCACAATAAGGAATGGGCAAAGCCAACAGGTCTCAAGATGCTGCAGTATGAGCCTAGGACTACAGGCCAGAGAGATGACTACATGGATCTCAAGCTTTCATGGACCCTCCCTGCCCCCTGTACAGCAGTTCAGTCTGGACTGGAGGCCTCTGACATCATACTAGGCTGAAACCTGCCTTCCCGCCATTCTCCTCCATAGATTCTGCTTCAGTGATGTAGAGAACATACACTTCACTAATTCCTAAATGGGCTTTCTGAGATAGCACACTGCTATTGACTCAGCCTAGGAAGTGCCAGGCTGGGGCAGTGCCCAAGGAGAGATGACACAGTACCCAGCACCCATCCTGCACCATAAGCCCCCTCGTGGGCCTGAGGACAGCTATGAACACACACATGTGAACATGCACGCGCGCGTGCGAGCGTACACACACACACACACACACACACACACACTTTTGTGCTACTACGATGGTTTGGGTACTTCCTGCTATGATCCTCTTCACCTACACAGGGTGAAGATACCACAACGACAAGCATTTGAAGGAAAGAAATCTCTGCTGCAAGTGTAGCTCAGCCAGCCTCATACCCAGGGCCAGTGGACTAGTTTCATCCTAAATACAGCCTCTAGGAAGGTGGGTCCTGTGGAGACACCAATGTGAGCACCTTCACCAGACAGGTTGGGGTAAGTAGGGAGGGGACAGTCCAGGTAGACCCAAAGTCAGGGCCTGTGAGAGCTACTCCATCACACCAAACTCAAGTGCATGAGCCCTCAGACACCAGAAAAGGGACGACACCACCCCCGGCACATGACCTCTCCCAAACAACCTAAAGACTGTCTTATCTCTGCACCAATGCCTGTGTTATCAGCATAGGACCAGCTGAGTACCTGTGACTGGAAACTCTTGGGACCTAGCTTTCACAATACCTAGAAGTACTTCAGATGTTGGGAAGTGATATCTTCGTTTTCAGATTTTGGAATACTTGCACAACTTGACCGAGAAGCATCTCGGTGTAGAACGCTTCAAAATCCCAAACTGTTTGAAAGGACAGACTTCTAAAATGTTCAGTTTTCAATATATTTGGATTTTGGAGGGGATCAGGAAACGTTGAATGTGTGACCACAACTCCAAGAAAACCCAGTGAACTATAGAAACTCAAATGCAAACCTATCAAGGCCTTCTCATCTTCTAGGCCAGGAACCTCATGAAAGACAAGAGGCATGAAGCAAGCGTCATGCGATTTGTGCTTAGGGAGCCCGTTCTGGCTTTCAGTTACTACTACTTTGCCTTCTGTGAGTACACGGCCATCTGCTTAGCAGAGCGTTGCCAAGAACATGGAGTCAAGGAATTGCAGAGTCTTGCATGGCAGTACTCAGGGGAAATAGCAGCCACAGCCATGAAGCACACCCTGCCTTCCGTTTTCTCCTACAGCCATAAGAAAAAAGGAAAATGGAAATAAGTAATGGGCAGTATTCCGACTTTAGCCTAATAAATCTAGAAAAAAATATCATTCCAGCCAGTATTTAGTATAAAAAGTGATAGGGTTACTATTTTGTATTCCCTTTTCAAATTAAATCTTCAAACCCGAGTACAGTTTTACAATGGCAGAACGTCTCAGTTCAGGATGGCTCCATTTTCAATGCCAGGTGAGCAAGCGGCCAGTGGTCCCCCACAGCGGCCAGTGGTCCCCCACAGCGGCCAGTGGTCCCCCACAGCAGCCAGTGGTCCACCATAGCAGCCAGTGGTCCTCCCCACAGCAGCCAGCACAAGTGGGGGTTGCCAGTGCTTCCCGAAAAGACCAAGGCATTCACCTCCGATGCCAGACACCTCCCGTGTTCTCAAATCTTTCAGGATGCCGTTCCTCATTGCCACTGCGAACTCCTTCAGCATGTGCACGATTACAACACACCTCCCATGCTCCAAAATCCCTCAAGATGCAGTTCCTCATTGCCACTGTGAACTCCATCAGCATGTGAGGGACTGATGACTCACCCTGACCTATAGATAAGGACCACATACACCACAGCACAGACTTAAGTCTGAACCAGATGGCCAGCAGACTCAACCGGCTCCATTACAACCGACATTCTCTGTTTATTGCCGGGAAGAAGTGGACTTCACATCTCTGCATCCAGATCACTCAGGCATCATGAAGCTATGACTGCTTCCTTTGTTCTTTTTATTCAGAATGCACAGGGCTGAAGAAAATTCAAGAGAAGACATCATAACAGAAGGCTTTTAGAATGACCAGGGAGCACAAACCAGAAAATACACAAAAAGAACTTCAGGCTAATGAAAGAACAGGGGTGGAGCTTGAGATGGTAACAAAGAGGATTGCAGATGCTGTGGCCATGCCAGGGAAGACCCAGAAAAGCCTATGATACTTTCTTTTAAGCACAACAGTCAGAGCTTTGAGCAGCCTGGAAATGTGACCAGCTGATCTCTCAGCTGACGCAGAAGTGAGTATATCAGAGGCAAGGAGATGAGAAAAGGAAAGATTTCCAAGGTAGAAACTAAGATAGAGGTACCCCAAGAATGCAGCAAGACCTGGGCAGGGCAGAAATGTCGGGGTTGGGGCATTGAGAGGGGGCATGGCTGAAGGATCCAAAGGGTTCTCAGTTTCCAGTAAGCTGCCAAGCATGACGAGAACCACCTGAGTCTGACCAGTCCTCAGCCTGCACAGTGCAGGCCCCGGCTCACAGAGGCATGCCCGTTGGGAAGCTGACTCAGTCATGGGAAAGAACTCACCCTTTCTAGGGAAAGCGTCTTGGGTTTTTTTTGTTGCTGCGATAAACACTATCATCAAAAGCAACCTGGGGAACAAAAGGCTTACAAGTTACAATTCACCCTCAAGTGAAGCTAAAGCAAGACCTGAAACAGGGACTGATGGGGAGCAGTGCTCCAGGCTTGCTCAGGCAGGTTTCCAGCACAGCCCAGGACCACCTGCCCAGGGGTGGCGCACCACCTATAGTGGGGTGTGGCCTCCTGTATTACTCAGTAGTCAAGATCATGTCCCACAGACATCTTCATAGGCCAACCTAATGGAGGCAATTCCTCAAATGAGATCTCTTCTTCCCAGGTGTTATCGAGGGTTGTTTCAGGTCGACAAAAGCCAGACATGAGGTTTCCCAGGTTTCCACGGAGAATCAGCTGAGCCACTGAAACCTCTGAGCACAAAGCACTGTGACGTGTTAGCTGCTGGAGGCTGCAGGAGGCTGCAGGAACATCGCTCTTGTATGCAGAACGAAGTCTCTCATGAGCTTTCTGCTGTTTCACAGGTCCAAACGCAGGGGAAACATGCATTCTGACACAATATTCCATGTGGCGTACTTTTTTTTGGGGGGGGACCTTAAACCACCTCTGCTGCTACTATAGCAGGTGGCATTTCATAAAATACCCTAGACATAGTGGCTTCCACACAGAAACTTCTCACGGTCTGTAGATAAGAAGCACAAGGCCAAGGGGCCCACAGATTTGCTGTGGTAAGTGTCCACTTCCTGGGTCACATATTGTAGCTTATCACTGTGTCCTCAAGATCAGGAAGATATGGGATAGCTCTCTGGCTCTTTTACGATGTCGCTAATGCCATCTGTGGAGTCCTTTTCCCTCCTAACCTAATCACACCCCAGAGCACCCCAATCCTAGCACTTGGGGATTAAAAGCAAAAATATATCAAGTGCATCACCTATAACATGATGCACTGTGTTAAAAACAGAGCCAGGAACATAACACAATTTTAAAGGTCTGCCTCATTTTTGTATATTTTAAGACTTTTTTTAGATGGACTTAAGGAAGAATAAATCAGCCATAAACAATCGAATGCTTTTAATTTAGTTACTGAAAAAAAAAAACTGAAGCACCTTCTTCCTTTGTGGAACCTCCCAGGTTAGAGTAAAAATGTTTCCCGCTATTAGATCAAACCTAATTGATGTTGAAACCAGGTAGTATATATGTACAAGCTTTAAAACACTTCCCTCCCTGTTTTAAATTTCAAAAACAAAGAAGAATGAAAATGATACATAAAGAATAATTATGAAAAACTGTTTTTATACCTGAAACTTGCTGGTAGCAATACCAGGATACCAGACATTAACCATGAACTGGACGGACACCTGGTTCATGATCATCAATACATCATTATGATTAACACATGATCATTTTCCTTTGCCAGACAATCTATACCAGACAAAAACATGTGCACCTTGATAAACTTCTGTTTCACAGAAGAGATACACAAAACCAGAGAAACTCTGTAAGATGCAGCCATCAGCAGAGAGCAGCTCTAAGATGCAGCCATCAGCAGAGAGCAGCTCTAAGATGCAGCCATCAGCAGAGAGCAGCTCTAAGATGCAGCCATCAGCAGAGAGCAGCTCTAAGATGCAGCCATCAGATGAGAGCAGCTCTAAGATGCAGCCATCAGCAGAGAGCAGCTCTAAGATGCAGCCATCAGCAGAGAGCAGCTCTAAGATGCAGCCATCAGCAGAGAGCAGCTCTAAGATGCAGCCATCAGCAGAGAGCAGCTCTAAGATGCAGCCATCGGATGAGAGCAGCTCTAAGATGCAGCCATCAGCGGAGAGCAGCTCTAAGATGCAGCCATCAGCAGAGAGCAGCTCTAAGATGCAGCCATCGGATGAGAGCAGCTCTAAGATGCAGCCATCAGCAGAGAGCAGCTCTAAGATGCAGCCATCAGCAGAGAGCAGCTCTAAGATGCAGCCATCAGCGGAGAGCAGCTCTAAGATGCAGCCATCAGCGGAGAGCAGCTCTAAGATGCAGCCATTGGATGAGAGCAGCTCTAAGATGCAGCCATCAAATGAGAGCAGCTCTAAGATGCAGCCATCAGCAGAGAGCAGCTCTAAGATGCAGCCATCAAATGAGAGCAGCTCTAAGATGCAGCCATCGGATGAGAGCAGCTCTAAGATGCAGCCATCAGCAGAGAGCAGCTCTAAGATGCAGCCATCAGCGGAGAGCAGCTCTAAGATGCAGCCATCAGCAGAGAGCAGCTCTAAGATGCAGCCCTCAGCGGAGAGCAGCTCTAAGATGCTGCCATCAGATGAGAGCAGCTCTAAGATGCAGCCATTGGATGAGAGCAGCTCTAAGATGCAGCCATCGGATGAGAGCAGCTCTAAGATGCTGCCATCAGATGAGAGCAGCTCTAAGATGCAGCCATCAGCAGAGAGCAGCTCTAAGATGCAGCCATCAGCGGAGAGCAGCTCTAAGATGCAGCCATCAGCGGAGAGCAGCTCTAAGATGCAGCCATCAGCGGAGAGCAGCTCTAAGATGCAGCCATCAGCGGAGAGCAGCTCTAAGATGCAGCCATCAGCAGAGAGCAGCTCTAAGATGCAGCCATCAGCGGAGAGCAGCTCTAAGATGCAGCCATCAGCGGAGAGCAGCTCTAAGATGCAGCCATCAGCAGAGAGCAGCTCTAAGATGCAGCCATCAGCGGAGAGCAGCTCTAAGATGCAGCCATCAGCGGAGAGCAGCTCTAAGATGCAGCCATCAGCGGAGAGCAGCTCTAAGATGCAGCCATCAGATGAGAGCAGCTCTAAGATGCAGCCATCAGCGGAGAGCAGCTCTAAGATGCAGCCCTCAGCGGAGAGCAGCTCTAAGATGCAGCCATCAGCAGAGAGCAGCTCTAAGATGCAGCCATCAGCAGAGAGCAGCTCTAAGATGCAGCCATCAGCAGAGAGCAGCTCTAAGATGCAGCCATCAGCAGAGAGCAGCTCTAAGATGCAGCCCTCAGCGGAGAGCAGCTCTAAGATGCAGCCATCAGCGGAGAGCAGCTCTAAGATGCAGCCATCAGCAGAGAGCAGCTCTAAGATGCAGCCATCAGCAGAGAGCAGCTCTAAGATGCAGCCATCAGCGGAGAGCAGCTCTAAGATGCAGCCATCAGCAGAGAGCAGCTCTAAGATGCAGCCATCAGCGGAGAGCAGCTCTAAGATGCAGCCATCAGATGAGAGCAGCTCTAAGATGCAGCCATCAGCAGAGAGCAGCTCTAAGATGCAGCCATCAGCAGAGAGCAGCTCTAAGATGCAGCCATCGGATGAGAGCAGCTCTAAGATGCAGCCATCAGCAGAGAGCAGCTCTAAGATGCAGCCATCAGCTGAGTTCACAGCAGATGTGCTGGAGGAAAGGAAGAGCTGCAGCACGACAGCCCAGAAGGTCTCCAGAGGACCGAGACTTAGGGGACCTAGTTGGCCCATTTTAACAGACTGGGAAAACTACATCTTCCCAGGATGATTTTAAAACATTCACCTAATTAGTGAGGCACACTGATCACACCGGAGGTACTCGAGAGCAATGGTTAGAAGGCGATCGGAATGACCCTCAGGGTACCCAGAAACTTCAGCTCTGCATTAGTGTTTTCAGAAGAGGGTATCACTGAACTGGGGGACTTAGGTACAGCAGTTGGCCGACCACACAGAACAATAGGGTGCAAGAAGATTGAACTCACTCACATTCTTCCCCAGTTCACTCTCTGCCTGGCTGCTGGAGCTGAGCCATCTGTTAGCCTGACCTTGGTCTGGTACCCACACTTCTGGTGGCCCTTGTTTCCCCGGTGTGTAGACAGCAGCCTGTGGGACATGTCAGCCTCCCTAGTCTCAGGAGCTTCTTCCTCATATTGTATTCGCCACTGGCTCTGCTGTCCTGTAAAGCCGGGCATTAAGGCTGTCAGGTAGTTAAAATGCGAAACTGGAAGTAAGGCGAAGATACCTAAGTATTTCAGACACACAACCCACAACGATTTGTTCCTGTGTGGTGCGTTAATTAAAAGTTCCTGTGATGTGGTTTCTTTATCGCCGACTCTCAGTACCTAAGAATCAGAAGGCTTCATGTGGAGAAATGGCTCCAGAAAACCCTCAGGGGAAAGAGCGGTTGGGGATTAGCAAGGAAAACAGCCCAGTCCAGTGCTAGAGAATGTTGAAAGGAGAGCAACTGCAGGAGAAAGCAGATAAGCAAGGCAGGAAAAGTCACGTGAGCTGAAACACATCACACTGATGGGAAGGCAGAGCCAGTTCTGCTGGGGGGAAAAAAAGAAAAGAAAAAGAGAAAAAATGAAGCATGGATGCTCACATTGAACACAGAGCAATCTCTCCCCCCAACACACATACCTCTCTCTTCTTTCCTCCCTCGCCCCCAATCTGGCAGGAGTGGACTCTCACCACCTCTAAAGAAATGGGTGTTTTTATTTGTTTATTTAGTTTTGTTGTTTTTTTTAAATTCAAGCAATTCCAATAGCCCACAAATCTTTCTTGGTACTATTTAAGAATATTTCAAGTACCTGCAAAATATATATTTTATAGTGATAATATTCTCCCCTACTACGAGCTATAAAAATAAATTAATAAAATCTTTAATAAATCAAAGAACTAAGTTTCTGTACAGTCAGCCGGTTCCCTGAAACCTGAAAGCCACCTTGGCCACTGTTGTTCCTTTTGCAAATTACAGCACCCGGTATTCCCAGGCGGTCTCCCATCCAAGTACTAACCAGGCTCGACCCTGCTTAGCTTCTGAGATCAGACGAGATCGGGTGCTGTAATTTGCAAAAGGAACAACAGCCACACATAATGGTTCGGCTGGGTCCCACAGCCAGGCATGCAGCCATAGTGGAGCCCCAGGCACTGCAGGGCATCAACAGCCAGTCACCCATGGCCACCACACAAGAACAAAGTCCCACCAGGAGGTGATGACACAGGCCATTAATCCCAGCACTGGGAGTCAAAGGTAGGTTGGATCTCTGTGAGTTCGAGGCCAGCCTGGTCAACAAGAGCCAGTTCCAGGACAGGCTCCAAAGCGACAGAGAAACCCTGTCTCAAAAAAACAAAAACAAAAAACAAATAAACAAAAAACCCAACAGAAACACAGCGTTTCAATTATTGATCATTTGAAAGAACACAGGGTAGTGAGAGGTTAAAAGGGTTTTTAAATGCACAAAAGCACAAGCAAATCTACAAAGAGCCTCCCAGTTCAACAGTGTTTCTTTACCAATGAAAATACACACACACACACACACACACACATACACATACACACTCATCATCTGCCACTAGTCCCCACTTACCATGTGCCCGGCTTCCGAAGTTTATTATTCATTGTTTTGCAGTGCTGTGTGCGGGAAGCACCAGGGGCCTCTGCAGACTAAGCATGTGTCTCCAACTCAAGCTGTTTCTAACAAGAATGGGAATGGTGGCCCTTGGTAAGGCACGGAGAGAAAGGTGATGAATGTGGCTGCATGTGTGTGGTGACTCAGTGTGTACATGTATGCACATCCGTGATTATGGGGTGTCTGCACGGGGGTCTGAACTTTGTGTTTTACTCACCAAACTTCCCATTAGAAGAAAGTATGCAACAAGCAACCGGTAAACCCTTCGAAAGACTAAAGGGTTAAAGATGACACAAACGTCGTTATTTCTAAAAGAAATATTTCCTTTTCAAAGCTATGAGAGCATTTCAAACAAAGCACCAGCTGGTAACAGCAATGAGAGACAGTCCCTAAAAGTGATAGGAAACTAGAAAGCAGGAACTGGGGAAGAAAACCCCAGTCCGGAGTAGCAGCTGACAGGAATGCTCCACTGCCTTGGGCAGGCCACTTTCACACAGGTGACACTTCCCCCCACCTTGACTCCTGCTGCTTTTCAACCTTTTTATTACTGTTATTTATGGGTAGTTGTATATGTGTATGCGTGCCCCTGGAGGCCAGAAGAGGCCGTCACATTTCCTGGAGTTGGAGTTACAGGTCCCCTGACATGTGTGCTCGGAGCCCAGCTTAGATCCTCTGGAAGAGATCTTCACCATCCCCCTCCTGGGATTTTATTATCTAACAATTGGGTATCTGTAAGCAGAAACACCGGCCTCAGGTGACCTGTGGCAACATTCAGCTCAGAGAACAAACAATCCTTAGTTTCTTATAAGCCATGTCAAATTTGCTGCCCCCCAAAAGGCCCTTGCTCCTAAGCACAACCTCTTCTTCCCTCCAGCCTCTCTGTTCCCAGACTGTGAAGAACATGTATGCATACCTCATCTGAGAAGTCAGTCACTTCGCAGCTGTGACAGAGATCACCACTTGACATTGAGCTTTTGGGCTGTGTTACCAGGATCCCAGAGGATGAGGGCCTCCTTGCCAGCAGCAGGGCAGTGCAGCAGGCACTATTTGGCCAACCACAGTACCAGGCCCTTCACAACCTGCAGCTCAAAGGTGAGCAGCTCTGGCCAAGGCTCACTCAACACACCAACAAAATGCATGTGAAGTCTGGGTTAGGGAGAAGAGGAATCTGTGAAATCCACCAAAGCAGCTGAGATGGGGCTGCTACCCCAACTATGGCAATCATGGCCAACAGAATACTGTAAGTTCTGTCCTGTGGCCCATATGATGAGATCATATGACTGGGAAGGACTAAGGCACGGAATCCATAAGAGAGAAAGACAGGAGTTCTGAACTCGGTAAGCTTCTCATCTAACTTCCACAATGGTTTTGGAAGTAGGTAGGGCAGTCATCCCCATGGTAAAGACAAGGAACAGAGGTCTTGCAGGCTCGGGGGACTAGCTGGACTTCCCAGAGCCAGCTGTACCTAACACTGACTGGACTGGGAGACTCTCCCTCTTCTCAAGGAACCTACTTGCTGTTTGCTGGCTACAAGTACACTTTACACTTCTGACCTGGGATTGCCAGGGCCTCAGCCTGCCCGGTGACTTAACAGCAACAGTGTGAATCTTCCGGGTCTGTCTCTACTCAGGGCCAGTCACAGGCACTGCCTAGAACCCAGACACACAGAGAGTGAGAAACTCCCTGAAACACGGCAAATCTGGCATTGCCAGATTCCTGGTCTCCGTGATAGCAACCATCTCGACTTAAATGCCATGCGCATCTCTCATGTGTATGGGAAGCGCACTGCAGTCTTCAAGCCCAGTGTCGTTTTTTGCGGCAGTTTCTGAGTGGCAGGCAGGTGCTTCCTCAAGGCCTGACCTTGCTCGTTGACCTCCCAAACACAGGGCTTCGTTCACTTCAGTCAGCGACACACTGTAAGTACAGGCCAGCAAGTCCCCACAGTTCAATCTGCAGAACAGGCTGCATGTCTCTGATTGCAATGCATACATGCTTTCCTGTCTCGTGACCTGAAATCAGGACCCTCATCACAACTCGTGTCGTGTTCCAGTCCATGTGACACAATAGTTCTATCCCAGCGGCAGCCATGGAAAGGGACATTCTGTCTCAAAGTCAGAGGTATGTCAGGTGAGGAGGAGAAGTCCACGACACCAGGCACCCCACCCCAATTCCTTAGTAATGGCTTGATGCTTCCACCACTGTGTGTCCCCTTCCCCACAACTGAGTTTCCAAATGGGGACATTAAAGCCAGGTCCCCTCAGGATCAATCCACCAGTTCCTTACATACAGAGTAAATGGAACGCACACATGTGAGCACACACACACACACACACACACAGACAGAGAGACAGAGAGAGACTGTGGTCTACAAGGCCACCAGGTGACCTGATTCCTTTGTTTCTTATTACAAGGGTAGAAGGAGTTCTGGCTATCACAGGGCCTTTGCATAAGCCATCCCTATGATCAAGCATCCTTCAAATGTTGCCTTGTTGATTTACTTTTAATGATCACACTCACTAGAGTTCTCAATGAGACTCTCGAAAGCCACACAGCCCAGGTGATAAGCCCTCACCATTCCCAGCCATACTTGTTATTCCTTTAAGTTGGGTTTTTGTATATTCACTTAACTCAGTGGTTCTCAACCCACAGACCGAGACCTCTTTCAGGGTCACATAGCAGATATCCTACATATCAGACACTTACAGTACAATTCGTAGAAGTAGCAACATTACAATTATGAAGCAGCAATGAAAATAGTTTTAGGATTGGGGGTCACCACAACCTGAGGAATAGCATTGCAGGGTCACAGCTTTGAAACGCCACTGATTTAATTTATTGTCTGTCTCCTCAGTTTGCCTTCTAAAGCCTCCGGAGGTTAGTTTTGATTGACAGGGTCTGGAATAGCCAAGGCAAAGCGCTTCAATCACACCAACAGGGCTTGTTGAGGATAGGTTGGCTTCTGAGCGTGACTGTGAAGTAGGCACTTGATCTACAGTCAGATGAGGCGGGGAGACCAACCGCACATGAGGGCAGCACCATTCCCCGGGCTTCCCATTCCTGACTGCTTTGATGGAGAAAGCCAGAGAAGCAGAAGCTCCCACCTCCTGCTTCCCAGCTGTAGTTGCAATGTGACCGGCTGCCTCAGGCTGTGCCTCTCCGACTTCCCTGGAATTCTGAGCCAAATAAATCTTTCTCCTCTAAATTGCCTTTGTCAGATACTGAATCATAGCTACAGGACTCAGAGTTAAAGGAAAAGCAATTCATAATACAAGCCAGGAACAGGCAGGGACTAACTACGTCTTTCCTGGCTAGTGTTTATAAAAAAAAATTCCTGGCACACAATAAATCTCTGTAAATAATTTTTAATATAGTAACCATAATAAGAGAAAATATTAACTATATTCTTTTGTATAATTATTTCTTTTTTATTACTAAGTTTATGGAACCAAAGCACCATTGGCAAGAAGGGTTATTTTGAAGTACTACCCATGATTCTTCTTTAAGAAGACATCTAAAAAGATGAAAAAACCATGTAATGTCAGGAGGAGGGAAAAAAAAAACAAACCTTCTTTTCGTTACAACACAAACACCCGAAAATCCCGATGGCTTAGGATTGTGTTTTCAAAGTCCTTATCTGGAACTGGACAATTTCAAACCACACTGATCTTGGCCTGGTGCACAAACCCCACCATAGAATTCTTACGACTCTTCCAGAAACCAGTCTGCTAAATGACAGTTTCCTGCAGCTGAGGTGTTCTTTGAGTCTGTATCCAAAACGTTTACAATTTTAAAATTCTCACTCTAGCAGCAACTGAAAATTGTGTTATTGTGCCCCCCCCACCCCCGACAATGCTGGGAGGGAGAAAAAAGGAAGCAATTTGTTTGGCTACTAAGCTTTAAAAGGAGGGGGCGGGGTAATCAAGGCTCATAAGTATAAGTCCTTATGTAGCCCCCTCACGAGACGAGGGGAGGGAGGTCAAAGCTCAAAAGAGATATGTCTTATACACAGGAGATATGTCTACTCATGAGAGAAACTGCATCACGTGAAAAAGATTAAGGTCCTCCATAGTCCCTTCTCATGCACAGGAAGAAGCCAAAGATGTCAAAAGAGGCAGATGGGTTGTGTATATTTATTAATTTCATATCGCAAGAGCTTCATTAAGAAACCTGCCCAAGTCGTCTACAAACAAGATGAGAAAGGACGTTGGCAGAGGAGAAAAGGTTGGCTCGTATCGGTATGGACGATGAGAAGATACATTCCCACAGCTATCGTTCAGTTTCTCCATGTCCATCATCCCATGTGAGACCTTTCATGGCCCAGAGTCACAGCTGCATTCAAGTTTTGGGGACAGCAGGCCAACACTGGGTCACCCGCTCTTTTCAAGAGTCCCTGAGTACTGCTTGTTTATATTACTATTTGTGTTCCTGTAGGGTGGTCGACTCAGAAACACCAACCATCAAAAACAAAAACAAACAAACAAAAAAAACCATTAAGTTAGTCTGCCTCAACTGTCGAACAAAATATGCAGGGACTGTAAAACAGAGCAGAGATTTGCTTCGACCTTCACCGTCCTATCTAGCAGATGAAAGCGATCCTCATAAACAAGCTCACGGAGGGAGGGGACGTCATAAGGCTAAATGGAGAGCGGGGGCTATCATGAGCAGACACCCCAAACAGACCCAATGGCTCAGCCATCTTTATTAGCCTTTTATCTAATTCAAAGACACTCAGCTGCATCCTCACCTCCTAAAGCAGGTCACCTTTGTCATGCATTATGACATTCCTCTGGGGCTAAAGAGAAAAAAAAAGCTGAATTTCTCCTAGTTTTGGACTGTTTGATGACCAAGCACTAACCAGAAAACCCAGACCCCATCACTGAGTGATGAGATTTCTTGATACCAAAGCCGGGGAGAAAGGAGCAGGCAGCTCCAGCCGCCAAAGGGGAGCAAAGGCTTTAGCTCCCTGGGCTCTGGTACTTAAATACATCTCGCTGTTTATTAGCTATGAGTCGGATGAGGCATGCGATTCGCTCACAGAAAGCAGATGACAGGAAAGCTATTGGCTGTTAGAGGAGTAGGAGAAAGTCGAGAGATAAGCTGCTCGTGGAACTGGCCTTCAGAGATAACCAATGAGGGGCCAGAGAACCCTCTCCTGTGAGCACTTACTACTTCCTAGCCTGGGTGCTCACACAGCCTGGAACCCAGCAGGACAGAATAAATTCAGTCATCACCTTGACATCAACTCTCATTACAACATGCCAGGATCCAAAAAAAAAAAAAGATAAGCAATAACAATAAAAAGAAAAAAAGAGCGTGCGGGGGGGGGGGCACAGACCCTAAGACAGGCTTCCCTGGATTAATTCAAACTGTTAATAGGCA